>NW_028237691.1:0-500000 GCF_017979445.1 Akebia trifoliata | reverse complement strand
CTGGTTTAGAATGCTTGAGAGGAATTATGCTGAGGACAGGTTGTTAAGTCATATGCATGTGATTATAGATGACCTGAACTGACTGAAAGGGGGGATTCTTAAGACAATTTTGAGTTTGATGATCTATGTTTCTATACGGACTTCATGCTACCAACGGATTTCAAGTGTTCAGAGTTCTAGAAATACAATGGCATTGGATGCCCTCTTACTCATCTGAAACTGTATTGTGGTGCCACATGCCAGTTTAGAAAAAATGACAAACTTCTAGTATAGATGTCTTAAAGAAGTTTGACCGGGGTAACACAGAGATAGTTCTCTCAATTGGACCATAGCAAGATCCGATGTTTGAAAGACATAGCCACAATCTTCATGGGAAACTATAGGTTCAATACATATGTGGTAATAGATAGGCAAGGTGTAGCCAAGATGACAAAGAATCCCAAAGAGACTATTTGAGAGTATGCTCAGCAATAAAGGGTGTCAGCTTTGCAGGTAAAGCCTCCTATGATTGAGGTCGAGATGAACACAACATTCATTTATGAAATTACTGACTTTGACCATGTCTAGTCCTAGAGGGGGTGAATAAAACAAATTAAAATAATTTGCAAATTAAACTTGAGGAAACAAAGAATATGACTAAATGTTTTCCTAAGGTGATTCACCGGGTCCTAGAGTTACTTTATGTCTTGATGTGAAAATTATTGAATATTAATACTAAGATTCATCATATATAATTCATGTCAACATTCATTTATAACATTCAATCATTTTAGCGTAAGTTCATAGAGATATTTGCACAAATACAAGTCATACAGTTTTATAATGGTTCGACAAAGTACCTACATCCACTCCTAAAGTTCCTACTCTAGAAACTTAATACTCAATAATTGAAAAGGTTTTTGATTCACTTCAAACCTTACATGGAATTTTTCACTAGGCTAATGTGGTGCCCCGCCAAACGCTAACACAAAGCCCCATGACAAATCTCGAGGCATAAGGTGGCGCCTCGAAATTTTGGCATGGTCCCTTTTATTTATGTTAGCATTCCAAGGCGTTCAACCAAGATAAACGACATGCAATCATATATATATACATACAAAATATAATACTAGCGGAAGCCTATATACGTCTAATAACGTACGAAAAATCAGAGTATAGAAGAATAACCAGAATACAGAATTATACAAATATTCCCCACTCTAACAAAAGTCCTACCGCTCAGAACAAATCTATAATACTTTTGAACAAATTGACACCACTAGGGGTTATAACTCCAATATTCATCAAGTGATGGACTCTAGTTGTCTATTTGACCCACTAGATAATTCTCACTCATTTTCTACACCTGCCTTACCAAGCTTCGGATATAAAACTAAAAAAAATGGAGAAGAAAATAGTGAGTAATAACAATGGTTACCTAGTAGGAAAGCCAACAATTTCTGTCAATAACTTATCTTAATACGAATGAATAAACATACTGAATCATTTTAAAATATGCAAAATTTTATAGAAGAAACTACGATTAACTGGTATATAAAGTCAGGAATGAGCAACTAAACATTTTAAAATTCATATTACATCGATCAACAGTACTTACTATAACATTATCTTTTTATACAAATCTAATTGATCAAATGAAAACATTAAACATGCATTTCATTTTATATATCAAAATAAGGCAACAGATACATAATACATAATGGTGGAGTAGTAAAATTAGAGAGTTGGGATTCACGACTGGATCGCTCCCAGTCAGGACATAATGTTTCACGATAAAGTATTAGTTCTTGATTTTGTGGCTGGTCGCTGTTTACCACACTTACGTGACCATTTATCCGACTTAGGCTAGCCGTTTGACGTGACCGTAAGCAATGGTTCTCTTTTCGTGTGTCAAAACATTCGACTACTATAAAATATTAGTGATCACTGACTAATCATCTTCGTCTATGGCTATTAGGCGTGCATGTGATTCCCAAATATACAATCCATTCGTATACGACCACCTTTACAATACAAGTTCACTGATAAAGATAAAGAAGAATAACCCGGATTCTAGTTGTAACTCCACTCTCATACGCGTTCCATACCACGTATGAGCTTGATGGTCCCTACCGTACATCCCAAGATAGTACACCACTCAGGATGGTATGACGTACTATCCCTTCAGGCATTCACAGATTCTTTAATAGCTCACAAAATACATACATATATATATATATTATTTTCATTTAAAAACAAAAGAGAAATTAACAATACAAGATTGAGAATGGATATCTAGTTTCCTACCATGCAACTGTGGCCACTCGGTCTAAAATAAATAATATAACGAAAAAATAAACAGCGCCTCGCGCTAACAGAAAGTAAATAAACATGCAACCAGTAATATTATCCATAGATACCCATTCACCAACCTACACACAAAACAACAATGTAAAATGCAGACATCACCCCTCGGGTATGATTTTAATATTTTACAGTTTTCATACATTTTTTTTTCTTTTTTTGAATTTTTACAATTTTCAATCTCTCAAACAAAATATCCACTTTCTGATATTCATCAAAACTCAATATGAGTTAATTGAATATTAAATCATTTTTTCAATTATGAAATTCATTTTTATCAATAACATTGAAAAAATAAAAAACTTAGATTAAAATAGGGTCTGAGTAGTACATAAGGCCCAACTGAAGGAAATAATCCGTTGAAATATCCTACCCACATATAATTTATCATAAAATACAATTAAACATATCAAATATGCAAGTTCTGACATGAATTTGAAATAACCAATTGAATTCTATATTTTTGGAAACTCACAACAAAATTTTAATAAAATCCTAAATGCAATTTTCACAATCCACGATTACTAATAGAAATTGAGAGTTCCTTACAATCTCTATGCGAAATGATCGAAGTACGTGAGCGAAAATCGAGATAATTGATACAAAAATCGAGATGGACCAGACTTCGAGATGGTTGATCTTTGAGTTTGACCCGGTGGTTTCGAAGAACTTGACGCCGTCGTCTTTTCTCCTTTCTGCGGCAGAAGACGGTTTGATCCCAAAACAGATGAAATTTGAGGTCAAAGTTTTGAAACTCCCGTATATAAATACGACTGATTTTTGATGATACGAGGTGAAAAAGAAAGTAAAACAAAAACAGTTGGGTGGGTTTTGTAAAGAACGAGGCTGTGGACGTTTCCCCCTTCTACGTCGGTTGTCGACAGTGAGCGGTTCGCGACGATCTGAGTTGGAACGTTGAAAAAAAATAAAGTTTTAAAAAAAAACCGTTGGTTGTTTTTTTTTTTGGATGGGTTGGGGAAGATGATGATAAAAAAAATTAAAAAATTTATTTATACAAATTTTGGGACGAAATCGATGTTTTGCCTATTATTTCGATCGACGATAACTTGACCGTTCGGACTCTAAAAGTAACGAATGAATACTCTATTTCGCCTAATTTTTCATTCCAGATCTAATGGTATGATCAACTTCTACAAATTCTATCTCTAACAAAAATTTACATTTTTGTCCTGATATGATCTCTAAAATTGACGTTATTTTTGTTTTTTACGATAATTCGACTTTCTGTGCTCCAAAAATGGTAAATAAATAGTCCATGTTCAATAATTTTTTGTTACAAATTCAATGTGTAATCGAATCTTAATAATTCTTGCTCTAGTAAAAAGTCATTATTTTAAATGGGGCCCACATGATATTTAATAAAAAATCCTTCACCGGGGGTCCCAAAGAATTAAAAATATAATTTAATAAATAACCCTCCATTGGGGGGTTTCTCCAAAAACTTAAAAATCTTTATTTTACGTAAGATTCAAAATCCTAATTGAAACAACTTAACCTTATATCTAAGAGACTTAATCAAAGCCCTAATATCCCAAAAAACTTTATAAAAAGGAGTTTCTGCCACCTAAATTTGTAGGTCAAGAAAAACCCTAAGAAAGAGAGGCTAAAATTTCTTCCAATATTTTCAAAATCCTAAATTTGAAATCCCAAGTCCATACCTAACACCCAAACCCTATTTTTTTACTTGAAAAATCAAAAAATATTCAGATGTAGGAGAAGAAAACCTCATCTCGAAGATCAGAAGTAGATATAATGATAAAGACAAAAGTGGGAAGATTCACACGAGGAACGCTCTCCACCAACTCTGAGGGAATCGACCATCGCAAGCACCCAAGTAAAGAAGGTAATTTTTTTATTTTAATTTTTAGGTCATTTTTTCTTGCAATATAAAACTTTTGAGAAAAGTAGAGACCGGTATTCGTCGGACGGGATTGGTGCCTAACACCTTCCAATCCCATAATGTGATCCCCAAACCTATTTTTTGTAGTTCAATACTTTTTATTCGATTAGAGTTATGTTTCGATTCCTAGACCGTAAAACTAGGTGGTGATTCTCAAAAAATAAAAAGTGGATCCACACCCGCGGATCAAATGGTGCTTTCAATACCCTTGATAGCTTATGCCACAACCAGATTGATTTCATTGCTACTAATAACTTCTGTTTCTTTCCTTATTAAGTCCCTAACCTCATCTCTAGTTAAAGGTGTTGAGACCCCTGGATGTCTCGTGTGGACTGTAGTTTGTGCAGCTATACACATAGTTGGTTCTTCTTTGCCAATCCAAATCATTATGTTCATGTGTAGGTCTCAAGCTAGTACTACCCAATGAGACATTATCATCACCCTTTTGTAACCTGACGTTGGTTTTCCCCACAAGAATCCTTCTGTTGAGCCTCTAACTGTTTAGTCAACACCAGATTTTCTTGGACAATGGGTCCTTAAGTTGTTAATCTCAACCTCACAATGAGGTAGAGATGAAAAATAAGCTTTAAAATAACATATGGGATCCCACAAATGGCGCCAAAGATGTAAAGGTAATTTCGAGTTACCTCTAACAACTCAGCTCTTTTTGCTTGCCCTATGTTCCCTATGTCCTTTGTTGAGTGGTGATACTGGTGTGGTACTTACCAAAAATCCTCCGATGATTAACAACCTTAACATCATTTCCTTATCTCCTCCATTTGAGTGCCCAATGGGTCCTTAGCGTTCGGTGTAGGAGCAATGGAAGGGGGTTGAGCCTGGTTAGTACCGTATTGAGTAGGTCTAACCATCTTGTTAATCTCAACCTCACAATGAGGTGTAGACGAAAAAGAAGCTTTTAAATAATATTTTCAATCCCACAAATGGCGCCAAAGATGTAAAGGTAATTTCAAGTTACCTTTAACAACTCAGCTCCTTCAACTCACCCTACATTCCCTATTTCCTCTGTTGAGTGGTGATACCGGTGTGGTACTTACCAAAAATCCTCCGATGATTATGTTAGTTCTCAAGTTAACAAGTAATGGACTCTCTTACCTCTCGAACCCACTCTCTCTAAGTCTCTTCCTCTATTTATAGTTCCTTCTACCAATCTCTTCGAATAAGGAATCTCCTTGAGATCAGGGATCTCCAACATGAATTTCTTACTTTTTAGGAGAAGTTAATGAGAAAGGAAAAGATTCGCATGGACTCCATTATCCATTTTCTTGATTTTTGAGATCTTCCATGAAATTAAGGGAGCTGAGTAGATTCAGTGACAGACCTACAAATCTATCCTGCTCAGTCTATATATTGGGCAGAGCTAATATTCGAACTCTGCCATTCAGACGATTTGGGTGCCTTAGGTACTACTTAGGAGCAAAAATTACTTAGTTCCAGTCTCCTAGTAGTCCAACTTTTGGACACGGATACTAATTTAACCCTTTCTAGTTCCCATACACTTTCACGTCAAGTTGTGCGATGTGAGATCCAATCTTGAGGTCACTTCAACATTATTCTTTGTTTGTTTCAAATGTGACAAGCCATAACCCCCATTTTCTTACTCTTAAATTGTCAAAGATTTAATATTCGATCAAATGGTCAAAAATTGTTAAATCAACATAGTTGTGGGATAAGAGTGGATCCAATAGGATGCTCTGCTCTATCACATTCTCGGACTAAAGTTTAACAAGGTTAAAAATTCATCTCAATCAACACACCCTATAAGGTGATCCTTTATATCAACTCGTAATGATTCAAAAGGGTGGCGTAATAATATAACCTAAGTAAAATAGAGTAAATTCAAAAGTGCTTTAGTTAAAGTGCGTCCTTGTGGGCTATCAAGATTGCTTGTTTCGATTAACTAAGTGATAAAGTGAATTTATATATCTGTAAATATACATACTTTAAGGGTCTGTTTGAAATCAATATGATAGAATTTATTCTATTTAAAAAAAAATTGATAATGTTAAAAAAGAAAAAATTAAAATTGAATTATTTTTAAAGAATGTTTACCAAATAACTAAAGATAAAGATAAATTAATTCTTTATATTGAAAACAACATTGGATCCACCTCTTCTAGCTTTCACATTTTGGGAACATTGCATGGTTGAATTGACGCTCTCCGCTAAACTCATGGTTGAGATGTTAGGGATTTCAAAGAAAAATACATTCCTAGAAAAAGATTGTACTTATCTTAAGAAATTACGTGTTTTTCCTCAAACGTCTGTTTCTCCATGGAGACCCTCAACCTATCGTTCAAATTAGAGAAAAATCCTTACATAAATTACCTTTTTCTGCAAATAATTTATTTATTTATTTTTAAATAATTGATTAGCAAATCTTATAAACATTTCTAATAATTAATTATAGGATTCAGAATGAATTATCGGTCTCATAACTCATTACAAATATAATTACAAAACTGCCCCTAAATACTCTCATCCCCTCTAAATTAAAAAGAAAAAATCTCTCGAGATCGCCCTTTTCTTGGACCCATAGAAAAAGGGGCACGCTCTCCTCTCCATGTCAAAAGATTTACAAAGTGAACTGAACTTTAAAAAGAGAAAAAATTCTCACGTGACAAGTGCGTGAGAAATCTCCTCTGAACTTTTTGTAGCAAGTTGTGTCCTTGATCCTGACGAAACACGAGCCCAATGTTAAATTGCTGATTTTGGCCAACACTTTATACGATTATTATATTATGTGGGCCGCAAATCTATATTCTCTCCAAACCCTTTTCACAACCCTTTTATGAGAGCTGCTATTGACATCCTGTCTTTTACTTATTAACCCCTAATAAAAGTAAATAAAATAAGTGAATGATCGAGAATAAGTAAAAGGTGAGGTGCCAATAGAAGCTCTATTCCTTTCATTTGTTTGATTTCTTTATATTTATTTATATATATATAATATATATATATAATTATTATTTTTTTATTTTAAGGATTTGGGATTTTATATGGAAGCTAATCATAATTGTAAACAACTACTCAAATGGTTTGAACCAGTGTTATAATATTTTGTACTGCTGGGATTATAATTGACCCAAACCTTTTTAATATCTGAAGAGTGTGATTTAATTGGGGTGTGTGATAAATAATTTAAGAAATTAAGGTGCCAATATCACCTCTCTTTTTTTTTTTCAATAAAATATGTTGAGAAAATCAAAAAGGTTAAATAAGGATATATCAAATTTATAAATATAAAAAAACAGAGAAATTTATCCGAATACATCCATATTTCCAAAATGGTAAATTGTAGCAATTAATTCCGAAAATGATAATTTACCATTTTTAAAATTAATATTTATTACCAAATGGTAAAAAAAAAAAAAAGTAAAATGTAATTTTTTTACTAAAAATATCCTTCTTTTTATTTTACACATGCATTTACCATTTTAACTACAATTTACCATTTTGGTAAATAGTCAAAATGTGATGCATTAGTTAGGTAAATTTGCCTTAAAACTATTCTTACTTGTGTAGTTTTCTCAAGATTTATTGGTTCTATATGTGCTATGTTGGTGGAGAACAATCCCTAAGACAAAAAAACGTGGGAGAAGGATTATAAGGCTGTGTGAGGAAATGTAGTGCTAAAATCATCAAGTGGACACCCACTTCTTTCATAGGCCCTCAATTTTAAAATCTTGCTGATTGAAAGATCTCGATTTTTATTATTAATATTCATTACAATAAACACACACTTATACTGATTAAGTGGCTCCAATTAATAGTCGTCTCTAAGTAATAATCCCTCCCAGTATCAGAAGACTCTTTCCCAAGACACCCATTGTTGCGCTAGTAATTTCGGTACCCCCCAAACTTACTAGTGGTCCCCACTCGCATATCTAAGAATATCATCATTCAACGGCTTTGGATCATACTTTTATGAGAAAAAGATATAGAGAGAGGAGAGAGGAGAGAGAGTGACCGTCTGAATGACGTAAGAGGTAAAGTGGGGACCACAGTGGGTGCCACAGTTTGTCTTTGGGATGGGCCCACACCACACCACAGCCGCGCCTACTCTGATTTGATGTCACCAATAGATATAGATATACCTACAACTACAAGACCAATAGGCAATATAGCCATAGACGCGCTTTCAACCGTGCAATCGAAAACGATAGGTTACTCTCTTCCACTTCCAGTGCTTGTCTTTCCTCTCCTGCCTGCTTTGTAGAAAGCGCATCCGGATCTCTCTCTCTCTCTCTCTCTACTGCACTTGTTCGTTTCTTTACTCTGGATCTCCGTATTATTTCATCTTCTTCGAGATCGACCTCAGCTCTTACATTACTTCGATTCGTACGGTACGTGCGCAACATTTTGATCTCGCTTAGGATTTTATTTCCTTTATGAGAATTTTTTTTTTTTTTTTTTTTTTTTTTTTTTGTAATTTAGAATTTTAGATAAGAGTTTTGATGTATGGGGGGAGGGGAGGAGAACAAGTGTGAATTTTGAACAAAAATGATACTATTTTCATTTGTCTGTTAGAAATTTTGGTGTTGAAAGTTGAAATAGCAAGGGGGCACACAATTTTATCTGATCCTCAAAGTAATTCTTGTAATTTGGGCTTACCTTCTTTTTATTTATCTTTAATTTTGTGCAGTTTGTGTTCTTATACATCAATAGGTTTATTGTTCCCCAATTCACCACATTACTTATAAGTTTTTGGGAGAATTTGCCAAATATGACCAGATACAGGCTTGTAGTTCGGAGGAGTCCTGAGTTATTCGATCTCCCCCCATTTCCTACTGAGTTCCACCCACAAAAGAATCTCCATGTGCTCTCCTTGCAAATACTTTGACATAAAATTAGATTTCTGTTGGACAGAGTTTCAATTCTTTGTAAAAGAAATTTTACCCTTTTTTCTTAAATGAATTATTGTGACCATAGTATGCAGAGTAGGAAGTTTACACTGCGTTTGGATAGAGCTTCTTAAGGACTTATTGCTCCTACGAGGGGCTACCAAACATTTGGATAGGTTTTTGCTCTTGCGCCGAGAGGTTTTTTGTTCTTTGTTGAGAAGCTCCAAAAATCTATTCTTGCGGGGAGAGATTTTTTGCTCTTGTGCGGAGAGATTGGGCTTCTGCTTTTGTGCAGAAAGGTGTATCCACACAGGGCCTTAGTTTCTTCTTAACTCAGATAAGAACAAGTCTGTGAGCTGACATAAAAAAAACTATACAAAATGGCCATGACTTAATTAACATTTGATAATCAGTGCATACAAGTTAGTGAAAAATAAATGGTTTTTGCATGCCCAAGGCATGAAAATCATGGAACCATTGAAACAATATCTATGAGATTCCAAAACAAAAGTTAACCTCTGTACCATAACCCGAGTAACGAAAAATGATGCTGCATTGGATAGTTCCAAGATGAACAATCTTTGCTACAAAATGATCTTTCTCTAATCTAATCGATAACTCAAATCCAACCTCTTACCACTCAAGCTTGCTAACAATGTCACTGAGCTTTGATATTTCCTTTTTTTCCACCACTGATACTATGTCGTGCAAGCAATGAAAGGTTTCCTCTAAACAACACTTTTGATAAGGAAAATACCATATAGAAATTTTCCAATCCGTTTCTATTCCCAACTTCACTTGATTGGTTTAATTCTAAAAGCTAAATTTCAATATTCAAATAATTAAATCTTAGGCTCTACGTAATTCAACTGTAATGATGAAATTGAAATTGTGATCCACATAAAAGACATTTTTTATGACATTAAAAAAAAAAATAAAAAAAATGAGAATGATGCATAAAAGACATTTTTTAGTTTTACATATGGATTGGGGATAGAATTTTAAAAAATTTCCTCAGAAATAAGTTCTGTTTGCACTTAGACCCATAGTTCAGTTTGTTTGACACATTGGAAAGTAACTTTGACGTCGTGGGTTCAAGTACAGCTTACCCATCGGGAAAAAAAAAAATTTAAATAAATAAATAAATTCTGTTAGTTAAAAATTCCATCAGTAAATTTTCTTTGAAAAGTATTCTTTTTAGTTTTTTGTTCAACATAGAAATTATCAAATAGAGTTTTTCTATTTGGGTGATGTTTTTATTTTTAAAAAAGCTTTCTAGAAAAATTCTTGGAGTAAAACATATTGGAGCCTTAAAGAAATATCTGTTTTGGGCGCTCAAGGACACTGGTAAATAGAGTAAATTATGCAGCTCAAACATGGTAATCTAAGAAATCCTGATACTTTGGTTTTTCTCTTGATTATGATGTCTGTCTGAGAAAATTTATCTTTTATAGCAAAATTTCATCTTATTGTACATACCAAGACTCCTACATGATGATGTGTCTTTATGTGATGTTTACTTGAATTGTTGCATCAATGCTTTGTGTAAAACCTTTGGACTAGAATTTGATCGCATTTGGATTTAATCCCCTGAATTAAAATTCTTATGAAGCCATCGTTCACCAAGTATAGATGAAATAAAGCTCTTTGTTTGCTTATTGTCTTCAGCAGAAGAGCCGATCTCAACATGAATCATACCAGAATGTGTTAAGGTGGACAGGAAATAATTGGGAATCCCTTCTCTATGGTGAATATGTGGCGGGAAAGAGATGCTGTTTCTTTGTAAGAACATTCAATACCATGCCATCGAAGATATTATCAAACTATGACTAATGAGTATTAAGTACCTGTATTCGATATGGGATACCAAGAAGATCTGAAAAAAAATTCAAGGAATCATCAAACCGCAAGAACAGGAAAGGAGAAAATCCAGCCATCCCAACCAAGCCAAAGTCTAAAGTTGCCAAACAACCCAAAATCAGAAAAACCGTGCACTGATCAGCATCACGAAACAAAACAGAATATAGGTGCCGGGCCTTCAGTCCCACCTAAATCTTCGGGGAATTACCAGAAGCAATGGGCAGAGAGAAAAGCGCGCAATAAAGGTGAGCTTGTTAAGTATATGTCCAATTTACCAGGTTATCTCCAACGCGTGGAGAGAGGAGAAAACCTCCAAGAGAAGGCTTTGAATTTCGGTGTCCTTGACTGGGGGCGCCTGGAAGAATGGAAGTACAACCAAAAACAGATCCCTGGAAGAAGTAGCGTGCATTCTTCATTACCTTCTCATCTGACCTCATCTTCTAAAGAAACCCATTCTCATTCTGTCAAACCTTCTAAAGGAAATGCCTCAGCTTTTCAAGATTTAAAAACCGTTTCCAACAAAACATTGGCTTGTCAGCAAAAGCTCCCCACAACAGATCAGTCTTTTGGGAAAAATTACTCAGAGATCAACGTTGAGAAAGTTAAGGTAAATGATTCAGATCCAAAGATCATTCCCGAAAAGAAAACGGAGCTTTTCGAAGAAATTAGATTCATTGAACAACATTGCCCTGGCAAGAGCAAAACCATCGTGCTCCTTTTGCCAAGAGATTCCACCAAAAAAAGTTTGTCAGGTAAATCTCAGCTAACTGACTCCACAAAAATAGATGATGGAAAGCCATTAAAACCAAAATGTAAAAGCTTTTCAGATAGCTTTTATATTAACAATGAGGTTCAGTTTATGGAGCTCTGTGCTGATATCCCGCACTCACACTCACTGCCTTACAAAGATGAGAGCAACAAAGTATCAGATGTGAAATTATGTTGCTCCGTGAATGCTCGTGGTACAGAAGATCCATTTGATGTGTCTCATTCGATACCATGTTCAGATGGATCAACAATTGTTCGTTCAAAAGATAAGCACCCGAAGAGAACAATTCAATCATGAAGTCTACAAAGTTAACAGTACACAAGGCTTCTTCAAAGGATCTGGTCCAAAAGCAGTGGAAGCAAAAACTGCTACTGGAAGATATCCGTCACCAAATCATACGGGTACCGTTGACTTAGGTCCAATGAGCGGAAGTTTTAGTTCTAAAGAGGTTTCATCCGTCCGCGCAGTTGAAATCAACATATGTTACTGCTAGGTCTGGTCCAGTGAAACCAGAGGCTTCTCCTTGTTTGGATAATTCAATTGGAGAGAGGAGAAATTCAAATAGCAGATCCAAGTCTAGCCCATTGAGAAGGTTGTTGGATCCATTGCTGAAACCAAGGGCAGCCAATCACCTTCAGTCAGCCGAACCATCAAGAGATGAATCGACCTCAAAACAGTTGGATTCTTGCATGGCGAAGCCAGTGGAAAGAAGCTTGAATTTCTTGAGTCATACCGATGTCTCGCATCAAGATGAGAAGCGTGTGTCGTTGATGGTGCAAGCTATTTTAAAAGTAACAGTTAAGGATGGACTCCCTTTTTTTACATTTGCAGTTGACAACAACGACATTCTTGCAGCATCGTTGAAGAAAATAACCACTTTTGGGAAGAATGATTGTAGCTTGGTTTATACATTCTACTCCTTTCAAAAAACTAAAAAGAAGAGTGGAGGATGGATAAATCAAGGAAGCAAAGGTAAAAAAATCGACTATATCCCTAAAATCATCGGTGAAATGAAGGTTTCTAGCTCTCAGTGCGGCAACATCGGAAATGACTCCAAGGATCAATTTATGGTAAGAGAGTTTGTTTTGTTCAATGTTGAGCAAAAACAGGTGGGTGAAGAAATCAACAGCGAACTTGCGGCCGTTGTTGTCAAGGTCCCAAAGGAGAGCACAGAAGAAAGTTGCTCTTGCAACTCAGAACATCGGCAGAGTAGATCTTGTGTAGAAAACCAAAGCCTTTCTAGCTTCATAGTCATACTTCCCGGTGCTGTTCATAGCTTGCCAGCTTCAGGAGTACCTTCATCTCTGATCAATAGATGGATAACGGGTGGATCATGTGATTGTGGAGGCTGGGATGTTGGTTGCAGTCTAAGAATTCTTGCTAATAAGGATCAATGCAGTAAGAATTCAAGTTCGTCTAAGTATTTTCGCACAACAGATCAATTTGAACTTTTCATTCAGGTAATTGTTTTAGGACCCCGACTAGTTGCACACCAACCTTAAAAAATTCTTTTTATTTTTATTTTTTTATGACCACTTTTTAAACTACTGATTGCATTTCGATACATAACCTTTTTGGGTTTAAAGCTTATTCATCTTTTTGTAGCTTTGTTTTTGTGATCCCTATTTGCGCTCTATTTTTCTCATGATTAAGTTTTGCTTGTGTTCTCTTTGGAACCGAAGTATTTCTTGCAAAATGATTTCGAAACATGCAACTTTGTAAACATGGTTTAGAAACAGCCAAGAATTTTTGCCAAAAAAAATACTCAGTCAGCAATAATTTCTATGGCAAAAAGAGTGCAACATTTTTTTAAAATTATTTTTGGAGTATTATCATCCAAATGGGAATTTTTAAGTGATGGGGTGCAATTAGTAATGGGTGGTGTGCAACTAATTGGTCCCTTGTTTTATACTCTAACCCAGCATTACCAATGTTTGTCCCTCTCTTTCTCTGTGTGAACATTAGGCCAAGTGTCTTCCCTTTTTTTACTCTGAAATATATTTTTGACAGGAAGGAGCAACTCAAGAAAACAGAACTGTCTTCAGCTTGTCGACTTTCGAGAAGGGAATCTACTCCATTGATTTCAATGAGTCAATCTCTTCGCTGCAAGCATTCTCCATCTGTACAGCAATCCTAGATAGTAGAAAACTTGCTGAGCTTTCTGAAGCGAGTAACCAGCTTGAAGATAAAATTTCAGAGGAAATCATATTAACGGAAAATGATAGAATAAAGATTCCTACTCAAATAGATGGGGATGCTCCTTGGACCTGTTTACCATTCCCACCTCTTTCTCCTGTTGGGAGGGTCTAGTTGCTTTGGATGAGATATGCAGGAAGTACCTATTCGAATAAGAAAGCGAGGAAGTGAAGATGATTTTTTTTTTTTTCATAGTCAAACGTTCGCATTATCAGTTGTTATGCAGTACATAGTATTTGTATCCTATACAAGTTTTCTCTTTTAAGAGAGTACAAGATGCCTTGCATATCAATGCTAGCTATGCCATTTTACTACTGTACACACCCTTAAATTTAAAGTAAGATGAAATCTCAAATCCAAATAATCACATCCATCTGGTTTGTTATTGGGTATTATCTATGTGTTATTCGGTTTTCCACAACCACGTTAAATGCTTTATTGATGTCTAGATGACGAAGAACAAAGAAATCATGCCAGACTCAAATGTTGGTTACACGCATACTGCAAATGGGTTTGGTTTATACAAAACATAACCTAGTATACAGAATCACTAAAATCCGAATGGATCTCTCCCTCTCAATATTATATGCTACTATATAGCCACATCAATCTACTTCACTGGTTGATATATGTTGCATGGTGAATACTAATAAACCACTGGCCATCAATCCTCTCGAACACATTTGTGGCAAATTGTTTCCCCCAACTACTGCCTTTTGTCTTGACCATCTCGATGCATGTCATGTACCCAACATCACCTCTAACATGAACTTCAACATTTTTCACCTCGATCTCAAGTGGGAAATCATAGTCAGCCAACACAAATTCCCAGCTTCCAATAACAAGATCATATCCACATATTCCACACACACCAGGGTGCACACAACACACATTATCCCCTTTTGCCCTGATGGCTTGCATGTCTGCCAGATCTCCTTTCCTAAATGATTTGTAGAACCGAAGCTTTTTGCTGTCCTCATGGAGAAAGCGGAGACTATCCCTGAGTTTGGCTGCTCGTGCGTAGTTCTCTTCCTCAATGGCTCTCTGTAGGTCCCGCTCTAAGGCTTGCTCATCCAAGATAATATCTTCAGTACTTAAAGTTCCCTCAGAGTCTTCACTTTTTGCTTGGCATGGTCTCCATGACTGTAGGCGTGAATTTTGGTGATGGCGTACTGCACTGAATAAATACATAATTAGACCTTCTTAGGGTAATAATAGGAGAACCAAGATTTAAGATATAGTAAAACTAAAATATATGATACTGGGTTAGGAAATGTTGATGGTGGTGCCACCATTACAGAAGTTTCTGTAACCATTGCAGACTGTACATGTGGCCACTCACTCTAAATCCAGACAGGACAGTCGAATGGCCACCATTTATGAAAGAGGTCATTTGGTATATGATTCATAGTATAGTTCATTTTTTATTCACAATCTGTTCCTAGCAGATAATCTTGTAGTTTCGGAAGAAAGACAGTTGTGCCAATATATTCGTCTGCTTAGTAACTAACCTAGCCTACAAAAAAATGGTAGAACAGATGTTTTCTTACAAAAGAAATTCTGTAACATTAACACTGCATGAACCAAAAAAATCACTCCTAGCGATTAGTAAAGTTACCAAGTCAAAGCTGTTAGAATTTTGTATCTGTTATATACACGAACAGCTTGTGTGTGTTTGTGCAACAGCCCTAGGGTTTTAGTCAACTTGTGGTGAGTTATTTATGTAATGGGAGCCCACCTTATGTTATTTATGTAGGCCCCACATTTTTTATTATTGGTTTTTAATAAATAAAGAAGAGAGGCCGAACCCTATAGATTAAGCTGTGTTCACTCCTCTCTCATCTTCTTCTCCTCTCTTTCTCTTCTTCTACTTGCTCTAGGTTTTTTTTGGTTCTTTACTTGATATCAGAACAGAGCTTTTATTCCTTTTCTCATTTTTTTTTTTTTAAAGGTTTTAAACTCTTATTTCTGCAGTTGAACTTTTATTTATGCAGTTTTGTGTTGAAAAGAACTTCAGTTCGTTGTGGTATTTCAAGATAAAACCCTAGATGTATATCTAGGGCGTGGCTGTGTGCTTGTGGTTGATTGTGACTAAGTTTTGGGGCTGTATGATGCTGTTTTTCAGACGTTTTAGAAGATTTAACCGTGGTGGGTGGTGTCTAGGTCATTTTTTTTTTCCGTTGAAATTGGATTTTTGATTTACCCAAAATTGATGGAGTTTTTGCACCTCCTGCCTTTGTTACACCTCTCTTAGGTATCCTTTACACCGGTTGTTGTCTCCCTCATGTTGTTTGCTCCACTTCATGGTTGTTCTAATGGATGAATGTAACTCTTCAAGTGATGATTTGGCCTAACAAATTACTTACTTCAAAGATTGAATGAAAATAACTACCATTCTTAGTCTCATTCTATAAAGGTGTTCATACAAACCAAGAAAAAAATGAAGTACCTAATTGAAGATCCTCCTCCTAGGGATTTTTTTTTGGTAAGTGTAAAATGTATCGAACAAAAGATAGGAACAAAATACAAGAAGAGAAGGCCGAGGTAGACCCTCAAAGAAAAGCAAAAACGAATAAAAAAATACCAAAACATCAAAGATTACACAAGGAATTCCATCTAAAAACAAAGTCATCAAAAGTAGTTCCCGCAAACTCTATGTTCAGATTTGACCAAAGGTACAAAAAGCCCAAGATCTCCAAGAAAACACCATGAGAGCTTCTCGCCTTATTTTTAAACACCTTGTTATTTCTCTCATTCCACAACCCCCAAGCAATAGCCGAGGGAAGTATAGCCCAAAGGAGTATTTTTCTGCAGGAGAAAACATTATTAGCTCATTCTACTAACAACAAGAACTTCCGAGGTAAAACCCAGCTAATACAAAAAAGCACAAGGAAAAAAGGACCAAATTTCATGAGAAAAAGAGTAGTGAATCAAAATATGTTCAACCGATTCCCCATCCCTCAAACAAAGGGTACAACAGTTGGGAGTGATCTATCTCTGAGCAATCAAATTGTCCATCGTAAAAATCCTCCCTAAGGAAGCCAACCAAATAAAAAATGAGATTTTAGAAGGAACTATCTTGGACCAAATGATGAACTCCGAGAAAGATTGCTCAACGAAAAGGATTAGCCACTTGTGGAAATAACGGACAGAGAATCTCAGATCCTTCGCCCTTGTCCATTCTCACATATCTTGAACGCTTTCGTTGAGATGAAAAGAATACAAGAGATCAATGAAAGATGTCACCTCTGTTAGGTCTCAATCATTAAAGTTTCTCCTACACCCCAACT
The DNA here is from genome assembly GCF_017979445.1 of Akebia trifoliata. Classification (NCBI taxonomy): domain Eukaryota; kingdom Viridiplantae; phylum Streptophyta; class Magnoliopsida; order Ranunculales; family Lardizabalaceae; genus Akebia; species Akebia trifoliata. The sequence goes on along the minus strand of NW_028237691.1, from coordinate 482,759 downwards.
CCCACGTAGAAGTGGAGTCGTTGCAAATCAAACATTGCTGGATCGAGCAATTCTTCTTAAGAAAACAGGCATACAAGGATGGAAATTGAGTTGTTAGAGACGATGTGCCACACCAAATATCTTCCCAGAATCTAATTTTGTCCCTCGTGCCCGCTCTGAATCTAATCTCACTCTCAAAGTCCTCGCTCACTTTGAGAATCCACTTCCACACACTGCACTCATATGAGCCTTTAGCCTCACCGTTATACCAACCTAACATCTTCACCCCGTATTTAACCATAATGACCCTCTTCTACAGACTATCCCTCTCCTCATTGAACCTCCAAAGCCATTTTCCTAAAAGTATTTTATTCACCCATCTCAGACCCCTAATCCCCAACCTCCCATTCTTCTTGAGCATGCAAATCAACTTCCATCTTACCAAGTGATACTTTCTCCTATCATTTTTATCATTCCACAAAAAATTTCTCATAAGCCTTTCCAATCTGATTCTACAGACTTAGGAAGCGAGAACATAGATAGGAAGTAAATCGAAATACGTATCAAAGTGCTTTTGATCAAAGTTAATTTCCCTCAATTTGATAAATATTTGATCTTTCATGTGCTCAACATTCTCTCATATCTTTCAATCACACTGAAAGCGCTCTCGATCCGCGGGGTGCACGGATTCGCTTTTGACCCTTGAGGTTTGGGAGTCGCCACCTAGTTATTGTGGTCTACGAACCAAACTCACTCTAAAATGGATAAAAAGAACTAATCTACCACAGAAAATATGAATCTGGGGATCATGTTACGGGGTTGGAAGGTGTTAGGCACCAACCCCGCCCGGCGAATGCCGGTCTCTACTTATTCTAAATATAACTACATCGCTAATGACAAAACCTAGATTAAAAAAAATGAAAAATCTTACCTTCGATCTGCAAAAGTACTATTCCCTCAGATCTGGTGAAAACAGCTCCTTGTACCGTACTCCTTGCTACGTTCTGTCTCCGGATCTGATTTCTGATCTCCGACGCAAGGTATCTCCTTCTTGGATCTAGATGCTTTGAATTTGTTGTGGATTTTTGAGGTGTTTTTGAAAGGTTTCTAGGTATTTTTTAGGCTAAAATCGGAGTAGGGGTGTTAGGGAAGGAGTTGGGACTCCAAAATTAGGGTTTTGAGGAGGTTGTGGAGGCTTCTTCACCTACTTTTTCTAGGGTTTTTTCTTTGATACGAAAATAGAGTGTGGAGGCTCCTATTTATAAAGTTTTTAGAAGCATTAGGGTTTGACTAGGGTTTCTTTTAGAGTTTTAATTAGGGTTTTGATTTTGGTCTCATGAGATGGACTTAGTCTTTAGGGCTTTGACTTAAGGTTTTGACTTTAGTCTTATGAGATTGACTTGATTAGTTTAGATTAGGGTTTTGACTTTAGTCTTATGAGATTGACTTGATTAATTAGGGTTTTGATTTAGGGTTTTGACTTTAGACTTATAAGATTGACTTTAATACTTGACTTTAATCTTACTTAATTGACTTTAATTTTGACTTTAGTCTTATTCGATTGACTTTAATATCTTGACTTTAGTCTTACTTGATTGACTTTAAATTTTTGGAGAGCCCGTCTCTATTATATCTTTAATTCTTTGGACCCCCAAATGGAGGGATCCTTAAAGAAATTTCTTGCGAACCATCAACAATTTTGCCTGAAAGCCTGATTGATCGATTTTTTTGTTCACATTTTAAAATTAATTTTATTAATGTTTCACTTTACATTATTTAATGATTTATTTATTAATTTCAAAATTTTTAATTATTTAAAATTGTGAAATTACCATTTTGCCCTCGGAGAGGATTTTTTACGTTTTAAGTCGTTTTTCCATGTTCCAGGATGTTTTGGAATCAGTTTTTCGCAAAGAATTCAATGGGAATGTTGGTTTTTGTAATTTATGAAGTTTTTTGTATGAAATGGTCGTGAACTTTATGAGGGGTATTTTCGTAATTTTGTCAAATTTTGTGAAAATTGGCGAAGTGGTTTACTTGGTTTCGATTTGTTGTTTTATGTGTTTGAGTGGGTTTTCCTAAGCGTAATGCAGGCTCTAGGATTGTTTTGATGTTAGGGGTATTTTGATAATTTAGTCATTTTTAGTGATTTTTATCGTGAAGCTTCTTTTTGGTTTGCAAGATGATGATTTCTATGTTTCTGGGATCGTATTTTCCTAGTGTAGCGTGGTTTCTAAGTTTTGTCAATTCGAGATACCTCATCCGAATTTCTGAAACATATCTAGTAACAAAATAAAGCATTGAAATAGACATCCATCATTGGGAACCTTTGCGATCGGGTTGACGACTTGATTAATCAGGCGGATGCAAAAATGGGGTGTCTACACACACCTTCCCAAATTCTATTACTATTGTAAAGAGCTCCCAACGATAAACCCAAATAAGATGTAGGTAAAGTATCATGCCCACAACCTAAAGTTGTGGCTATCAAATGAATATCATTCATATCTCCAACACTAAAAAAGTTTACTCTTCTACACGTTTATATGTAATCCTAAAATAGCTTCAAAACAACATAATAAGATACGCAACACTCTCACCTCATCCTTCGAATGGCCCAGAAACACCAATGTATCATTCGCAAATTGTAAGTGGGAAATCAAAAGACCGTTATTGTTCACCCTAAACCCTGATAGCTTTCCTAAATCAACCTCTCTTCTAAACAATCTACACAAGGCCTTTGCTACTACAAGAAACAAGAATGGAGATATAAGGGTCCCCTTGCCTCAACCCACTCGAACCCCTAAAGAAGTCAGCCGGACTCCCATTGACTAGAATCAAATAAAACACTGTTGTAACGCATTTTATGATCTCGACCTCGAAGCCTTATCCCCACTCATCGAAAAAAGAACTGATCTAACCTCTTCCTTACCAATTTGTCTTTCCAGCCACGCCCTATCCTCCTGATTTAACAACTTGGACTCTAAATTATCCAGTTGAGGTCTTATGGATTCCTTTTCCTTGTACAGATCTTCATGATAGCCCACCACCCCTTCCCTAATTTCCTTTTCTCCAACCACCATGATGTCATTGATGGACAATTTGATAAGATGATTACTTCTTCTATGGAAGTTGGCAACTTTGTGAAAAAATTTGGTGTTATTATCCCTTCCTTTCAACCATTTGAGCTTTGATTTTTACTTCCAACTTATCTCTTCCATAAGTGCCACTTTTTTAAATTCTAGTTCCAACTCCAATCTTTTACTTCTTTCTATCGTATTCAATTTCCCTTCTTCCTCTTTTTCATCCAAGGTTTTGATCTCTTTCAAGATTTTTTTTTCACATCAATTCTCCTCAAAACCTCTTTATTCCACGCTTTCAACTTATCTTTTAAGTATCTGAGCTTATTCTTAAACACACAACTTGGATTTCTTATTGAAGGACAGTCATTCTACCATTCTAGATGAGATCTAAGAAGTTGGGATGAACTAGCCACATGTTTTCAAATCTGAACGGTATAGGGTGTCTTCTAGGTTGCCCTACCTCCAAAAAGATGGTGGTGCGATCTGAACTGGGCTAGGATTGAACGAACGAATCACATTTTGAAACTTATCCTCCCACACATTGTCAACGAGAAACCTATCTATTATGGACATCCTTACGTTACTTTGGTTATTAGACCATGTAAATCATCTACCCAAAAGAGGGAAGTCTATTAAGCAATGTTTACCAATAAATTCATTGAAATTTCTCATGCTCTTTGAGATATTCGAACCCTTAATTCTTCTCATGAGTGAATCTGATGACATTGAAGTCTCCTCTTAGTACCCAAGGTTTCTCCCAGTAACTCGCTACATCTTCAAGCTCCTCCCAGAATTACATCCTCTTCCTGTTAATAGTAGGCCCATAAATCCCTAAGAACACCTATTGAAAATCTTTGTTACTACACTTACATAAAATAGAAATAGAAAAGGCCCCCACTAATTTATCTGTAACTTGGATCCAATCTTTGTTCCACATCATAAGAATCCCACTAATTGAACCTAAAGCAGGGAGGGTTATCCAATCGATGTTACTCCCCCAAATTTCCTTAATGATCTTATCATTACAGTTAGCTAATTTCGATTCTTGAAGCGTAACAATGTGGGGATCTGTACTTCTAATAAAAACTTTCACTACAACCATTTTTCTCCTATCACCCAACCCTCTCACATTCTAAGATAAAATTTCAAACGACATTGGAAACCAAACAAAGACCCAATAATGAACCAAAACCTACCTCTTCTCCACCCTAACCAATTCCTTATCAGCTGTTGGTCTAAGTAATCTCCTTGTCATCTCCAAGGGGGCGATTACCACCAATTCATTATGCTCACCAACCCTATATCTACAAATTTCTTGATTATTTGTAGAGTCCATGTACCCAAATTTCTCCTCAATTTTGTACACTCTATTGTTGTGATTAAGTTGCTTCTCTAGAATAGTTCTCTTTCTCAAGTCCCCGACAGCCACTCTCAAAATCAGGGAGGACTCTCTATCCACTGGCTTTGGGACTATACCAAAATCTTCTACCAAATTCAGGGCTTTGATAGCTAACCATTCCACAGTTTCCAATTATACCCTAACTACCTTTTCTTAACGCATTGCCATTGACAGCTCATCTTTGTTTCTACCGACTCAATTTCCATAATTATACATCCCCGTCCGATAAGCAACTTCCACCTCCACTGGTTTCTGAGTACGATGTAGTGATACCAAAGCTATTTGACTAATATTTTCCATGTTCTCCCTACTTCCCTCCTCTAAGACAAGCTCAAAGGATTTGAAGGAATCGATGGAGGCTGTAAAAAATCGAGACATGTCCACATAAAAATAAAAAAAAACCACGAGGAACAAACAAAGACACATCCCAAAAAAATTTCAAAAAAGCTAACACATAACCCTTATGGAAAACAAGGTAGGAATTTTTACGAGGATACAAGGAAAGGACCTGAGGAAGACTGTAAGGGCGAGTAAAGTCTCCCACCTTCAAAGCTCCTGGGTTAAACAACCCCTCTATTATTACTACTTGGAGGTCCCGCAACTTTCAATCCAGCAGGATGGTGCCAAAGATCAGCTCAAAGTTTGTCCCACATTCTAGTTACCACAATAAGATGGTGTTTGGACTGATCACTTTCACCTTTCTTATGTTTATCTACTTTTATTATCTTCACAACTTGTTTTATGCCCAACGATGGGCCTCCCACCCGACTCGTTGTTCGTTGACCTTATTCTTGAACTAAAATCCACGCGTTGTTCCGACCCTTTGTAGGTCCCTGATCTTGGTTGTAAATATGAGCCCCCCCATCTACGGATGAGATGTTGCCACATGTTACGATCTGAACATGGTTGTCATTTTTGCTACGCTCCATCACTCCTCCCTATTGCAAGAGCTTACGATACCTTAGAATTCGTGCCACCTATCCAAGTCTCCTAACCAACTTTATACCCCTGCTACGTGGCCTTTTCATGTCCACACCTTGCTCTACATTGCCCCCACATGTAGATATTTTAGACTGTCCCTTCGCCAATTTACAATTTGGAAATATGACCACCTTGTTCTGTATGGTTGCCTCTACAGGCTTTGATTCCTCCAACCCTATCATGTTAAGTCCAGGTTTCTCCTTCTCCCTCTAAGCTTTCAAACTAGATCTAGGTTCCATTAGAGGAGCTGTTCAGTTAACAATCTTCTGATTTCTGAACTCCATATTCGTCCTTACTGTTAAAGTATCGACTGCACTAGTAATGACCAACTCCTCATCTTGTCTTGCTATGTCGATTTCTATCCCAACTCTGAATCTGTAAGCTCCACAATACATGCACAAGCTCTTAAAAATCTTCCATATTGGGAATCCCACCTGCAACCTTGCGAAGGTAAAGTCCTCTCACCATCTGGTTTTGAAATCCATTTCTTTCAAACCTCCTAACTGATTACCAATCAATTTGAAGGCACATTCATCCCAAAGGTGGAATGGAATCCCCCACACTTTGATCCAAGTTCTAGATTTTCTCCAACTTGAGTCAAGGCTATTGGCATCTTTGAACCAGGACCTAATAGAGACGCACTTGTCTTTGATGACTACCTCGAGCAAATCTCTTATTGTTGAGGCTTCAAATCTATTCTCCAATAAGAGAATTCTTTTTTAACTACCCCAACTAATAAGCTTCCTATTGAATAAGTCTGGGGCATATGTGAGTTATAGGAGATGAGATGTGTTTTGTCAATTAAATAGAAACTTGGCATAATGCTCTCTCTGGAAGTCAAACTCCCATTGGTCGCACACCTTATTTCCTTGTATAAAGAAAAGACATGCATAATTTGATATGAGGAGATGATTGTTGAGTCCCATTATGGACGAGTGGGAGATGTTAGTTATTTTTGGACGTCCATGTGAACCCAACTCATGTATATCACGTATTAGGACTCCTTTTTGGAGTTAGAGTTCTAATAAGGTTGACTTCTAATTATCTCTATAACTAGATGAGATGTGGGTATGTGAAAATATAACAAAACAAAAAATTCTCTCCATAATCTTCTTCTCTCTAAGAAGGCAATTTTCTGGGTTTCTATCAAGAGGATCCTAGGGTTTAAGGCGTGGAAACAACGATAGCTCTAGAAGCGTCGACATGACGATTTTTTGGACTTCCGATCTCCGACGATTGACTCAACGTGACTCGACTCAAGGTTCAGATCTCTATTGCGACAAGAAGGTACGCTCCCTATAAATCCCAACAATTTTTAAAGTGCTAAATCAGTCCCACAAAACTTGCCTTTATGGCCCACGAAGCAGTCCCAACAAAACTCATGCTAACCATAAAAACAGTCCCAAAAACAAACTCAATCTCAAACATCAAACCAATCCCATGAACTTAGCCTCTTAAACCATCAAACTAGCCCACAAAATCAACTTAATGTACTATTAAAATAGTCCCATGAAATTTGATTTTTGGCTAGTAAAACAATCCAAAAAGTCAAGCTTGTGCACTCTTAAAAATCTGCATTTGCACTACCCAAAATAATTCTAAAAAAAAACACTTTTCATACTGCTAGAACAATCTCAAAATGGTGTACATTAGATATTTTAATCGATAATGAGAACTCCTCTCAAATATACACTATTAATGACGGGATTGGTGTTATTTGGTGCACATATAAGCATTCAAATTGGAGAAGATGATTAGTTCAAATTAGTAGGAAACTCACAATATCGAACACAAAAGGAAGAATATCATAGAAAAAACAAAACAAATAGTCTGACCGAATGTAAATCGTGTTTTCCTTTTGATCAATAAGTATATGGCTTCATTGATTAACTGAAATTTGTAGATCAAAGTCATTGATGCTAACCAATTCAGGTCCCCATGAATTTTTCTACTATGTTTTTACTCCTTATGATTATCTCATTGGAGTCACAACACCTTTTTTGAAATTAACTTTCGTGGAACCCATGATGAAACCATAGGCTAACTACTAATAAATCAACTTAAGGTGAAAGTGTATACATCAGGTGGGCCTTAAAAAAATCATATAACAAAATAAGTATTTGTTATTGACTTGAACATAATTTATGCATCATCCCATGATGAAATATCAAAATAGAATCTAGGAACACAAAGAAATGAACTAATTTTACAGTATCTTTTATGGTACTCTTGACATAATACAACATAATCATGATTAATATGGTAAATAAAATTGACGCTGCAACAGTGGTGAGTGGTGTGTTGTCTCATTTCAAGAGACATTGTGTTAGTATCAGCAAGACTGTAGAATCATTTTTAAGTGCTATCCAACCCACTTCATTTCCTTTTGTCAATTTTAATTTTGCATTTGCATGTGCATACTTAAATATTGAGGATGATATCATGTTTAAATTTAGGGGTATGATCAGTATCTCGAAAGACTGATTTATCCACACTTTTTTGAGATATTTATCTCAGTTTCCACCCTATTTCATTAGATTAGATAAATAATCATCTTGAGCTTCAAATTATCATGTTGCATGTCCTACCATGCTGAATGGGCTTAATTGCATAAAATTAATACATTTTTTTTAGAAAGTCTTGATTACATGTATTCATTGTGCAAATCAAATATCAAATTATCAAGATGGACCACCAAATCAATCAATCAAGTATGTATTATAATCTTGAAGATCAATCAAACAATCATGCAAAATTGAAGAACCAAAAGTTTCAACATGATTACGATGTAGTCAAAGCCCATTGTGGCTTAGTGAACCTCGATCAGAGCATCCTAAAATTGCATATATTTGCTTTTCACTAGTTGACATGCACAAGAAGGATAGCGGTTATGTTTGGGTCCTTCTAGAGCATCGAATATTTATAATTAGACCTTTTTCCAAATTAGAAAAGCCTTCATCTCTCTCTTTTCCCCCTTAATGCCCATGGCACTTTCTCTTATAATTTTTCATTAGAGGATAGTTTTCATTTCTTCAAGTTTCTATACTTTCTCTAAAAAGAATATAATGTACTTTAGTTACTCAATGGATACAAATGTTAGTTTTACTACTTCTCATTGTTTCCTTGTAATGACCATGGGTTATACTCTCTCCATTAGTGAAAGGAGGAAGCCTAGAAGCAAGTTTTTATTGCTGTATTTTTGTTATTTATCCTTCAATACTTGTTTTATGATTATTGGGTTCTCTTCAAGACTTTGTCCAACTCTAATGGATCAAAGCTTTAGATGAATTCTTATACATTTTATGTTTAACTTAGATGTTTTATGCTTAGATTAGATCAAAATAAAATATGTTTAATTTAGATAATTGATAGTAGGGACTTCACACATTAGTGAGTGAAGGATCCTAACTCCTGTGTTATTCAAGCTTCTATGTTATATTTTTCAACCTAAGAAGATCATACCAAGCCCTTGGAGTTGAGTTAAAATAAGGATAAAACTTAGATGTGATTTTAAATATTAATCTTAGGTAATTATAATCACTAGTGGTAACTTTTCTCTTATTTTTAGCTTAATTTTCATTACGATTACTTTATTTTTCAGTTACTTTCACTTTCATTTTGGTTATACAAAATACAAAAATAGATTTTAATATTACTTTAGATTAACTTCATTTCTTTTAGCTTGATAACTATCCCCTTTCTCAGTATTCGACCCTTACTTGCCTTCATCAAGTTTGGTATAAATTTAAGTTCTCAAATATAGGCATCAATGACTTAAAAGGGGGAGTTCAAGCATTGGGGATTTGTGTTAGGTGAGTTGATTAAGGAAAATGGGTGTGAAGGATATGGAGATGACTTGTGGAGTATTTTGAGGAGAATGCGATGGGGTTAGGTGATGGCATATGATATGATGTGAGAATAATGATGGGGTGATGAGAATAATTTCTTTTCGAAGATTGGTTGTGAGGGTGACATGTATCCTTTTTGATGATCATGGATATGTAGTAGTTATTAGTTAAGATTATAGATATGAATATGGGTTTGGGTTTAGGTATAGGTATGATTTAAGATAGTTAAAATGGGGACTTAGAGTAGTTGAGAATTGGTGGGCCTTAGGTGGGCTTAAAAATGGGTTTGAAGTTTGATTTTAGGTTTGGAAATAAGATGGTGCTGAATGGAGATTTAGGTGATGAATTGACCTTATTATGGGTCCATTAGGCTATTAGAAATATTACCTTTAATTTGAACAAAAAGATCGAATTTTGAAAATTTGAGTCCTTAGGTCCGTTTATAGTTTTTTGATAGAAAAATAACTTTTTAGTATCTTTTTCTAATGAGACTCGTTCAAATTGGGATGTATACAACTACCCCTTTTTTGCAAGAGTTGAATGCAAAAAATAGACTTAACCTTTGCTTATACCCACCCAATTTTTTTTTCTTTTTGTTAAAAACACAATTTTAAAATGTTGAATGAATCGAAGATTTTTTGTAGAAGGTGACTACTCAAGCACGGGGTCTGATAGGATGGGCCTTTGAATTCCTCGATCTTGTGGTACGAAAATCATTTGAGATCTCAGATTTGATGAATTGTAAAATTCTAGTATTTTTTGTCGTATTTCGACAAATTGAGATTGAATGTAACTTGAAAAGGATTTTCTTATTTTTCAATTTTTTTATAAAACGTGATATGTTCCATTAAGAAAATAAATTCATATAATAAAAACTTTTTGTGCAAGAACTAAGGGACTTGTGATGATCTTTAGGTAGGTTTCATTGAAGAGCTTTTCAACCTTACTGTAACACTCTCTGATTGCAATGGTTGGAAAATTAAAATAAAATATGATCTTCCCAAGCTTTGAGTCTGACAAGGATGTGATCTATTGTAATAAGTTGGTCTCCTAGGCTAGGAGTCTAACAGGGATTGAATTGATTGAAAAGTGGAGATGAGATTTGCAATTTAAGTGTATTTCGACAAAAATGATTTAACATCTCTTACTTTAAACAACAAACTTGTGACATCGAAAAAAGATCAAAATTTATTTTTTTCTTCGATTTTTTATTTTTTTTATTTTTTTATTTTTTTATTTTTTTATTTTTTTTACAAACTAAGAATATTGTGTAGTTTGTACTAATGTGACAAAAAGCAACATGTAGTTTAGGTTCTTACTGAGGAACATGGTGTAGTTTAAGCTCATACTATAGAACACCATACATTTTATACTCTTACTGAGGAAAAAATGCTAATAAAGTATTTATGCAAAATAATTTTGATAATTATTGGCCTTGGGTAATTCAATATTTTATTTTTAAAGAACAAATTGAATTTTTTGTCATAGGCCCAAAATATTAGTTTGTATGATACATGTAAAAACCTTCTTTTTTATTTTTTTTAAATCAACATTTCAGTATAAGCAAAATAACTAGATAAAGAATCTCGTATTGTTGAATATTGATTGGGTGTGCATGTCAAATAAAGAATAATTTTTTTCGATTCTCTCAAAGGTCTCCTAGAGTCATCCCCACCATCAGATATCGAAGAAGGGATAGAAAATGACTGGATGATGTTTGATGATGAGATAAAGAATTGTGTGATGATTGGTGATTGATGGTAAATTTTAGAATTTATCTGAGATATTAATAGATCGATGATTGTTCAAACTTCAAACTTTTTTCAAGGTAAAAAGTGATTGATAGATAAAGATGGTATATTTTTTTCCCCATTCATACCCCTAGTACCAATTACGATTTTCACCAAGTCTGGTTCTATAATGTTTTGCGCATCGATGTCATTTTATATTTTCGTCGTGCTTATAGTATTTAATATTGTCATGTTTTGACTTTTTTACTCATAATACCTTTGTAGATTTTTATTGTGCCATTTCAAATCACGATACACTTCTAGTAAATTTCTCACAAATAATTATTTCTTCATCGCCAACGAACATTTGTGGTAGTAGCATTCCTTTCAAATCATTTTTCGAATAGAGAAAACTCAATTTCAGGATGTGAATATGGTTGAAGCTCACAAAAAAATGATATAGACTCAAATATGAAATTTGATATAAGGGATAGGTTAAATTAGGAGTTTGCATTTTATTCTTTTTTTATGAGCAAAAACTACATCTCATTTCACGTGAGCCAAAAAGAACTCGTTTATACACGTTTGAGAGCATTAAGTAAAATGGTAGATTTAGAAAATGATAGCCTAAGTACTTGACATGATTTAAACTCCTTAAATTCATTGATTTCATAACTTACAGCTCATTTAAAATCTTGGATCTGATGAAATTGGGTGATTGATGGAAAGTGGTTACCCAAACACAGGGTCTAATAGGATTTGCCTTATTAATTCCTTTATTTCGTGGTGCGAAGCTCATTTGAAATCTTAGATTTGATGGTTTTTGAAATGATTGATGCTTTGAAATCATATTTTGTTGAGTTTGATCCGAATTATTTTGAATAAGATCCTCTCTTTTTTCTATCACTTTTTCAAAATTGCCCTAGGATGGGATGGCGTGCCTTGATTTCAAGTAATTGAAGGATAATGAAGGCTCGAGTGGGTTGACTAGCGGTAGATATGTTAAGGTAGTAGAAGGAATGTCTCTCTTCATTTTGATATTTGATTTTTTTAAAAACAACATGTTTTGACTGCATTTGATATTAGTTGACTCAAGAAAAGATAATTTTCTTATCCAAACCTTTGAGTATGACTAGAATTTCTCTTACAATTTTCTTGACAATGGTTGAATCATTTTGTCGTACTTTTGTTAGTCTGCTCTTCTTTTTGACATTTTTTTTATGCACTCCTTTATTTATAGATCATTTTCGATACTTTTTTCATAGATCTTTAGGATTGTTCGTTTAGGCTTGCCCCTAAATCAACACATATGATTTTCATTCTCTTCTTCGATAAATCTTACAAGAGAAATCTTAAAGAAAGAACAAATTAGTATATCGTTGACATTAACTTCTTTCCAAATTGCAAGTTTCATTTGAAAATGATACATTAAAGTAGAAGTGATTAGTTAAAATTAGACTTGATGCTTTTAAAATGAAGGATTTTAGTTGATGAATGAAATCTTTTATTATTTTAGATTGAAAAATATGGGAAATGTTCTACTTTAAACAAGTTTTTTTATTATTATTATTTTGTCGTTCACAGTTTATACTCATGTGGAGTAGAAATAATCAAAAGGGGTTGAAGAGGATATGACGATAATCTTTAGGTTTCTTGAGTTATCTTCAGTCTTCTTAGCGAACTGAGTTTAAATTTTCAAAATTTGACACGACACCTACGTCGTTCATTAATTTCAAATTTCTTTTGTCATGAAACTCATAATTGAAATATATTTTTAAAATATTTTGATTTTTTAATATATATATATATATATATATATATATATATATATATATATATATATATATTTCAGATGGATAATAATAATTTTTTTTAAATGGACTTTCTAAATTAATACCCTTCTTGATGACAAAGGTGTGATAAATATTCCTAAGAAGAGATGTGACCCTTTTTGTTTGAAATTTTTAAATTTTGTTTGTTTGTTTGAAAGATGGATATTCTACATTAATACATTCTTGAGGACAAATGTCCAATAAATATTTTCAAAAAAGGAAATGGCGCTCTTTTTTTATGAGAATTTTAAAATTTTGTATTGGTTGAAATATGGATATTCTAAATTAATATATTCCCGAGGATGAATGTTCGATAAATATTTCCAAGATGGGATGTGACCCTTTTTTTTTAAAAAAAATTTTAAACTTTTTATTTTGTTTGATAGATGGACATTCTAAATTAACACATTCTTGAGGACGAATAATAAATATTCTCAAAAAGTGATGTGACCCATTTTTTATAAATTTTTTTGTTTGTTTGGAAGATGGACATTTTAAATAAATATCTTCCTGAGGACGAATGTCCGATAAATATTCCTAAAAAGGGATATGACCATCTTTTTTTGAAAATTTTGAATTTTATTTGAAAGATGAACATTCTAAATTAATACCTTCCTAAGCGCGAATGTCCAATAAATATTCCTAGGAATGGATGCGATTTTAATTTAAAATAAATGAGATTGGGAACTAGCATCAACGCGAAGCTAGTATCATCACAAAACTAGCATCTATACAAAGTTAGGAAGATTTTCTAGAATAAGGGGTTACATTAGCACAAAGCTGGATAAATTTGAAAAAGAATAAGTTCATTAACACGAAGCTAGAAAATTTTGAAATAAAAATAATTTTGTGAAATGATCATCAATACGGTGTTAACATCAACATGGAGCTGGCATCAGTACGAAATTGGAATGCTTAAAAAAATGATAAGTTCATCAATATAGATTTGACATCAACACAGAACTAGAGGTTTATCAACATAGAACTGGCATCAGCATAGAGCTAAAAATGTATTAAAAAGAAGATTTTATAAAATGGTTCATCAGCACGGAGTCAGAAAAATTTTAAAAAGAGAAAAGTTCATCAGTACGGAGCTGGCATCAACGCAAAACTAACATCAGCACAAAGTTGAAAAAGTTTTGAAAAAGAAATGAGTTCATCAGCATAGAATTGAAAAAACTTATAAAAGAGAAGATTTTGTAAAATCTTCATCAGTACAGAGCTAGCATCAGTGTAGACCTAGCATCAACACGAAGTTGGAAAAGTTTGAAAAGAGAGAAAAGTTCATTAACACGAAATCAGAGGATGAGGTGTTCAAGTTCTTGTAACCTTTACAGGTAGTTCCTCAACTTTTTAAAGTATTTTATAGGAAAAAAAGTTATTGGAAATGGTGAGTCTGATTGGGGTTGATGGATGATAATGGACTTAATTAATATTAATCAAATAATGGTGGGCACGATTGAGGTCGATCATGATTAGTTGATTCGATTAAGGACAAATGAAGGATATTTGACCTTGTTGTAGTCAATTGAAGAATAATTTACTTCATTAAAGTTGATCGAAGAATAATGGATCCGATTAGGGTTGATCGAAAAGTAATGGACTCGATTAGGGTTGATCATTAATAATGAAACCAATTGGGGACAATGAAGGATAATAGATCAGTTGGGGTTGATTGAATGATAGTTGATTTCATTTAGGCCGATCGAATGATTGTGGACCTAATTGGGATCGATCATGATTTGATAAAAGGTAAAAGACTTGATTCGGTTCAATGGATGATAGTAAACCTAATGAGGGTTAACTTGAAGGGTAATGGGCCCAATTAGGGTCGATCTTAGAGATAGTGGATATAATTTGAATTGAATTTGGAGATAATAAACCTGTTAGGGTCGATTGGATGATTGTTGACCTTATTGGAATCAATTGGGTTATTCGTAAATAGTAGACCCGATTGAGGTCGATCATAAATAGTAGACCCAATTAGGTCAATCGAATGATGGTTGACCCAATTGAGATCGATTGTGGGTAATAGACCCTAGTTGAGGTCGATTGAAGGATAGTTGATCTGATTAGGGTCAATCGGATGATGGTTGACCCAATTGAGATTGATCGTGGGTAGTAGACCCCGATTGAAGTTGATTGAAGGATAATTGATCCGATTAGGGGTCAATCGAATGAAAGTTGACCACATTGGGATCCATGTTGAGTAGTGGTTTCTATTTAAATTGATGAATGATGGATAATGGATCCAATTAGGGTAGATTCGATGATTGTAGACTCTATTAATGTGGCGCCCCGCCGAACACTAACACAAATCCCCATGTCAGATTTCAAGGTACGAGGTGGCACCTCGAAATTTCGGCATGGTCTCCTCTGTTTATGTTAGCATTCCAAGGCGATTCAACCTGCACCTGATAAACGACATACAATCCTGCATATAACAAACAAAATATAATACTAGCGGAAGCCTATATACGTCTAATAATGTTCGATAGATCAGAGTGCGGAAGAAGAAAAATTATATACAGGATTATACAAAATTCCTCACTCTAACAGAATTCCTAACACTCAAGACAAATCCATAAGACTACTTGGAGAAACTGACACCACTAGGGGGTATAGTCCTAGTACTTACCAGGTGACGGACTCTAGTTGTCTATCTGACCAACCAGATGATCCTCATTCGTTTTCTACACTTGTTTCGCCAAGCTTCAGATCTGAAACTAAAAAAAATGGAGAAGGAAAGGGTGAGTAACAAGGGTTACTCAGTAAGGAAGCAACAATTTCTGCCAATAACCTCTCCTAACATGAACGAATAAACATACTGAATCATTTTAAAATAAATAAAATTTTACAGAAGAAAACTACGATTAACTGGTACATATAGCCAGGGATGAGCAACTAAACATTTTAAAACTCACATTACATCGATCAGCAGTACTCACTATAACATTTCTTTTTATACAAATCTAATTGATCAAATGGAAACAATAAACATGCATTTCATTTATATATCAAAATAAGCAACAGATACATAATACACAATGGTGGAGTATTGGAATTAGAGAGTTGGGATTCAAGACTGGATCGCTCCCAGTCGGGACATGATGTTACAATTCTTCTCGGGCTTTTAGTTCCTGATTTTGTGGCTGGTCGCTGTTTACCACGCTTGGTTGACCATTTATCCGGCTCAGGCTGGCCGTTTGACGTGACCGTAAGCAATGGGTCTCTTTTCGATGTGTCAGAACGTTCGACTACTATAGATTGTTAGTGATCACTGACTAATCATCTTCGTCTATGCCTATCAGGCGTACATGTGATTCCCAAATATACAAACCATTCGTATACGACCACCTTTACATTACAAGTTCACTGGTAAAGATAGAGAGGAATAAACCCGGATTCCAGTTGTGACTCCACTCTCATACGCGTCCCATACCACGTATGAGTTTGGTGGTCCCTACCGTACATCCCAGGATAGTACACCACTCCGGATGATATGATGCACTATCCCTTCAGGCATTCACAAACTCTTTAACAGCTCACAAAATAGCTACTTATATATATTATTTTCATTTGAAAACAAAAGAGAAATTAACAATACAAGGTTGAGAATAGATATCCAGTTTCCTACCATGCAAGTGTGGCCACCCGGCCTAAAATAAATAACATAACAGAGCGCCTCGCGCTAACAGAAAGTAAATAAACATGCAACCAGTAACATTATCCCTGGATATCCGTTCACCAACCTGCATACAACACAACAACGTAAAATGCAGACATCACCCCTCGGGTGTGACTCTGACATTTTACCGTTTCATACCCTTTTTTCCTTTTTTCGACTTTTACAGTTTTCAATCTCTTCATAAAATATCCATTTTCTGATATTCATCAACTCAATATGAGTTCATTGAATATTAAATCACATTTTTCAACTATAGAATTTATTTCTATCAATAATATTGAAAAAAAATACAAATTTCATATCAAAACGGGGTCCGAGCAGTGCACAAGACCCAATTTATGGCAATAACCCGTTAAAATACCCTACCCACGTATAATTTATTAAAAATACAATTAAACATATCAAACATGCAATTTCTGGCGTGAATTTTTGAAATAACAAAATAATTCTATATTTTAAAAATACATCCAAATTTTTCGATAAAATCCTAAATGCAATTTTCACAATCTAGATTACTAATAGAAATTGAGAGTTCCTTACAATCACTAGGCGACGAAATTGAAGCACGTGCACGGAAATCGAGGCGAACGGCGTGGAAATCGAGACATACCGAACTTCGAAGCGGCTGATTTTCGAAACCGGCCCGGTGGTTTTGAGGATCTCGATGTGCTCGTCTCTTCTCCCTTCTACGATGAAAGACGGTTTGACCCCGAAATTGATGAAAATCAAGGTTGAAGTTACGAAATCTCCGTATAAAAATACGGCTGATTTTTTACTATACGGGGTGAAAAAGGCGAGAAAACGAAAGGAATTTGATTGGATTATGTAGAGAATGAGGCTGCGGACGTTTCTCCCTTCTGCGTCGGAAGACGGTTTGACCCCGAAACGGACGAAATCCGAGGTCAAAGTTTCGAAATTTCCGTATCCAAATACGACTGATTTTTGACGATATCGGGTGAAATAGAAAGTGAAACGAAGAAAGGTTGGGTGGTTTTGTAGAGAACATAGCTGCGGACATTTCTCCCTTCTGCGTCGATCGTCGACGACGAGGAGCCGTTTGTGAGAGATCTGAGATGGAAGATCGAAGAAAAAAAAAAAAATTTGTTTTTTTTATATATCTCGGCTGTATGGACGCGTTGGGGAAGATGAGTTTTAAAAAAAAAAATTTATTTTATTTATATAAAATTTGGGACGAATTTGGTATTTTGTCAATTGTTTTGATCGATGATAACTTGATCATCCGGACTCCAAAACTGATAAATGAATACTCTATTTCGCCTAATTTTTCATTTCGGATCTAATGGTATAGTCAATTTCTACAAATTATGTCTCCATCAAAGATTTACATTTTTGGCCTGAGGTGACCCCTAAATTTGATGTCGTTTTCGTTTTTGACGATAATTCGACTTCCTGATCTCCAAAAATGACAAATAAATAGTCCACGTTCAATAATTTTTCGTTATGAATCCAATGGTATAATCGAATCTTAAAAATTATTGCTCTAACAAAAAGTCACTGTTTTAGCTTGGTCCGTCCCGGTAATCGAGGATTTTGCAACTTTTATATTCGGACTCGCATTTGAGCGTGCTTACAGGCTAAACTATGTTTTTCGATCATTTTGAATCTAATGGTGAGGTCATATTCCATTAAAAATGATCAGAAACATCCTAAAGTTTTACCCCTAAATCCCACTTTCAAGATTTTCTTAAAATTTCACTATTTATTTTTTCCTCGAGATACGAATAAAAAATTCGAGGTGTTACAATTAAGGTCGAATATGGATATTGGACCTAATTAAGGTTGATCGTGGATAGCAAATCTAGTTCAGGTAGATTCTTGAATCGTCGACCAAGATTGAGTTGATTATTGAATTGTGGATTTAGTTCGGATTGATATCAAGTTCATTGAATACACAAATACAAAAAATGGGGAAAGTGCGCCTTCTTGACTCGAACTTCTAGAAAATATCGACATTATTATCCTAAGAAAATCTAACCTAAAGATGTCTAATACATGATTCGGCTATTGTTTCTCTAGGCTTAGACTTTTTATGCCTTCAAACCTCGTCGATCCATTATTAGCTCAAGTCTTTAGTTGGCGGCTTGGGTTGGGGCTTTTTACATGTCCCATAGATTATAAAACATTCAAAACTTAAATTTTGGGGTCCTATAGGTTTCTGGGTAGACCCAATTAGGATGCGAAATGTTTATGAATGATATGAATGCAAGGTGTTTGTGACTTAATTGATCTTAGACTCGTTTGACACATCTACTCAAATAAAGTATTCATGCTCAATAGTTTCATGAGTAATCAAATTATAGGCTTCTAGAGAAATATTTAGATATACAAGAAAGCTTATAAAATATATACAAAGATAAATTATTGTTATTTTTTTTTTAAAATAAGAAAAGTCATAAATTGATGAGTTGAATGACCAAAATTGACTCATTTGATGTACCCAAAACCAAAAGTAATGTTGCAAAGTTAAATGCATTGTCAAAACTCGATAGCAATGTTGGCAATATAAATTTTTGCACAACATTTGTAAAAATATCATAACTTTGTACTCCAATATCGGATTTCAGCAAACTTGTACTCGTTTCAAACATAATGAAGAGATCTACAAGTTTAATAAGAAACCAAGATCACAAATCATCATCTTAGATGATATTTGTTTACCTAAATATATATATATCAAATTTTGACTAAAAAAATTTTGATTTTTTTTTTTTTTTTTTAAATATCAATCTCGATTTTTTTTTGCTCTTTGGTTTTTGAGTACAATGTTGTTATTTTTTTTCTTTGAGCTAATTTTTTTTAAAACATAAAAGGTGGATGTATCTTAAAATAAAAACTTTATGTGCATGTGCAAGTGCAAGTGTTCACAATTTAAGAAAAAATAATAAACAAGAAAATAAATAAATATTGCAATCATTAATCCCACCAACTTGAATAAAATGAAAAAGAAACATAAAAGCATTAATAGATAGTAAAAAAGATAAACTAATGACAATACTTTTTTTTTTTTGAAAAATGATCACATTGAAAAAGGGTCGGACCTACTAGATTTTCCCAGTGGATTTGCCAAGTTGTAGGCATGGATTTTTCGTTGATCACCCAATCTCTACTTGGATTTGGAGTCATCACCATTTTATTTTGGAACAAGAGTGTAAATAAGCACTTGAAAGATAATTTTAAAAAATTATTTTTCTTCGTAGTGATTCTCGTACGAACAAGGGAAACTAATCTACCTAAGATCTAGGAAAGATGGTCCATTTTAGGAAATAGGAAATATGTTAGACACTCTATTTCCTCCACATTATGTGGTAACCTATTCATTGGTTATTTTTTTATGTTTTGAAAAAATCTAAAAAAGAAAATTAATGAAAATAAAACTTGTACAATCAATCTTTGAGGGATTTTATTTCGGACCTAGATTATGGGGGTCACCTCATTAAGAGAATGACCTCATAGTGACTAGACCACAAAGACTTAGATTATAAAGGAGGTAAATCTCCAAAATCAAAAGAAAAATAAAAGTGAAAGGGGGAGATAGAAGATGGAGATGGTGAGGGGTGAGTGAGGGAATTATTTTTCTACATCCACCTTCAAGCTTTAAGTCTCTCTTGTTTTTCTTGAGTCGTTGATCCAAATGTTTATGTGAAGTCCCTTTTTTAAGAGAAGAGAGTGAAAGAGGGAGTGAATAAAGGTTGATTGATGAGTTGAATAGAGCTTATGTTTGAGAGGTATTGAGATGAGAGATTGAGAGAAATGACTTCAAAGAGGGAGTTCAAGCATTTGGGGTTTGTGTTAAGTGAGTTGATTAACGAGAAGGGGTGTGGGAGGAATAGAGATGACTTGTGAAGTAGTTTGAGGAGAATGTGATGGGGTTAGGTAATGACATGTGGTAGATGTGAGAATAATGATGGGATGATGAGAATGATTTCTTTTGGAATATTGGTTGTGAGGGTGACATGTGTCATTTTTGATGATCATGAATTTTTGGTGTTGATTGATTAAGATTATAGATATGGATACTTTGAGATTGGGCTTGGGTATAGGTTTGATTTAAGATGGCTAAAATGGGGGCTTAGGGTGGTTGAGAATTGGTGGACCTTAGGTAGGCTTAGAAATGGGTTTAAGACTTTATTTTAGGTTTGAAAGTGGGATGGTGGTGAATGGAGATTTAGGTGACGAATTGACCTTATTATGAGTCCATTAGACTATTAGAAGTCTTAGGACCTTTAATTTGAACAAGAAGATCGAATTTTGAAGATTTGGCCCTTAGGCCTGTTGATGATTTTTTGATAAAAAAATGATTTTTTAGGGTCCTTTTCTAGTGGGACCGTTTAAATTGGTGTATCTACATACCTTGTATAGAAAGATGGAGAGATGGTTTTACATATTTGAGCTACTTCAAAATCCAATATCTAGCATGTCATCTCCAAAAAAATTCTTAAGAACCTTGTGTTTCACAAGCAACCCTAACCCATTATGTAAACCAGTGAAATACTTTCCATGGCACTACAAGTCAGTCCCTATAACAACATCAACCCTCAAATAATCTTTAAGGAATCCCTCTACCATAGCCATAGGGATACTAGTGAAGACAACCCTCCTCCCTATTGATGCCAACACCTCATAGATCTGAAGGGTGAGATTCTCAAGAAAAAACTTGGGCAAAACTGTTCTTCCAACACTTTCCATGTCCCTCAACTTAAGCCCAGAAAAGGTGATGAATACCACAATCATCAAATTTTATGGTCTAAACTTCAAAATATGAGACAAGATAAAAGCAACAAAAAGGCTCTAAAAATGCTACCACCTTCAAAAACAACCAACATGAAATAAGAAAACAAATATTGTACCCTTAATAAGGTACCATTAATGTCACATACAAAAATATTAAACCCTTGCACTTCAAACTACATTTACTAACATTAGGAAAGAAAGAAGCTTGTGATATCTATTGAGGAGAATCCCAACCATTCTTTGATTGATGATATCTTTTCTCTTCAATATTTCATTGAACAGTTGGATTTGTTTGAAATGCTTCATCATGCCAAGAATGTCAAATATTTTAATGCAAGCTCCGGATTTAGGAGAATAACTACCAATTTCTCATTTTCTTGAAACCTAATTAAAGAATAAGAAAGTGGGTTCCAGCTAGAATGATGTGGAGAACCTTTAGAACTAAATCATTTGTTAGAGACAACCCACACCCATATATGGCCCGTTTAAGTTCCTAGTAGAGCTATTCCCATGAAACTTGAGATTTTTTACCTTGCAAACATCTTTGTCCGCAATTGATCTACCAAGATTCGTTACTACTACTAACTAGGGGTGCAATTTGGTCCGATTCAAACCGAGAATTGAATCAAACCGATAGTTTTAGGGTGGTTTGATTCGGTTTGATTCCAAATTACAAAAATGGAGAATCGATCAATTTGATTCATTTATCGGATCAAGCTTGTATAGAATTGAACCCCTATGCAATAAATAAATAAATATATATGTATATAATAATTATTATAAATTATTTTAGGAGTTAGGACATAGATTAGTCATCTTTTATGAATAAACTAATGAATTTTTATGGATAGATTTGGGATGTATTGTATGATATTTTATGTTTGCTTTTTCATTGAAAAATATTACTTCCAATTTATAGAATATTGGCAATCCGTAGAACCGAACCAAACCAAACCGACTTTAATTTGGTTTGGTTCCAATCAAATTTAGTTCGGTTCTAGTTCTTATTTAGTGGAATCGACCTATGTCGGTTAAGCTCCAATTTGACCTCAAACAGAAGCAAACCGAACCAAGTTGCACCCTTACTACCAGCAATGATGCCCATTCATGAAAAAAAATCCATACCCAAACCTGCAACTCTCTAAACCACTAAGGAAGGATAATTAATTTGGAAAAAACTAGGTTTTCAAAATCCCAAATTTCACCTTTCTCATCAATCCCACCAACATTAACCCTTTTCTTCTTTCTTCTCCAGAAACTTCTCAAACCTCCACAAAACCTCCAAACCGAATTCTCTTAACATCAACAGAGTTGCTATTGCACATTTGGAGAATATTGGAATCTGATTTGTATTCATAGTGTGGTTGTATTAGAATTTTTTTATTTCTTCTTTATTGTTCTTGATGTAGAATATCATATTCAAAACTCTTGAAATTGAAGAAAATCAATGAAATTTAATTATAGAAAAAGTTCCACAAAATCCTTGCAAGGATAACATTTAAGAATAGGGCCTTAAATGGTACATATTTTTACAAGTGGGGACCTATTAGTTTGTGTTTTACAAAGTGGTTTTAAGCACAACTTTAAAAATCATCAAGTTGACTCGAAACTCAATTGAGTCGACTCAAATCAATTTGATTTCAAGGTGTATTGGTTTTAAAACTCGAAATAATCAACTTATCGAGTTAAATTGAAAATTCAAGAGAGTCGAGTTCAATGCACCAAGTTAAAAGCTGAAATGCATTTTAAAAAATCCTTATTTTCCCCCACAAAAATCCATCTAAAGCCTTATTTGTCTCCCAAGAATCAATCATCTCGAAGCTTTTTAGTGTATTCAACTTCATCTTCAATTTGTCAGTTTCAAACTCTTGAAGAAAACCCTTGATTATACAAGTTCTTTAACTCATTCAACTTGGCTTTCAATCCATAAACTTCATCCTATACAATAAAACCCTTGAATATTCTAATAGAAAAGTCATTGTCATCAAGTTCTTTAATCCAATTAACTTTGTCTTTAATATCTTGAAGAAAACCCTTTTAAACTCAAAATATCCATTGTTTCCTACTTCCTTAATAATCCTATCTTGTTTCTAAGTTAGAAAGGATGAATGAAATATATCTAAAGCTTAAAGAGGAAAGATATAGCTCAACTTTGAAGAGGAGAAAGAGATACTAAAATGACAACAGGTTTTAAGAGAAAATATCAAAGGGATTTTTCTTGAAGTAGATGATAAGGGTACTTTAAGTCATTAAATATTTTAATTTGACTCGGTCCAGTTGGGTCCTGAGTTTTTGACTTGATTTCACTTTATCATGCTTCAATTTTTCATTGAATATAAAATTTAAATTATGATACAGCACGGCATGTGATGCCCCAAGGAGAATCAATATGCATACATCCATTCCACAAATTCTACTAATGAATGGGTACAAATGTAAGATATCTCTTTTATCCGGGAATCATTTTTTGAATGGATGTTGGAGTCAAGTGTAATTTTCAAATTTTAAAATTATGGTTTTAAGAGTCATTTTCTCTATTAGAAGTCATGATGAATGCACATGGTAAATCATACGCAATCTGTGCGCAGTTGACGTGACAAGGGCACATAATCATAGATATTTTTCTTTAGGATACACAAAGAAAAAAAATTTGCAGTTCAATGCCCTTGCCACATTAGTTGCGTATGCTTTACCGTGTACATTCCTCATGTTGTGTGGAAGCATAACAAGATTAAAGAAAATAATAAAACAAACACACAAGATTTACGTGGTTCGACAAATTGCCTACGTCCACGAAGGAAAAGGAGAAGATCCATTATTAATGATAAACATTACAGACCCTCTGTCCACAGTTGCAAAGAACCTCACATAGCAAAAACACATTAGAAACCCTACTTGAAAATATAATATATACAAAAAAAACAAAAAAACAAAACAAAACATTAAGATATTATTTTGCCTCTTGAAATCCAAGTCCAATAAGAATATTAGACATCTCACAACACATTGTTATTCAAAACTAGAATGACCTTGATTATATTAAATTTAATTGTAAAGGTTGGGGGTATTTGTGGGATCCAAAATTCGATGGCTGACCACTCCAATTCCGCCTTCTCTCATTATAATAGTAAAGATTTAGTGGATTAACGACTTAATATTTTTCAAGAAAACCTCATTGATTAAACAAAAGCACTTTCCCTACAATCTTAATAAGGAAATAACATCATACTAATATGGTTTTAAAACTCAGTTTCGTGTCTTGTCTCATCCATGCTTAATACCATTTTATCTTGAATGAGTTTTTTTGTCAAAAATGAAAAAAATGAACGTGAGGCTTTAAATCTCGTCTGATACATGAACTTGTCCATCCATCTCGTCCATGCCTGATACC
Organism: Akebia trifoliata; assembly: GCF_017979445.1. Classification (NCBI taxonomy): domain Eukaryota; kingdom Viridiplantae; phylum Streptophyta; class Magnoliopsida; order Ranunculales; family Lardizabalaceae; genus Akebia; species Akebia trifoliata. The sequence goes on along the minus strand of NW_028237691.1, from coordinate 458,076 downwards.
GAGAGAACTCGGGCGAATTTTGGAACCATGCTTACTAAGGCTCATCTACCGTCAAAATAAAACCACTGAGATTTGTTATGAATCTAGACGATGGTGGATGAGCTTTGTTGGGCCTTTTCCTTCCTTACTAAAAAGTAAGGCTAGTCGACCTAGATGAAATCAGTGAGGCACTACTAAAAAGTAGTTTTTCTAATTTCAAACGAAGTTTGACGTTGTTAGTCAAACGTACGAGTGACATAGATTCCCGGGGTCAAAATCGTATTTTACAGAATAACTGTAAGAGAATCTCCAAAATATCTTCCATCCATGGTATTTTCCCAATCGACTTTCAACCTTTCAATTGTAATTATCTAACAAAAATATCCCACAAAACATAACAATTGAGGAGAAAAAAAATATATTTCGAAAGATCAGGAGTAAAATCAAGGAAGAAAATAAAAGAACAGAAGAACGAGAGTGGAGAGAGATGGCTAGAGCAATCCCAACGCAATCGCATTTCCTCTTCTCCACATCTCCTTCTTCAATTTCAATCTCTCGTCTCTATAATTTGGTCTCCTCCGACAATACTAAGATTCCTCAAAGAAACAGACGACACAGAGGTTTCGATTCTGGAATCTACTGTAAAGCTACTTCTGAAGTCAAGATCAACACTAGAAAGGTCAGTACTACTATTGGAGGAGGATTCGCGATAGAAAACCTAACGAATTGGCTGTTGAATCAAGAGAGAGAAGGGAACATTGATGCAGAGTTGACAATCGTTCTGTCCAGCATTTCCTTGGCTTGTAAGCAGATCGGTTCTCTCTTACAGAGAGCCAACATTTCTAAGCTTACTGGATCTCAAGGCACCATTAATGTCCAAGGTGAAGACCAACAGAAGCTTGACGTTATCTCCAACCAGGTCGCTTCTTCTTACTCCTTCGTTCTAACGTGCGTTGTCGGTGTTGTTTTAGGACTTTACTTTAACAATTAAGAAAGAAGGGTCCCGTCCAGCACCAAATATTTTGGCCAACATTTTAGCCAACCATTTTTGTCGTACATGAGTTAGAAGTTTTGGAATGGGCTGAAAGTTGATGAGGATGGTCTATACGGTGACCATCATCAAAAATCAGCTCATTCCAAAACTTCTAGCCCGTCCATTTCAAAACTTCTAGCCCGTCAAAATGGAAGGACTAGAAGTTTTGAAATGGACTGATTTTTGGTGATGATGATCTCCTCACCGAAGAGATCATCCTCACCAAAAATCAGCCAATTCCAAAACTTCTAACACATATTTTGAAAAATGTTTTGCCGAAATGTTTGGTGCTGAACATTTCCCAAGAAAGAAACCCGTCCGATAGTCTAATTTTCACGAAGAATTAATGATTTTCTGACATACTCCCCCAATACTCTCCTTACATGTCATGTCCTAGAACCATAGATTTTTTTTCCTCTAGATACACAACGCTTATATTTACCGGACTGAATTGAAATCGGTTTACCGGGTTTCGGTCCGATTTGGGTGTGAACCGCAACCTAGATCTAACTGACCAGTTCCAGATTCAACCCGGACAGGTGGCCTGAAGATGAATTTGAACCCCACCCGAAACCCATGAGATTGGACTTAAACCGGTCCGATTCTGGTTCCCATCTGGGTTTTACTTGAAATCCATAAATAAATAAAAAAAATTAAAATTAGCCTCTTTTTTTTTGAGAGGAGGGGGGGGAAATTGTCAAAAAAATCCAAAAAAAAAAATTATTTATGAAAAACAATCTAATTTTTAAAAAATTAGAAAAAGAGTACAAATCTGGTCTTTCAAAGATCGATTTTTCTCTCTCTTCAATTCTCTCTCCTCTATATTTTTAAAAAAACGAATATTTTTTAAATAACGGTCTTTCAAAAACCGATTTTTCTCTCTCTTCAATTCTCTCACCTCTTTCTCTCTCCTCTATATTTAAAAAGAAAAAATAATTTTTTTTTAAATACCGGTCTTTCAAAGACCGATTTTTCTCTCTCTTCAATTCTCTCACCTCTTTCTCTCTCCTCTATATTTAAAAAAAAAAAAATTAAATTAAATTTCTCTCTTTACTTATCTCTTCCTACTCGATTTCAATAAAGAAATTTACTCCACCTTTTACCCTTCATTTCTCTCCCTTTTCTTCTCTTCTCTTCTCTCCAAAAGAATAATTTTTTTTTTACTTTTTCATCTTCTGAGGTTAATATTACAATGATGCATTTATATTTTTTTGTGGGTAATGATAGGAAGATTTATTCTAACATAGGATTATCAAACATAACATTCGTGTGGACCCAATAAAATCAAGATCACAAGATCAAGATCATGAGATCTTGATCTCATGATAAAATGATCTTGATCTTATGAGAAAAATCGGTCTTTGAAAGACCGGTATTTTAAAAAAATCGTTTTTTTTTTTTTAAATATAGAGGAGAGAGAAAGAGGTGAGAGAATTGAAGAGAGAAAAATCGGTATTTAAAAAAAATTCATTTTTTTTAATATAGAGGAGAGAGAAAGAGGTGAGAGAATTGAAGAGAGAAAAACCGATCTTTGAAAGATCGATATTTTAAAAAAATTCTTTTTTTAAAAATATAGAGGTGAGAAAATTGAAGAGAGAGAAAAACCGGTCTTTGAAAGACCAGTATTTAAGAAAAAAATTATTTTTTTTTTTAAATATAGAGGAGAGAGAAAGAGGTGAGAGAATTGAAGAAAGAGAAAAACTGGTCTTTGAAAGACCGGTGTTTAAAAAAATTTCGTTTTTTTTTAAATATAGAAGAGAGAGAAAGAGGTGAGAGAATTGAAGAGAGAAAAATCGGTCTTTGAAAGACCGGTAGTTAAAAAAAATTCATTTTTTTAAAAAAAATATATAGAGTAGAGAGAAAGAGGTGAGAGAATTGAAGAGAGAGAAAAATCGGTCTTTGAAAGACCGGATTTGTACCCTTTTTCTAATTTTTTAAAAATTAGATTGTTTTTTGTAAATAAATTTTTTTTTTTTTATTTTTTTGATAATTTCCCCTTTTTTTTTCATTGTAAAAATCCAAATAAATACAGCTAGTTTTGAGAGGTGTTGGTAGGGGTGGTCAAATATATCAGTTCGGTTCCGGGTTTTGAGTTACTATCGTTCTAGTTCCAAACACCTAACCCGATACCGAACCTATGAGTAAGAAATCGGTTTCGATCCGGTTTCTGGGTTAAAAAAGTTGGTCCGGATCATTGGTTCCGGATTTTTTGAACACCCTTAGTTTTGATCGGTGGAATACATCCGAATAAAAAAATGAGTCAAATATGATTTAAACTCTTAACCCAACTTGGATGTTGGATCTGGGTTGGATACAGAGCCATCCTTAGATCTGTCCAGATTCAAATATACATTGCTTTGAAAACTATAATTTAAATTTATCAAAATATCGTATTTTACCACATGAATTCTTATAAAGTGAAAGAGTATAATAATAAAATAGAATATTATTATAAGTTTGAAAAGAAGAAAAATAGGTAAAAGAATAGTCAAATGTACCAAAAAATTTCGAACACCAATCAGATCAAGTAATAGTATAGTTAGTAGGATCTGAATCAGAATAAAAAATCCAGATCTCAAAAATCTTCTGAGTTAATGATAACTCAGATGGATCAATCAAGTTGTCTTTGATGTAAAATAGCCAATTACCCATTTTAGCTAAATGTTCATTGTCTATGAAAAATAAGATTTTGGCTGTGAATTTACTGATCTACCTTATAATAACAAATTTATAAATAAAAAAAATTGATTACGGGGTATCTCGTGTAGACAGGGGACTGCGCCCATATCTGGGTTTTGCCCAGTCCATGGACTATGGTCTTGTCCAAGGACTAATCTCATGGCACATGCAACGCTGCACATTACACGCATTAGGTAAGTGAGGGTGCACTCTTGCGGGTGACTCCAGAGGAATTAATGTTCATATTGGGCATTGAACTCATGACCTACGGGCATTGACCGCTTATCGGTCTGAAATTGCTATTGAGCCAACCCCCTTGGGGTTATAACAAATTTATAATTATTTGATCAAAATGTTGTTGTAGAATGAAACTTAATATAACTGATCATTGAGCTTACTCAAAATGGTTAAATCACAATGTACAGGTGTTCTGTAACTGCCTGAGATCCAGTGGACGGACTGGAATTATAGCATCCGAAGAAGAGGACGTACCAATTGCAGTGGAGGAAACTTTATCTGGAAATTACATTGTCGTCTTTGACCCTGTCGATGGATCTGCCAACATTGACACCTCCTTAACCACTGGTTCCATCTTCGGAATATACAACTCCCACGACCAGTGCCTTGTCGACATTGATGATGACTCCACAGTAATTTACTCTACTCTGCTTATTTAAATCCCCCAACAAAATGAAATTTACAGAATGACCCAACATTTTTCATAAAAAGAAAACTTGGATTTCTGCTGCCAATTGAATTGAAGTTCCTAATACCAAATGATCCTTTTTGCATTGAGTTTCAACATGAATTTGGTGAAGATATTTTTTGTTACAAACACCTCAAGATCCATTGCAATGTCAACCTTCTTGAAATTATTTTCCTTGAGTAAGGATTTAATGTTTATCAAAGAAACTCGGATTCTTAAGTCAGATTCACAATCTAGTGTTGTTGGAACTCAACTAAAGAAACTCTTGGAAGATCCCTTTTCTCTATATATAAGTATACCATTTTCTGAGAACATAACCTTTTTTTTTTTTTCTTTGTAAGCAAGCTGGTTGGTGATATTTAAAACTTAAGTGAAGGCAGGTTTTGAATCCAGGTTGTGGCATCAACACTCACTGATTTTACCAATTTAACGAGCTTTGTGATTGTGTTCACTATTTCTATGATTCTAAGCGTTAGTTACAGACACGATTTTAACATTTCTTTCTTTTGATACCATTCCGTTCCTTCATACATGCTAGGAAAATTGTAGTTATGTTTCCTCCTTTCACACTTAGATATTTTCCTTTAGAGTCACGATCCAGAACAGTGTCCCATTCCTATAGCAGTATACAGTGTCTATGTGGCACATTTTGGTTGGATTGCACAGCTTGTCAAAACTTGCCATGTAGACACCGTTCCTATTCTATAGGAATGGGACACCGTTATGGATCTTGATTCTTTCCTTTATCAATGTACTTGATCCATAACTGAAATAAATCCCACAGTGCATGTCGGGAGAGTGGATGCTCCCTTACAATCCCTACGCGTTTGATCTGATGGTTTGGGTGCACTCTCGTTTCATGCTCACACATTATACCCCTCTTACAGTTACATAAGTTAGCTCCCCGTTATAGGGATTAAGAAATGTGTTAGTTCAGTTCTAAACCACGCTGATTATTCGAATACATGTCTGAATTTGTACATTGTGTATGAAAAAACTGTGCTAAGCTGATGAATCAATGACATGATGCCACATGTACACATCTGTTTTTTTCTCCGCCTAATCAATCACTCTAAATTTTTTTAGTACACGTGATATCATGAAATTGATTCATCAGCTTAGCACAGGTTTTTTAACAGAAAATCCCTAAACTTATTATTCAACGCAGATCAGCGAAGCAGAACAGAAGTGCATCATCAGCGTGTGTCAACCTGGCAGAAATTTATTGGCCGCTGGCTACTGCTTGTACTCAAGCTCGACAGTCTTTGTGCTCTCAATAGGCAACGGCGTGTTCTCATTCACCTTGGATCCCTCATATGGGGAGTTCGTATTGACACAAAAAAACATCCAGATACCAAAGTCAGGTAAAATCTACTCATTCAATGAAGCCAATTACCAGTTGTGGGACGATAAGCTAAAGAAGTATATCGATGAACTCAAGGACGAATGTGCCAATGGAGGGAAGCGCTACTCTGCCCGTTACATAGGTTGCCTTGTTGGTGAAATCCATCGAACACTGCTGTACGGTGGAATTTACGGGAACCCAAGCAATACTAAAAGCAAGAAGGGGAATCTGAGGCTCTTGTACGAGTGCGCACCCATGAGCTATTTAGTTGAACAAGCTGGCGGGAAAGGTTCAGATGGACATCAAAGAATACTTGATGTGCAGCCAGATGCGGTAAGAACAAAAATGATCTTGCACATACATGTTAAAATTTTAAAAATCATCTGAGGCGAGTCGTCTTGGTATCATTCATGAACAAGATGAGATGCTTAAATCACTATTTGCTTCTTCATCTTATTTTTTCTGGCTTACAAATCTTTAAATAAAAAAAATAAATAAAACCATTAAAAACCATCCGAAACTAAGATGACTTGCCCGAGAGATCTTGATGTCATTAGTGAACAAGATGAGATGTGAAACCAGGATTTAAAACCATGATATACGATCTTAGTTCTAATAGGATAGCTTATGTTGACATGGAAGTTCATAATTAATTGATCTAATTGACAACATTTAATTGCCAAAGTACCATCTTTCAAATCTCATAACATAAAGCATCATCAAAGCCTAATCCCGAAAATTTTGGGCTGACTGAAAAAATCTTGTTCATCCATTTATGAACTTCCATGTCTATAAAAAATTCACTCTTACCAGATCAATCTATATTTTTTCTATCTTCTTCTCATTCCTTCAAAACCTGAGACGTATCAATCTTTGTTACATGACAGCCATCTTTTCATTAATTTATCACTTATGTGCAAATATAATTAACATTATTTTGACGCAAAAAAGGTATATACCCAATTTTGATATGCCCTGACTTGCATCAACTAATCATGGGGAACATAAGACATATTAATGATTTTTTTTTTTTTTTTGAGAATTATGAAATTTTCTACTGGTACAAACTCATAACTTTAAAGGATTGCTTTTCAAGAACTTCAATCTTAGATGGGTACTTGTTTGTAAGAATGGCTAAGTTTGTTTCATTCTTCTTTCTTTGTATTTGTATTCGGTAGCTCTTTCCGGGTGCTTATCTCTCTTGACATAAGTTTTTTTATCCGTCAAAAAAAAAAAAAATTTGATTGGGTTAGGCAGACCCTTACCTTACTTTTGTAGCAGAAATTATATTAGGCAATAAGCTAATGATCATGTTTCTTTCACAGATTCATCAACGCGTTCCTCTATTCATTGGAAGCCCAGACGATGTTGAGAAATTGGAGAAGTACTTGGCTTGAAAACTCCTAAACCCAAGAGATCTTGACTTTTTCTATAGAGTGTTCATGGATTTCCTCAAGAAATATTCAGAATTCAATTTCACACGACACTTGGAAGAGACCTGAATTGAGCCCTAATTACTCTCTTCCCTTTTGTTAGTGTTGTTGTGCACCAGCTGAGTACAATAAACAATTGATGTAAGCATGGAATGCTTAAGTTGTTCTTATCTCATGATCAAGATTCATTGTGTTTAACACTCTTACCTAGTACATGGGATTCTCCCAGACCTTCAAATTAAGCATGTTAACATGCTTAAGTTGTAATTAGAAAAATTGAAGGTACAAAGATAAATATGAAAAGGGGAGGAGAAAAACATGGTCAAAATTATTCTTGACACTAGACCAAGACCAACATTAATCAAGGTAGAATATCCTGAATGTGCCAACAAGTTGGTAAAGGTTTGTGAATGGTGATATCACGACCCACAGTTCAAAACTCGTAGAGTCTGCCTTCACCTCTATTGACCACTAAAGCTTGCTTGCTTAGTAGTATTAAAAAAAAAAAGATAAGATAAGAAGTCTTGTTGTTTATGTACAATAGATGATATCATTAGAAAAATAATAGTCAAGTCTCAATCTGAGAGTTTGGTAGGAATTTGTAATAATAATAGAGTCAAAAGACAAAATTGTCCTTACAAATAAGAAATAAATAAAGGTTATTACTAAAATAATAATTAAGACTAAAATAACAATTAGACAACTAGATTATTTCCAATACTCCCCTTCAAGCTGGGGTAAATATATCAAGTAAACCCAGCTTGACAAGGTAAAATTAGTGATAGAAGGACCAACAGATTTCTTAAGTATATCGACAAGTTGATCTGAAGAAGGTACGAAGACTGCCTGAAGATCATTAGATAGAATTTCCTCTTTGAAAAAGTGAATGTCAATCTCAATATGCTTAGTTCTTTTTGGAAGAACTGAATTAGAAGCAAGCATGATAACAGACTTATTGTCACAAAACAAAGTAGAAGAATCAGAAACAGGAAATCCCAACTCTGTCAGCAAAAATCAAAGTCAAATTAGCTCACATGTGCCAAGGGCCATAACACGATACTCAACTTCAACAAAAGAACGAGAAATCATGTTATGTTTCTTAATTTTCCATGAGATAAGATTGTCATCATAAAAAGTACTGACCGCAAAGGACAAATCTGGTCTAGTGTTAGTAAGATAAATCAGACAACTTACAAGTCTCTAATAAGAATAGGAATTCGATAAAAGATCACCAGAGTCAGCATAAAGATGATCATTTTGATCCATAGGGGAGGAAGTAAGACGACAACCAAACATCTCACTATCCTGAAGAAGATCCAACATGTATTTCTATCCTTAAGAAATGCTTGAGTGGACTTAAGTCCTTAACCTTAAAAACACGACCCAGTAGCACCTTAACTCTGTCAATCCACTGTCCATCATCTCCAATCACAATAATATCATCAACATAAATCAAGACAATAGTGCAATGACCATCCACTCCTCAACGAACAGAACAAATATGATCTAAGTGGCACCTAGAAAATTTCATAGATTAAATAACCTTAGAAAAACACTGAAACCAGGCTCGCAGGGACTGCTTCAGGTCATACAAGGATTTAAGAAGGCGACATAACTTCCTAAAATACCCCCCCTTGAAGACAAAACCTACGAAGAAGAGAGTTCATATAAATAACTTCATTCAAATCACTATTTAGAAAGACATTCTTCACATTAAGTTGGTGAAGTGGCCAAGAATTACACACAGCTAATGAGACAAGAAGTTGAATAGTAGAGAATTTGGCAAAAGAGTAAACGTGGTACCAAAATCTTTTCTTGGAGTTCGTGTAATCCCTTTATTAACTAAGCGGGCCTTATACTTGTCAACAGTGCCATTGGCAAGATATTTCACAATGAAAACTCATTTACAATCAACGATCTGCTCTCTAGATAGGAGACTAACTAGCTTTCAAGTATTATTTTTTTGTAAAGCATCCATCTCAACAGTTATAGCTTTAGTCTACTGAGGGGCTCGCGAAGCATTTGATACAGACTGAGGAACTCGAATAGAATTAGTAACTGTAAGATAGGCCTAATAAGAGGAAAAAAGACCTTGATAGAAAACAAACTAGACAATATGATGATTAGTAGCACACCCCTGCTTACCTTTGCAATGAGTAATAGGTAAGTGAGAGTCAAAAATAGAAAGGATAAGAGCATGTATATGTGTAGAGGTAGGAGATGATATACCTAAATCAAAAGAAGAGGTTGGCAAAACTGTAAAGGAGCAAGGGCAACTATTGTAGACGTTAAGAGTCAACGAAGATGGAAAAAAATTTGCAGACGATAGCATTATAAGAAACGGTTCCTGCAAAGTTGGAGAGTCCTGCAAAATAAATGTGGGATAGAAGACTGGAACATTTTCAAAAAAAGTAACATCAAGAAAATATATGACACAGTGATAAATGGGAACATAACACCAATACGCCTTTAACATAGAGGAGTAATTCAAGAAAATACGTCGAATAGCTTTGTCTTCCAGTTTTATGCGATGGGGAGTCCTATCCTGAATAAAGCACGTACACCCAAAGACTTGAGGCGTAATAGAGAAGAGAAGGCTATTAGGTTGGGGAATTATGATTGGATTCATCATCAAGGTATCATGTATATATAAATCCTCATGGTTATCAAAGTGACTACCTTGAGTGAACTCGTTTTGTCCAGGTATAATATCCGAGGAAAATCAATTATCTATGTGGTATGGTTAATTGAAAGAACTAGATGTCGGTACCCAATAAAAATTTTGAGAATTACACATATTGGCCTGCGTAGATAGAGCATGGGCAGACTCGAACAATACTCGGGAGAATGACCATAATTATCACATAAGACTCACAGGATTCATGATTCTCTCCTAAACTCCATGACGATGTAAATCTACTTGAGGTTTTGTATCTATTTTAACATACACTACAGACCCGCATAGAAAACAATGATGAATTCACACAATGTTTTATGGGTTCTATAGACTAGACAACCCCTAACTGTTTCAAAAGAATAATCTGAGCTTCCAGCCCAATTATATGAAATCAAAGTCAGGCAATTTAACCCCCAGATAAGAAACGGTGCACAATACGAAGCAAAGGCACTTTTAAATCACCTCTTCGTTTAGAATAGGTAATTTATCCCCCTAATACAATAGGGTACAACGAAGAAATATCTTGCTTAGGCACCAACCTTTATCAAGAAGTGCAATTGGAGCAACTCAGACTAGTTTCACCTATTGAACTCGATGGGACCTAAAATCAAGTCTAACTAAATTTTAATTAATTTTTTGCTATGAATTTAATTCTTCCTAAAAAGACAAGAAATTGGTGATAAAATCCAATTCTTATCTTATAATGTCATCCTAGTAAGGGTGACTTTTTTACTAAATGTAAATCCAAGTATTCAGGAATAATCAAACAAAAGCAGTACAGAAACCCATTAACTGAAGTTTCGTGAGGGGAACAAGTCTTACATCCCGTTCTAGAAGGGGGATAAACTAGTTGAGTCGACTCGGGCCACCTACACCAATTTCAGTGTATGAACCCGAGAAACCAAGACAGTTACGTCCCACTTTCGTCCTTCCCTAAATCTATTACACTCCAAGCCTTCTCGAATTAATAAAATAAAATTTTAACTCTTAACTTTGAACTTTATAAAATTAAAACCTACTACAAGTTTAATCTAAAAAGAAAAAAAAAATTATTTTTTTTCGTCAAAGAACAAAATCCGGATGATCGAATAAATTCTCCAACCACGTTACTTCTCATCAAATCCTTCGACTGAAAACAGAAGATAAATCCAAGTAAAAAATCCATAAAACCTACTATTTCATTCAATTCCTCGAATCTACAAAATTTCACTATAAAAATCCAAGATGTGAACCTTGAGATTTGATCGCACCGCCCAGGTTGACCAAGGCGCCGCGATGAAATTCTGACAAAAATCAAAAAAAAATTTAGGGTTTTGCTCGTGTGTGATTCAGAAATCCAACAAAAAAAAATTTTCGAATTTTTCTGAAAAATAAAACTTTGATTTGCAGAAATCTTAATCGAAATTTTGTTAAAAAGGTATTGGATGAAACTGTTGTCTTTGGAAGTGATCGCCAATTTGTTCAAGCTGTGGTTATGAATCAATAAGAATAATATAACAAAAATATAAAAACCTTTACAAGCAAAGGTCGATCCATAAAGACAACACTATCCAATTATCCTTCTAATTTAAAACCAATTAAAGACTACGAGTAACCAATTAAAAACTAATTTAGAAATAAATAATTAAACTAATGAAATATAGAAACTATAAAACAAATGTTAGATCAGTCAAATCCACTCTAACAAATATAATAAATAAAACAAGTTCGAATCGTTTTTATCTTAATCTACTCAAACAAAGTTAATGCCCGTAGATTGGAAAGTGAATCTAGTTTAGCACACACAATAATTGAAAAGTATGATTCCTTTTCAAATGAACAAATATAGACATCTAAAATCAATTATAGCAACTCAACATGATTTAACTTGACCTTATCTAAGATTAAACCATTAGAATTCTCGATAATTTAAAATAGATATTCAATACTTATAAACAAAAAGTAAATCAATTAAAAATATTAAAATATGATATATCAGAACATGTTGATTCATTATATTTTGTTTTGGCTTCATTAACCTCTTTAACATATATTTAACTAAGAAATATTACAAAATCAATCAAAGAAAAATAAAAATGGAGAGATAAGAAAAAAAGAATTTATCTTTATTGATCTTGGAATCGAATCTGGCAAAGTCTCATTACAAAATTGAAGTTAAGAAAAGAACAGGAAAATAAAAACCTAATTTTAAATTATTCTGAGATTTTTTCTATCTTTCCTTCCTCCCCTTTAAGTTTTGATCTAAATTCATACGATTTTGTAACTTAATTTCAATCAAAACTATTTTCCACCACCAACATACTATACGAATCTTGAGGAGAGTTGCACTATTTACTACACCACCCTACTCAACCTGAGCACCGCAATCCATGAGGGCCCACTGAGTCTGGGTTTTGATCTTTTAACTTTATTTGGATTCGTAATTGCAATGAACGCTTTGACTTCTAGAAATTTACGATTTTTTCCTGTTACACGAAAATAACTGTAATTAATTCAAAAATACATCATTTAATTAAAATCAATAGTTATTGTGGACTAAAAATGAATAATATCTAATTAGAGGATTTACTATAAATTTTATCCATAATGTCTATGAAATTAAAGTTTTAAAAACCATTTTCTAGACCTTAATTGACATCTACTGCTGTTTTCATAGGGATTTTTTTTTTTAATTTGAATAAACAAACCCTAACGTAAGGTAGAAACACAACACAGAAAGATTATCGCTGAATGTGATTACATCCTTATCATAACATACGATAAAAAGGAAAAAATAAAGATTAAAACACCCTCGAAAGGAAAAATTCGAATGAGATTGCTCTAGGTTAAGATTTAGTGAATAAAGAAGAGAAAAATGAGAAGAACCAATGAGGGAGGGCAAAATTCCTTATGTTTGATACCAAAAAGAATTTGAGAAAAATGATAGTCAAGTCTCAATCTAAGAGCTTGACATGAATTTATAATAATAATAAAGTCAAAAGACAAAACTACCCTTCTAAATAATAAAAAAATAAAAACTTTTACTAAAATAATAACTATAACTAAAACAACTAGACAACTAGATTATTTCCAATACCCTTAACCAACAGAGTGTTGGGCATAATGGCAAGAGGGTCTTGAATTCACTCCCCCATTGGCTGCCCACCTGGATTTACCCTGGCTTAAATGGTACGTGTGGTTTGTAGGGGTATTGAACGTACCCTAGGGATTTGAGCAAGTTATGGTTCTCTAAGAGGCCAGTTGCCTCGCCCCTACCAAGAGGGCCTACGGATCACAACACTTAACCCATCAAGACAAAAAAAAAAAAAAAAAAAAAAAGATACCATGTCCACCCAAAGAATCAAATTTGTTGAACTTGTCAACATCTCGGTGATAGATTCTCATTACACAGCAAATCAATTGCATTTGAAATGTTTAAGAACACAGATTGGTGACCCAAGGAAATCTTCTACAAAAACATTTTTTGTTTTGTACTAGACTGATTTCTTGCATTGCAAATGATGCCCGGAGACCAAGTTGGTAGAAGAATCGAAGGCCAACTAACAAGGAAATACAACTCCTTCAGTCTTTTAAGTTTATATCAGCTGAAAGTTAAGAGGGACTGTCAAAGAGATACTTGGTGTGAGAAAACATCTTGTTTCATAGGGCAGTGAGAGCATCTACAAAAGACTACTTTTCACAATCATGTGAGAATCAAGCAACCAATAAGAATGCTCATTTTCATATAACAATCAATCAATAAGAACAATATCCTTCACTATTTCATATAAGATATGATACTAATTAATTAATTTCAGTCAACAATCAAATATATTACATAAAACACAAACTACTCCGTGAAGGTCGAATCAGTGATCCAACTTTCAGACCTAACTTACAAACTTTAATCTGAATAACTTGTAAATCGTTCTCCGGAGAGGTTTTCAACACCTCAGCCTGAAACAGTTCATATAAGCTCAATTCTTAAAATGGAATTAAAAACTATAACAGGTGAATAAAAATGTAGTAAGGGTTAATAGGCAAAAATATACCATCTTTTTTTTAATAATTAGAATAGGCCAAAATAAACCACCAAATGACAGCATTTAGAAAGGGACATTGATGAGGGAATCAACCACTGAGAAACTGATGAGGCTATCTCTTACTTTGTTAGATCTACTGTTCAAGAAGACCCATCTATTCTTGTAGGCTTGAAGCTCGAGCTATATTCATCTCATCTCTGCAATAATTCAGTAGGCACAAGGGGCACCAACCAACCAGCTTTGATCAATATCTCCACTACTTTCCAGGAAGAAACTTGCAAACTGATGTCTAGAATGCTGAAATACACTACTGTTTTTATGGGTAAGGCTGGACATGAATCTGCTACTTCAGTTTTTATTGATCATTTATGTAGCATTTCAAGACCCATTGCATTTCTATGGAAGATCTGTTATGAGTTTTCATCATTGTCAATGCTAGATTGATATTTGGAATCAAGTAAAATCCTATAATCCTATGTCCATTCTCAGATCTCAGACTACACTAAAATGATATCAGATCAAGTTCCATTGTTGCGATTTGATACTAGAATAAATATTGTAGTCTTGGTCAGACCTAAACAGATAGAGAGCAAATAGATGAGTTTGCAAGAGATTGCCCGTCCTGACAACAGTGCAAGTTGATAAGGTCATTAGATGCTAATTGTGGAGTATGGGATGTTCAGAGTAGGAGAGATGACCCTAGTGGTCTGCCTAAACCAAATCAATGGTGACCATTTAAGAGCGTAAAGGGAAGCAACATGAATATCACTAATGACCACCACTCCATTTAACATCAACAAAAGAAATGTAAAAGCAAAATGACAACCAACAGAAGAAAAAAAAAATGTAAAAGAATTCAATCAAATCATTAAAATACTATCACTGGATCTCAGTAGGAAATAGTCATCTTGAATCCATTCTATGGAATTTCAGATAGATAACGCAGTTTAGGAATAACATCACTGATCCAGTAAATTTTAGCATGTCTATAGTAAAAACAATGAAAACGAAGCATCTCAGATTGAAATTTTCCCATAGTTTTCTTCATTAGCAATCAAAGTGCAAGGATAACGAAAGGAAGCAGTACATCATTGATGCCGTCATTAAAGCCCCACCTTTACACTTAAACCAATAAATAAATAAAAAACAAAAAATATCAAGAAAGCAAGCATGTTGATGATATAGGCCAGACCATAATGTCATTAATTGAGAATCACCATATATGGTAGTTGTATACCACTAACATTATTCAATTCTTTGTAGAGCTAAATCTTATTTCAAGGCATGGGTCTTCAAATTGTACTTGATGGAACAACAAAACGATATCACTAACGCCCACTACTTCAAGTCAGTAAAAGGAAGCTGGAAATAAAAACACTAGTAAAGAATTCAATCAAAATATGAAAATAATGTATCTAGGTCTCAGTAGGTAGTAGTAATCTTAATCCTTACTATGGAGTTCCAGATAGATAATGCAATTTAGGAATAGCATCACTGAACCAGAAACAGTAAATATGAGAACGAGGTAGGAGAACTATCAAAGCCCCACCTTTACGCTTAAACCAATAATTATAAATAAATAAATAAAACAAAACTATCAAGAAAGCAGACATGTTGATAATATAGGCCAGATTATAATGTAATTGATTGGAAGGTGTCAGCTGGCTTAGTTGGTAAAGTTTAAGGGCGATAATACCATAGACCTGATTTCAATTCCCGCCATCACCGATTATTGATCTCATTAAAAACAGACTTATGGATCCAAAAATAAATGAATAAATAAATAATGTTATTGATTAACAATAACCACAAATTGTATCGTTATATACTTAACTATTTCAATTCTTTGTAGAGCTATATCTTCTTTGAAGCCACGGGGGGTCTTCAAATCTTCCTTGAAGAACAACAAAATGAATATAACTAACACCCACTCTACTTTAAGCTCAGTAAAAGGAAGCTAAAAGCAAAATGAAAAAAAAAATAAAATAAATAAAAGAATGAAATCAGAACAAGAAAATACTGTCACTGGATCTCAGTAGGTAAGAGTCATCTTGAATCCGATGAAGTTTCAGATAGATAACGCAGTTTAGCAATAGCTTCACTGATTCAGAAAGAGTCGCACTGCGTTTGGATAGAGCTTCTTGACGAGTTCTACTCCTGCGGGGAGCTATTAAACGTTTGGATAGAGCTCCTTGACATTTTTGCTCTCGCGAAGAGAGGTTTTTGCTCTTGCGTGGAAAGGTTTTTACTCTTTGTTGAGAAGCTATAAAAACCTGATCTTGCGCAGAGAGGTGTATCCACACAGGGCCTAAGCTTGTGCTTGGTAAAATAGAAGAAAACAAGCATCTTAGACTTAAATTTCCCCATAGATTTCTTCACTAGCAATCAAAGTGCGAAGATAACGAAAGGAAGCAACACATCATTGATGCTGTCATAATTGATTTATTAAATCAAATTAAGAATAAAAAGAGGTAGAAGTCAAAACACCACCTTTACACATAAACCAATAATATAAAAGAACTATCAAGAAAGTAAGCACATTGATAATATAGGCTAGATCATAATGTAATCAATTGAATAGTGCCAGCTAGCATAGTTGGTAAAGTTTATGGGTGATGATAGCATAAATCTAGGTTCAATTCCCGCCTTCACTAAGTTACTGATCTCATTAAAAACAGGCTTACCCATCCAAACCATAATAGTAATAACATCAGAAATTAACAATGACCACATACATGGTCATATATCACAAACGTTATTTAATTCTTTGTAAAGCTATATAAGGCATGGATCATCAGATCTTACTTGAGGAAATCATAACATCCACCACTCTACTTTAAGTGCAGTAAAGGTAAGCTAAAAGGAAAATCCTTGTGTGGATTGGAAATGGACTATCTCAAAAGAAACTTGTGGCTTCCATGACATAATTTTTTATCACCCGATATGATATTCAAAACTTGAACAAAAGAATATGAATCATAAATGTGATTTCCAATTAAAATATAAACTTGATGGTCAATCATGGTGTTCACTGTTCCAGTATCATAACAGGAACATTGTTCTACTACATAGCTAACAGCCTCATTCATGATGAGATGCATCCAGCCCCAATGCTCTAATAAAAGTAGATTAGTATACAAAGCAACAACAGAATGATGTAAAAACCAAAGGAAACCCGAATGGATAACACAAACCAAGAATTCAAGCACATCAAATGAATCAAATGACCCACTTCACTCTTTATGAAACACATTAAGGAATAAATGTGTATAATCGGTCTGAGAGTCAATTGGGACCTAATAGAAGAGCTCCCATTGTGACACAAGGTAAACCGAGACAGCTTCAATCCTCAGTATGATAACTCGGTAGTAGGTGGTGACCGTTGAAGAGAGTAAAGGGAAGCAATACGACTGAGGAGTAATGGTTCAATGGAGAATGTGTTGTCCTAACATGTTATCTTTATGGGGTTTAGCAAGGTGAAATGGCCAACATATCTTGTTGTCAATCAATTAAAAAAAATACATATCTTGATGTCAAGTCCAACCATGTCACTGGTGGCATCCCACTGAGAGCCCATACCATCACCGCCAATGTGGGGCTACGCTAGTGGTTGAACCTGCAGTAATACAGCATGACATCGATGAACAATAGCAGGTTGAACAACAGCATTATTTAATTCTTTGTAGAGCTATATCTTCTTTCAAGGCATGGGTCTTCAGATCTTACTTGGAGAACGACAAACAAATATCACCACTCTGCTCAAGATCAACAAAGTGAATAAAGCAAAATGACAACCAACAAAAAAAAAAAAAGTAAAAGAAATCAATCAAAAAATGAAAATACGGTCCCTGGATCTCAGTAGGAAATAGTCATCTTGAATCCATTCTATAGAGTTTCAGATAGATAACGCAGTTTAAGAATAACATCACTGATCCAGCAACATTAAGTACGTGCATGGTAAAAAAAAAACAACAAAAACAAGCATCTCAGACTGAAATTTCCCCATAGTTTTCTTCACTGGCAATCAAAGTGCAAGGATAACGAAAGGAAGCAGTACATCATTGATACTGTCATAAATAATTTATTAAATCACAATTAGAACAGAGCCCATACCATCTTTTTTGAATCAAGTTATTCATAATGGAATAACATCCAAACCGGCATCGAGTCCATTGTGTTTGGATCAGCTAAAGAAAAAAAAATTAAGAACTCTCATCTCATCTCAGTGTTCAAGTGAGGTTGCCTTGTTTGAAGTTTTAAGTCAATCATGACAAGTTTAGGAACTTGGGATTCATTGTTATTGTTGCAGAGAGAGAGAGAGAGGCAACTCATCCAACAAGATCTCTACCTGATTTTAAATCTAACTTGGATGAAGGCGGACAGCTAGAATGAAGATTCTGATGGGGATTTTTCATATCTGAGTGATAGAAATTATCAAGAAGATGTTGGCTTCGAAGTAGTAGGAATTATCAAGACGATTGTTTGAATGAGATTTAAGTTTGGAAGTTTCTTTTCTCTTCTTTTTGTATTGTTTATGAGGAAGAAGATAATATGATAGGATAGGATGGGTGAGAGGAAGAGAGATTTGTCAGATTAGAAGTAGAAGAAATGGAATAGGAAACTTACCAGATCCTTGCCATCGACGTTGCGGCCATCGATCCACATTCACAGACCTTGTTTGCCGCACCAACAGAGCGAGAGGGCCAAGGTGTTATGTCGATCCTTTTATTAATAGGTTGAGAAGAAATTAGGGTTGTCAACGGGTCGGTTATGAGTTGGTTCCACGAATACCCATTACTGGAAGTTAAAGGATAATGTTAAACGCACCATAATTATTCATTAGGCAACCCCGTGTACGAAAGCACCCCAATAAATCTGTTTTTGAGATTAGGGCACCCCAGTCGATGAAAGCACCCCCATTGGAACAGGCATCACTGTCAGAGTTCCTCCAAAAATCCGACGTTCTTCTTCATTTTTGGCCCACTACATGTTAATATATACTAGCGGAACACCCTATCGAGTAAGTTTTATTCTTTTTTATTTTCATTTTCTTTCTCATGAGTGGCACCACCACCATGTTGAGCATCATGAATACCACTTGTTCGATGTTCTATTTGAATTTTTACCTTGAGTTCGATGCTTTGTGATATAGACCAAGTGTTCGATGAAATGCATCATCAAACACTTATGTTGTAGTATGTATTGATAGATGATTGGTTATGTACGTCAAGTGGACAATTGGTGTTATGTACACCAAGTGATTAATAAAATACATTATTGAACACTTATGTTTTGATAAAGTGGCAGTGTTATGGACTAGCGTATATGTTACTCTGTCAATTGTGTTTAGGCTATGGCAAGAGGAAAAAAATAAAAAGGAATGCTTTCTATTTCTTCAAATGTAAAACCTTGTCAAGTTCCTCCGACAACTTCTAAAAGAAGGCATTTTGTGCTTGTAGAAGAGGAAGAATATGAAACACATGCAAAACATAAACATGGAGAAGAAAACAAAGATGAATAAGAGGAGGAAGAGAAAACGTTGATGAAAAAGAGGAAGAAAGAAAATGAAGATGAAGAAGAGGGAGTACATGAAAATGAATAATTCCTTGGAAGTCTAGAAGATTCATCATTGCTCAAAAGTTACAAGAATCATGTAGCTTTCTCTATTTAGAATAATAAGGTATTCGATATTTTTTATTAAGTTTATTATATATAAAAATGGGTGTTTATGTTTATTATAACTTTGATTATGTAGGAACGCTCGGTTCTATGTTGCTTCAATCATTCACATAAGCTTAAGACGTGGAGTCTGCATAAGAAGGGTAGTGAAGTTAGAACTCGGGTGAAGAATTCGAGCATACACAACTTGGTTCTTTACGGATATAAATCTGTTAGGATTTATAGGGAACGTACCTTCTTGTCACAACGGAGATCTGAAGCTTAAGTCGTGTCACGTTGAGTCGATCGTCAGAGATCGGAAGTCCAAAAAATCCGTTACGTCGACACTTCTAAAGTTGTTGCTGTTTCCACCCCTTAAACCCTAGGGTCCTCTTGATAGAAAACCAAAAAACTGCTACTTAGAAAGAAGAAGTTTTAGAATCAGATATTCTGTCATGTTTTTTTTTTTTGTTCTTTCTTTCACGTCCCCCACTTATCTATTTATAGAGAAAAAAAGAAAATAGTTGTACCCTCATATTCTAATAGGGACTCAACTTTATTAAGACTCTGTAGACACCCCATTTTTGCACTCGCCTGATTAATCAACTCGTCAACCCGATCGCAATGGTTCTCAATGATGGATGTTTATTCTAATGCTTTATTTTGTTACCAGATATGTTTCAGAAATCCGGATGAGGTATCTCGAACTGACAAAACTTAGAAACCACGCTACGTTAGGAAAATACGACCCCAGGAACATAGAAATCATCATTTTGCAGACCAAAAAGAAGCTTCACGATAAAAATCACTAAAAATGATCAAATTACCAAAATACCCCTAACATCAAAACAACCCTAGAGCCTACATTACGCTTAGGAAAACCCATTCAAACACATAAAACAACAAATCGAAACCAAATAAATCATTTCGCTAATTTTCACAGAATTTGACAAAATTACGAAAATACCCCTCATAAAATTCACGATCATTTCACACAAAAAATTTCATAAATGAACTAAGAAGTGTATGTATGTTTAGAAAGTTCACACACAGAGCATTGAAATTTGTGTCAACTACAAGCAGTTTTTAAAGTAAAAAAATAAAGAACATAAGTGCTGAAAATTGACATGTCCTAAGCGAGCATGTCATAAATCAAGAGTCTGAGATGAAAACGTATGGCTTCTAGAGGATGGAAGTATAAAGGTCGAAACAACAACAGGTTGAGATCCAAATAAGTACAGCCCATCCCTCTCATACCCCTTGCAAAAAATCATCTTCAAAATCTTCAAAGTCAGGTCTTGAAAAATACAATGAGTAGGAAAAAAAGTAACTAAGCAATTTTGAGACTTAGTAATACTACTCACGGACAAAATATTAAAAGATAGGTGAGAGACATGAAGACAAAATCTAGGAAAATCCCAGAGGATAAGGGGGTGATACCCTTGCTGTGGATAGGGATAAGAGATCTATTAACAAGGCGAACCTCCCAATAGGTTGTAAAAAAAAAATAGAAGAAATAAAATGACTAGACTCACCGATCATGTGATCAGAGACACTAGAATCAATAACACATGTCAGAGGAGTAAAACCAGACTGAGTGGCATGAAAATCAAAAGATGTACCTGGAAGTGTAGTAATTGAAGCCACAGTCGGAGATGAATGAGTGTCAGTATGAATCTGATCGTGAATAATAGTGACAATCTAAGTCTGTAGCTATTGCAAATCAATAGTGTCAAGTGAAGACGGAGGATCAATGAAAGGAGCAAATTGTCCCAAAGATGAAGTGGCAGGAGATTGCAATAGATGTGGATAAAGTTGAAAGTAGCGGGCCTTCTCATGGCCATCATTCCCACAATGACTGTAAGTAAGGCCACTCCCTTTGCCACGACCACAGTTATCATGGTCACTATTCCCAGTTCTCGGGGGTACGAGTGTTGGGAAAATTCGAGTTAGCTGCTAGAGCCATCAAATCTGTAGTGGAAACAGAAAAAATGTCAGAGACCTGAGTTTGAAAAGGAACAATACAATGATAATGTTTATCATTGTCAATAGTCGCAAATATTTCAAATAAAGGAGGTAAAGAGTAGTATTAAGGATTTAGGTCTGAAGTGCCTCAAACTCAGGTCATAAACCCATGAGAAACTGGTATGTCTATTGTCGACCAATCCTCTTAACCACAAACCTAGCTGCTTCTATAGATAACTCAGTCATAGACTCATAATAAGAAAGCTCCTCCCAATAAAACTAAAGAAACCCAAAATAATCAACTACACTATGTGTTCCTTAGGTAATGTCTCAGTAAAGTTCATAAACCCATGAGTCTTCCTAACGTGAGCATATGTCTGAGTTTGTGCTGACCACAATGATAAAACAGTTTCGTGATACATAAACATGGTATAGATCCGCTATTCCATTGAGTTAAATAGTAATCTAAGAATAGTGCAGTTATCGATCTCCCATTGATCAAATTTGATATCAGTGAGTAGTGGTTTAGTGACGTTGCCCAAAAGCCATCCAGATTTACCTCTACTACCCAAATAAAGTCACAAAGACCGAGACCAAGATTGGAAATTTCGACATTCTAGTTAGGCATTGGTATACGCTAAATTGAGGAATTTGTCCCAAGGATTGTGGTAGAATCCTTAGTCTCGTGAGTTGTCGTCATTGTGCATTATGAACAATAAGAAACTTTGGGTCAAAGAGAGATTTCTCATAGTAGTACTGTCGAAGGACAACAACAAGAACCTTTGTTACTATCGTATACAGCCACTCCTATTATGACAAGGTAGAAAAATTACTCTTGATTGCTATCGACAACACTGAATTGTTAATAATCGTTGTCAACAGCACCAAAACAGTCACTGTTGATGTCGTAAGGCATCAAACACTAACTTAGTTGCTATCGTAGGGTAGAAAAATGGCTAATAGTTGATGTCATAGCACCCAGAACAACCATTGTTGTTGTTGTAGGCAAAAATGATGCTATTAGAGGTTGTCGCAGCACCCAAAACAACAACTATTATTGTCGTAGGACACCAAACACTAGCATAGTTGCTGTCGTATACACCTAAGCAGTCATTGTTGCTATTGTAAGGCGAAAAAGTGGCTAATAGTTGATGTCGCAGCACCTAAAATAGCAACTACTGTTGTCATAGGCAGAAACAATGCTAATAATTGTTGTCGCACACTCTAAACATAGATGTTCAAGCTGTAGTTATGAATCAATAAGAATAATAGAACAAAAATATAAAAACATTGGCAAGCAAGGGTCGTTCCACAGAGACAACGCTATCCAATTATCTTTCTAACTTAAAACCAATTAAAGACTACGAGTAACCAATTAAAAATTAATTTAAAAATATTTAATTAAACCAATGAAATATAGAAACTATAAGAATAAAAAATGTTAGATCAATCAAATCCATCCTAACAAATATAATAAATAAAATAAGCTCGAATCGTTTTTATCTCAATCTACTCAGACAAAGTTAATGCCCATTATTCAAAAAGTGAATCTGATTTAGCACACACAATAATTAAAAACAATGATTCCTTTTTAAATGTACAAATATAAACATCTAAAATCAATTACCAGAACTAAGCATAATTTAACTTGACCTTATCTAAGATTAAACCATCAGAATTTTCGATAATTTAAAATAGACATTCAATACTTATAAACAAAAAGTAAATCAATTAAAAACATTAAAGCATGATAGATTCAGAACAAGTTCATTTATTATATTTTGCTTGAGCTTCATTGACCTCTTTAATTGAGGTTTAGCCAAGAAACATTATAAAATCAATCAAAAAATAAAATAAAAAGAGAGAGATGAGAAAAGAAGAATTTATCTTTATTGATTTTGGAACTGAATTTAGCAAAGTCTCCTTACAAAATCAAACTTAAGAAAAGAACAAAAAAATAAAAACCAAATTCTAAACTATTCAGAGATTTTTCTATCTTTCTCTACATCTTCCTATCCTCTTTATTGAGATCTAGTCTGGTCCCTTATTTATAGACACTAAATTAGGATTTTTTGAGGTTTTGGATAACTTTTTGAATTCGCACGATTCTATAACATGATTTTAGTCCAAATATTTTTTCGCCGCTAACATACTGTACGAATCTCGAGGGAGTCATGCACTATTCATCACATCGCCCTACCCAACCTAGCCACCATGGTCCATGAGGTCCCACTGGGTCTTGGTTTGTTGACTTTATTCGGATCCGTGATCGTAATGAATGCTTCGACTTTTATCTGATTCGTCTCCAGAAATTTGCGATTTTTTCTTGTTACACGAAAATAATTGTAATTAGTTTCAAAATACATCATTTAATTAAAATTAATAATTATTATGAACTAACAATGAATTATATCTAATTAGAGGATTTACTGTAGATTTTATCCATAAAATTTATGAAATTAGGAAATATTGTCCTCAATATGCAAGTAATAAGGAAATAGAGATAAATGTTATATCACACCTGAAATGGATTGAGCATTAATGTACAAAATATTGTTACGGCTCATTTGAAAAGATTTAGAGATAAAATGATAATGTTCAAAATAGTTTTGCATTAAAGAAATCTTACCTAAAATAGAAAAACAACCTAACTATCCTAATATAAGAAATAAAGAAATCATAATCCTTCTTTTTTTATTAACCATTTGTTTCCTCAATTGGTTAGTTCAGATTGAGAGAAAGAAGGAAAACTAAGGTTCTACATGGAAGTATAAACAAAGAAATCCTAACTATACTACTAATCCTAAAAAAATAAAAACATAAGGTTGGCTCCCAAAAACATTAAGTTTAACGTCTTCAATCGGGCCTATCAAAAGGTCTAATTTCTAGATATTTTCCTAACATCTAATTTGACAGATACCTTGATCGACTTCCTACCCTTGATGATAATTAAACAAATTTGTATCGTCCTAAAAACATGCAGAGTATTTTGCAAAATGATCAACATCTTATGTATGTCCTCAGTCATCACCTTGTTGTAACAATTCTCAACCATCGTGTTCCCTAAGAAAACAAAGATTGTAAGACAAACTAGGTCTTTGCAATCTTGTAGAACTATAGGCTAGATGGGATATGAAGTTTGATTTTCTGTACTGACCTTTAAAGAAGTTTCGCACTTGGTAATGGTCAAATTTTCAGAAATTTTCCTTGATTCCTCTTGGACAATATTCTCCTCTGATGGTGGATCAGTTTCCTTAGCCATACTTATACAATCATTGGGAATTTGAAACACGAGTTGGCTCTCGGGGGTTATCTCATTTGAAAATTGATCATTC
Source organism: Akebia trifoliata (assembly GCF_017979445.1). NCBI lineage: Eukaryota > Viridiplantae > Streptophyta > Magnoliopsida > Ranunculales > Lardizabalaceae > Akebia > Akebia trifoliata. Next base: position 433,244 of record NW_028237691.1, on the reverse strand, counting down.
TCTCTTTGTTTTAAGATTAGTTGGCTTAGTTGGAATTCAACAATTACTATGGTTGGATCTGAAATCTCATTGATTTGTGTTTAGACTTCAATTGATAAGGGTTTATCAATCATTGATAGACAATCATCAAATTCCTCAAAACAATGGAACTGGTTGCTAATGGTATTTTGAAATAATAGTGGATTTTTTGAGATTGAGGTATCCTCAATTTCAAATTAAGCAATTTTCCCTTTTTCTAAAATAGTGTTAGGTGATTCAACTAAGTTCTCAAGCTGACTAAGGCTGGACCAATGTCTTGTTGTTGTTGATTTAACAACTCAGTCATAAAGGACTCTAAGGACATATAAGAGTGATTGAATGTTGACTCTAGTTCTATAACTTTATATTCGAAGAATTATTAAAAATTATAGGATTGTTGGAGAATTATGGTTGGATTCATCATCGAGGTGTCATGTATATATAAATCCTCATGGTTACCAAAGTGACTACCTTATGTGAACTCGTTCTGTCCAGATATAGTATTCGAGGAAAATCAATTATCTATGTGGTATGGTTGGTTAAACGAACTAGGTGTTGACATCCACTAAGAATTTTTAGAATTACGCATATTGGCCTACATAGACTCCATGACGATGATTCTCTCCTAAACTCAATGACGATGTAAATCTGCTTGAGGTTCTATAACTATTTTAACATACAATACGGACCTGCACAGAAAACAAGAATAAATTCACACAATACTTTATGGGTTCTATAGACTAGACAACTCTTAAGTGTTTCAAAGGAATAATCTGAGCTTCCAACCTAGTTCTATGAAATCAGAGTCAGGTAATTTAACCCCCAAATGAGAGGCGGTGCACAATACGAAGTAAGGGCACTCTTAAATCACATCTTCGTCTAGAATAGAGGTAGTCTATCCCCTTAATACAATAGGGTACAACAGGAAAAGATTTTGCTTAGGCACTGACCTTGATCAAGAAATGCAATTGGGGCAACTCAAACTAGCTTTACCTATTGAGCTCGATGAGACCTAAAGTCAAGTCTAACCAAATTTTAATTAATTTTATGTTGTGAATTCAATTCTCCCTAAAAAGATAAGAAATCGATGATGAAATCTAATTCTTATCTTATAATATCATCCTCGTAAGGGTGCCCTTTTTACTAAGTACAAATCCAAGTATGCAAGAATAATCAAATAAAAGCAGTACAGAAACCCACTAACTGGAGTTTCATGGGAAGAACAAGTCTTACCTCTTGTTCTAGACGGGAGATGTACTAGTTGAGTTGACTCGGGCCACCGACATCAATTTCAGTGTACGAACCCGAGAGGCCGAGACAATTACATCCCACTATTATCCTTCCCTAAATTTATTACACTCCGAGCTTTCTCAGATTAATAAAATAAAATTTAAACTCTTAACTTTGAACTTTGTAAAAGTAAAACCTACTACAAGTTTAATCTAAAAGGAAAAAAGAAAAGTTTTTTTTTCGTCAAAGAATCAGATCTGGATAATAATAAATTTTCTAACCACGTCATTTCTCGTCAAATCCTTCGACTAAAAACAGAAGACAAATCATAGTCAAAATTCCATAAACCTACTATTTCATTCAATTTTTGGAATCTACAAAATTTCATTGTAAAAAATCCGAGATGTGAAACTTGAGGTTCGATCGCACCGCTCAGGTTGACCAAGGCACCGCAGTGAAATTCTAACAAAAAAAAAAAGAAAAAATTTAGGATTTTGCTCGCGTGTGATTCAAAAATCCAACAAATTTTTTTTCTAATTTTTCTACAAAATAAAACTTCGATTTGTAAAAATCTTAATCGGAATTTTGTTTAAAATGTATTAGATCAAACCGTTGTCCCCGACAGTGGTCGCCAATTTGTTCAAGCTATAGTTATGAATCAATAAGAATAATATAATAAAAATATAAAAACCTTAACAAGTAAGGGTCGATCCCTAGAAACAACCCTATCCAATTATCCTTCTAACTTAAAACCAATTAAAAACTACGAGTAACCAATTAAAAACTAGTTTTTGAATAAATAATTAAACTAATGAAATATAAGAACTATAAAAAATAAAAATAAAAAATATTAGATCAGTCAAATCCACCATAAAAAATATAATAAATAAAACAAGTTCGAATCGTTTTTATCTCAATCTACTCAGACAAAGCTAATGCCCGTAGATTGGAAAGTTAATCTGGTTTAACACACAATAATTTAAAAGTATGATTCCTTTTTAAATAAATAAATATAGACGTCTAAAATCAATTACAGTAACTAAGTATGATTTAACTTGAACTTATCTAAGATTAAACCATCAGAATTCTCGATAATTTAAAATAGACATTCAATACTTATAAATAAAAAATAAATCAATTAAGAACATTAAAGCATGATAGATTCAGAACAAGTTTATTCATTATATTTTGTTTTGGCTTCATTGAACTCTCTAACGGAAGTTTAGCTAAGAAACATTATAAAATCAATCAAAGAAAAATAAAAAAGGGAAAGATGAGAAAAGAAGAATTTATCTTAATTGATATTGGAATCGAATTTGGCAAAGTCTCTTTACAAAATTGAACTTAAGAAAAGAACAAAAAAATAAAAATCTAATTTTAAATTATTCAGAGATTTTTCTATCTTTCTCTTCACCTCCTTAAGTTCTGGTCTGAATTCGCACAATTTTGTAACTTGATTTCAATCAAAACTCTTTTTCGCCACCAACATACTGTACAAATCTCGATGAGAGTTACACTATTCACTGTACCACCCTACTCAACATGAGCACCGCAGTCCATGAGGGCCCATTGGGTCTGGGTTTTGGTCTGTTGACTTTGTTCGGATCCATGATTGCGGTGAATGCTTTGGATTTTTCTGATTCATCTCCAAAAATTTACGAGTTTTCCTTATTACACGAAAATTACTGTAATTAGTTCCAAAATACATCATTTAATTAAAATCAATAATTATTATGGACTAAAAATGAATAATATCTAATTAGAGGATTTATTATAAATTTTATTCATAATGTCTATGAAATTAGGGTTTTAAAAATCCTTTTTCTAGATCCTGATTGACAGTTACTACTATTATCGTAGGGATTTTTTGTTTTTTTTTTAATTTGGATAAACAAACCCTAACGTAGGGTAGAAACACAACGTAGAAAGATTATCGCAGAATGTGAATAAATCCTTATCACAACCTACGATAAAAGGAAAAAAATTAAAAAACCCCCAAAAGAAAAAGATTGAATGAGATTGCTTTAGGTTAAGATTTAGTTAATAAAGAGGAGAGGAACCAAGGGAGAGGGCAAAATTCCTTGTCTTTGATACCAAATTGTTTTTTAGAAGAATGATAGTCATGTCTCAATCTAAGAACTTGGCAAGAATTTATAATAATAATAGAGTTAAAAGACAAAACTACCCTTCTAAATAAGAAATAAATAAAAAAATTTACTAAAATAATAACTAAGACTAAAACAACAACTAGACAACTAGATTATTTCCAATACCCTTAACCAACAAAGTGTTAGGCGTAATGGCAAGAGGGTCTTGAATTCAGCCACCCATTGGCTGCCCACACCTGGATTTACCCTGGCTTAAATGGTATGTGAGGTTTGTGGGAGTATTGGATGTACCCAAGGGATTTGAGCAAGTTATGGTGCTCTAAGAGGCCAGTTGCCTCGCCCCTACTAAGGGGGCCCACGGATCACAACACTTACCCCGTCCAAGAAATAAAAATAAAAAAAGATACCATGTCCACCCAAAGAATCAGATTTGTTAAACTTGTCGATATCTCGGTGATAGATTTCTCGTTACATAGTAAATCAATTACATTTGAAATGTTTTCAAACGCAGATTGGTGACCCAAGGAAATCTTCTATAATAGCATTTTTTGTTTTGTACTAGACTGATTTCTTGCATTACAAATGATACCCGGAGACCAAGTTAGTGGAAGAATCGAAGACCAGCTAACAAGGAAATACAACTCTTTCAGTCTTTAAGTTTATAACTGAAAGTAAAGAGGGACTGTCAAAGAGATACTTGGTGTGAGAAAACATCTTGTTTCATAGGGCAGTGAGAGCATCTTCAAAAGACTACTTTTCACAATCATGTGAGAATCAAGCAACCAATAAGAATGTGCTCATTTTCATATAATAGTCAATCAATAAGAACAATCTCCTTCACAATTACATATAAGATATGATATTAATTAATTTCAGTCCACAATCAAATATATTACATAAAACACAAACTACCCATTACTCCGTGAAGGTTCAAATCGGTGATCCAACTTTGAGACCTAACTTACACACTTTAATCTGAATAACTTGCAAATCGTTCTCCAGAGAGGTTTTCAACACCCTTGACCTGAAACAGTTCATATAAGCTCAATTCTTAAAATGGAATTAAAAACTATAAGTAAATAAAAACGTAGTAAAGGTAAATAGGAAAAAATATACCGTCTTTTTTTTTTCATTAGTATAGGCAAAAATAAACCATCAAATGACATCATTAGAAAGGGACATTGTTGAGGGAATCAACCCCTGAGAAACTGATGAGGGTATCTCTTACTTTGTTAGATCTATTGTTCAAGAAGACCCATCTATACTTGCAGGCTTGTAGCACGAGCCATATTCACCTCATCTCTGCAATAATTCAGTAGGCACAAAGGGCACCAACCAACTAGCTTTGATCAATATCTCCACTACTTTCCAGGAAGAAACTTGCAAACTGATGTCTAGAATGTTGAAATTCACTACTGTTTTTTATGGGTAAGGCTGGACATGAATCTGCTACTTCAGTTTTTATTGATCATTCATGTAGCATTTCAAGACCATTTGCATTTCTATGGAAGATCTGTTATGAGTTTTCATCATTGTCAATGCTAGATTGATATTTGGAATCAAGTAAAATCCTAAAATCCTATGACCATTCTCAGATCTCGGACTACATTAAAATGATTTCAGATCAAGTTCCATTGTTGCGATTTGATCCTAGAATAAATATTGTATTCTTGGTCAGACCTGAACAGATCGAGAGCAGATAGATGAGTTTGCAAGAGATTGCCCGTCCTGACAACAGTGCAAGTTGATAAGCTCAATGGATGCTAATTGTGGAGTGGGATGTTCAGAGTAGGAGAGATGACCCTAGTGGTCTGCCTAAACCAAATCAATGGTGACCATTTAAGAGAATAAAGGGAAGCAATATGAATATCACAAATGACCACCACTCTATTTAACATCAGCAAAAGGAATCTAAAAGCAAAATGACAACCAACAGAAGAAAAAAAAATGTATTAGAATTCAATCAAATCATTAAAATAATGTCACTGGATCTCAGTAGGAAATAGTCATCTTGAATCCATTCTATGGAATTTCAGATAGATAACGCAGTTTAGGAATAACATCACTGATCCAGTAAATTTTAGCATGTCTATAGTAAAAACAATGAAAATGAAGCATCTCAGATTGAAATTTCCCCATAGTTTTCTTCATTAGCAATCAAAGTGCAAGGATAACGAAAGGAAGCAGTACATCATTGATGCCGTCATTAAAGCCCCACCTTTACACCTAAACCAATAAATAAAATAAAAAATATCAAGAAAGCAAGCATGTTGATGATATAGGCCAGACCATAATGTCATTAATTGAGAGTCACCATATATGGTAGTTGTATACCACCACCATTATTCAATTCTTTGTAGAGCTAAATCTTATTTCAAGGCATGGGTCTTCAAATTGGACTTGATGAACAACAAACGATATCACTAACGTCCACTACTTCAAGTCAGTAAAAGGAAGCTGGAAATAAAAACACTAGTAAAGAAATCAATTAAAATATGAAAATAATGTATCTAGGTCTCAGTAGGTAGTAGTAATCTTGAATCCTTACTATGGAGTTCCAGATAGATAACGTAGTTTAGGAATAGCATCACTGAACCAGAAACAGTAACTATGAGAACGAGGTAAGAGAACTATCAAAGCCCCACCTTTACGCTTAAACGATTAATTATAATAAATAAATAAAACAAAACTATCAAGAAAGCAGACATGTTGATAATATAGGCCAGATTATAATGTAATTGATTGGAAGGTGTCAGCTGGCTTAGTTGGTAAAGTTTAAGGGCGATAATACCATAGACCTGATTTCAATTCCCGCCATCACCGATTACTGATCTCATTAAAAACAGGCTTATGGATCAAAAAATAAATGAGTAAATAAATAATGTTATTGATTAACAATAACCACAAATTGTATTGTTATATACTTAACTATTTCAATTCTTTGTAGAGCTATATCTTCTTTGAAGCCACGGGGAGTCTTCAAATCTTCCTTGAAGAACAACAAAATGAATATAACTAACGCCCACTCTACTTTAAGCTCAGTAAAAGGAAGCTAAAAGCAAAATGAAAAAAAATAAATAAATAAAAGAATGAAATCAGAACAAGAAAATACTGTCACTGGATCTCAGTAGGTAAGAGTCATCTTGAATCCGATGAAGTTTCAGATAGATAACGCAGAGAGAGGTTTTTGCTCTTGCACGGAGAGGTTTTTACTCTTATTTGATAAGCTCCAAAAACCTGATCTTGCGCAGAGAGGTGTATCCACATAGGGCCTAAGCTAGTACATGGTAAAATAGAATAAAACAAGCATCTTAGACTTAAATTTCCCCATAGATTTCTTCACTAGCAATCAAAGTGCAAAGATAACGAAAGGAAGCAACACATCAATGATGCTATCATAATTGATTGATTAAATCAAATTAAGAACAAAAAGAGGTAGAAGTCAAAACACCACCTTTACACATAAACCAATAATATATAAAAGAACTATCAAGAAAGCAAGCACATTGATAATATAGGCTGGATCATAATGTAATCAATTGAATAGTGCCAGCTGGTTTAGTTGGTAAAGTTTATGGGTGATGATAGCATAGATCTAGGTTCAATTCCCGCCTTCAACGAGTTACTGATCTCATCAAAAACAGGCTTACCCATCCATAATAGTAATAACATCTAAAATTAACAATGACCGCATACATGGTCATATATCACAAACGTTATTCAATTCTTTGTAAAGTTATATAAGGCATGGATCTTCTGATCTAACTTGAAGAAATCATAACATCCACCACTCTACTTTAAGTGCAGTAAAGGTAAGCTAAAAGGAAAATCCTTGTGTGGATTGGAAATGGAATATCTCAAAAGAAACTTGTGGCTTCCATGACATAATTTTTTATCACCCGATATTACATTCAAAACTTGAACAAAAGAATATGAATCATAAATGTGATTTCCAATTAAAATATAAACTTGATGGTCAATCATGGTATTCACTGTTCCAGTATCATAACAGGAACATTGTTCTACCACATAACTGACAACCTCATTCATGACGAGATGCATCCAGCCCCAATGCTCTAATAAAAGTAGATTAGAATACAAAGCAACAACAGAATGATGTAAAAACCAAAGGAAACCCATATGGATAACACAAACCAAGAATTCAAGCACATCAAATGAAGCAAATGACCCACTTTACTCTTTATGAAACACATTAAGGAACAAATGTTTATAATCGGTTTGAGAGTCACTTGGAACCTAACAGAAGAGACCCATTGTGACCCAAGGTAAACCGAGACAGCTTCAATCCTCAGTATGATAACTTGGTAGTAGGTGGTGACCGTTAAGAGAGTAAAGGGAAGCAATACGACAGTGGAGTAATGGTTCAATGGAGAATGTGTTGAGGTTTAACAAGGTGAAATGGACAACATATCTTATTGTCAATCAATTAAAAATAAATGCATATCTTGTTGTCAAGTCCAACCATGTCACTGGTGGCATCCCACTGAGCGCCCATACCATCACCGCCAATGTGGGGCTACACTAGTGGTTGAACCTGCAGTAATACAGCATGACATCGATGGACAATAGCAGTATTACTACATCAGTAACATTATTTAATTCTTTGTAGAGTTATATCTTCTTTCAAGGCATGGGTCTTCAGATCTTACCTGGAGAACAACAAACAAAGATCACCACTCTGCTCAAGATCAACAAAGTGAATAAAGCAAAATGACAACCAACAAAAAAAAAAGGTAAAAGAGTTCAATCAAAACATGAATATATGGTCACTGGATCTCAGTAGGAAATAGTCATCTTGAATCCATTCTATGGAGTTTCAGATAGATAACGCAGTTTAAGAATAACATCACTGATCCAGCAACATTAAGTATGTGCATAGTAAAAAAAAAAAAAAAAACAAGCATCTCAGACTGAAATTTCCCCATAGTTTTTTTCACTAGCAATCAAAAACAAAAGGAAGCAATACATCATTGATACTGTCATAAATAACTTATTAAATCACAATTAGAACAGAGCCCATACCATCTTTTGAGCTTGAATCAAGTTATTCATACTGGAATAACATCCAAACCGGCATTGAGTCCATTGTGTTTGGATTAGCTAAAGACCCACATAACTCAGATCTGCGGGACAAGTCATCTATTGGATATGATAGATGCTAGTCACGAAATCTCATTTTATATGGTGTGACTTTATTGTATAAACATATATGGTGTATATTCTTATTTTTTTTAAGACGAAAAAAGATCTGAAAGAATGAAACCCTAAATAACTCTCATCTCATCTCAGTATTAAAGTGAGTTTGCCTTGTTTGAAGTTTGAACTCAATCATGACAAGTTTAGGAACTTGGGTTCATTGTTATTGTTATTGTTGCAGAGAGAGAGAGAGAGAGAGAGAGAAATCATCCAAGAAGATCTCTACCTGATTTTAATTCTAACTTGTTAAACCCTCATTCTCGCTTGGATGAAGGAGTACAGCTAGAATGAAGATTCTGTTGGGGATTTTTCATATCTGATTGATAGAAATTATCAAGACAATGTAAAACGATTGTTGGAATGAGATTTAAGTTTGGAAGTTTCTTTTCTCTTCTTTTGTATTGTTTATGAGGAAGAGAGAGTCGTCAGATTACAAGTAGAAGAAACTTACCAGAGCCTGCCTTTCACTAACCTTGTTTGCCGCACCAACAGAGCGAGAGGCACAAGGTGTTCAGTCGATCCTTTTATTATGTTGAGAAGAAATTAGGGTTATCAACGAGTCGGTTATCAGTTGGTTCCACGAATACCCATTACCGGAAGCTAAAGGATTATGTTAAAGACACCATAATTATTCAATTAGGCAACCCGTGTACGAAAGGCACCCCAATAAGGATTAGGGCACCCCCAATAGATGAAAGCACCCAATTCGAACAGTCTTCACTGTCAGAGTTCCTCCAAAAATCGGACGTTCTTCTTCATTTTTGGCCCATTACATGTTCATATATACTAGTGGAACACCTTATCGAGTAAGTTTTATTCTTTTTTATTTTTATTTTCTTTCTCACGAGTGGCACCACCACCATGTTGAGCATCATGAATACCACTTGTTCGATGCTCTGTTTGAATTTCTACCTTGAGTTCGATGCTTTTTGTTATAGACCAAGTGTTCAATGAAATGCATCATCAAACGCTTATGTTGTAGTATGTTTTGATAGATGATTGGTTATTTACATCAAGTGGACGATTGGTGTTATGTGCACCGAGTGATTAATAAAATACATCATCAAACACTCATGTTTAAATAAAGTGGCAATGTTATGGACTAGTGTTAGCCCCTTTACTTGTAAGCATGGAAGGGCTGCGTGTCAGAGGCTATACTGCACGCATCAGTAACCTATGTGGGCAAGACAGCGAGCCGTGTGGGTTGAACAACATGTCGGGCGAACAGGGCAACGGGCGGTGTGAGCAGGGCAACGAGCCGTGTGGGCATGCAGCGTGCTGTGAGGGCTACACGTGATGACGGCTTAAGTTAACGAGCCACACGTGGGAGGTCCCGGGAGATAGCAAGGCATCCTAGGGAGTGTTAGGGATGTCCTATGCAACATGGGAGAAAACGGATCTTTGGGTCGGAGCTCCAAACCCGACCCATGACCCAGTATAATCGGTCCCATGAAATGATGTTCCCTTCTGGAAATAGGCAAAAGACTTAGTGTACTCTTTGAGGGGGGGCACTCCGTGTGAAGTAGGCACACGGGCACACGGGCTATCGGCTGAGACGTAGCTTGTGAGTGGGTGCATAGTGTAGGTGTGCCCTAGAGACGAGCTGGACAGCGAGGGGCGTGCATAGGCGTGTAGCCTAGGCACTCGACGTGGAGATAGCTGGTATCCACGAAATGACTAGAGAGACATAGCTGTAGCCATAGAGCAAGCTATGCAGCAAGGTGTAGGGCGGTTGGCTGTGTGGTTGCATGCAAGGAGGACACCTAGCAAGGAGGTTAGGGAAGTTTTCTTAGAGAATAACAGGTGTCAAGCTTGTGGCTTGAGGAGTTGGTTAGTGAGACATGTGGCCTCTCCATTGAGAGGACACATGTGGGCTGATGTAAGCTTAGTCCCTAGATGTTGGACATGTGTCATGTGACCGAGCAGTTTTGTTAGAGTTGCTGTAAAAATAACCTCCATTGTCATGAGAAAGACAATGGGCTGAGTCTGTATACTCCCTAATATGTGCAGTAAAGAAATTGGGCTATTGTCTTAACCTGTTGTGTGTGTGTGTTTGAGTAAAGGCTGAGACTAGAGTGGTTCTAGTGCCATCACGAGCAAGAACAGTAATTAAAATAAGAAAAATTTTAACCTGTAACATTGTCCCCGTGACAATTTGGTATCAGAGCACGGTTAATGGCTGGTGGTAGTGCAATTGAGGCGGTTCGAGATCTAGTTAGCCAACTCGAAGTGTTGCTGGCTGAACTCTCAACCAGAATTCCTAGTGGTGATAAAGGGGAAACGTCTTCCTCGCGGATGGAAAAACGTATTGAAGTGCTGGAAAAGAGTTTTGAGGAGTCTAATCAGGGTTGGAAGGTCAAATATAAGGATTTAACCGCTGATGTAGTCTCTCTCACGACTGTTTTCAAAGCAAAACTTCAATCCCTCACCGACGAGTTGGTAATTCTAAAGAGAGCAGTGAGACTTGCACCCGCGGGTGGTAAGTCGTCACAGAAGGCAAAGGTGCCTGAACCGAAATCTTTCGGTGGAGCCAGGAACGCTAAAGAATTGGAAAACTTCCTATGGGACATGGAGCAATATTTTAAGGCTGTCTATACCCCGGATGGAGAGAAGGTGACTCTTACTAGCATGTATCTCACGGGAGCTACAAAGCTTTGGTGGAGGACTCGATCCGACGAAAATATTGCACTTGGGAGGCCCAACATCGAGACATGGGATGTCTTGAAAAAGGAACTGAAGGAGCAGTTTCTTCTATGCAATGTAGCATGGATGGCCCGTGATGCTTTGCGAAAATTGAAGCACACGGGCACTGTTCGAGAAGCAGTTTTCTTCACTAATGTTCGACATCAAGAATATGTCCGACTATGACAAGCTGTTTAACTTTCTGACAAGGCTGCAAGCATGGGAGCAAGCAGAACTCCGGAGACAGGGTGTGAAGGATTTACCCGCTGCAATGGCTGCGGCAGATAGCTTGGTTGATTACAAGGGGACTGCATCAACCAGCACCAAAAATTCTGACAAAGCCAATAACAAGGGTAAGACAAAGAAACTTTACCGTGACAGTTTTAAAGGTGGGAAAAGGACAGAGATCAAAATTAAGTCCAAAACTGACGAGAATGTCTCTAGACCAAACCAAGTCAAGGGATGTTTTCTCTATAATGGATCTCACCGTATGAGGAACTGTCCGAAACGGGAAAAGCTTTTGGCGCTTGTTGCAATAGAAGGGGAAACCGAGGGGGAGCCCACGAGGGTGAACCCCCTGCAACTGTTAAACGTGTTGCAGCATGGATGCTCTCTGTGCAATGGCCTAATGTATGTGAAGGCCATTGTTAACGGAGTACCTGTGGAAGCTATGGTGAACACAGGGGCAACACACACCTTTGTCGCAAATAGAGAAGTGGGGCGGTTGAAATTGTAAATCGCCAAGAATTTGAGTCGGATAAAGGCAGTTAATTCAGAGGCCAAGCCGATACAGGGTATGGCTTTGGATGTGACCACTCAGGTTGGGGAGTGGACTGGAAAAATGAGTCTGATGTGTGTACCATTGGACGACTTTGAAGTCATCTTGGGAAACGATTTCTTCATACAGGCAAAGGTAGCATTGCTGCCACATATGGGGGGAATTATTATTGCTGATGGTCCGAACCCTTGTTTTATTCCTACTGTGAATAGGGGAATGGGCAAAGCAGTGGAAGCAAAGAAGAAGACAGGTTTGCTGTCAACTTTACAAGTTAGAGATGGGCTGAGGAAGGGACATGACACATACCTTGTGACTGCGATAGAGATTAAGAGTAGCCGAGGGCTGCCTATTGACAAGTCTGTGGCTGATATGCTTGCTGAATTTTCAGACATCATGCCTTCAGAGTTGCCAAAAAAGCTACCGCCAAGGCGTGACATCGACCACGAGATTGAACTAATCCCTGGTTCGAAGCCACCTTCCTTCACGCCATACAGGATGGCACCATCCGAACTTGAGGAACAGAGGAAGCAACTTACCGAGTTGCTGGATTCGGGATACATCCAGCCCTCCAACGCGCCATACGGTGCCCCTATATTGTTCTAGAAGAAGCAGGATGGGTCCATGCGGATGTGCATGGATTACTGGGCATTGAACAAGGTAACAGTGAAGAACAAGTACCCTGTACCGTTAGTAGTAGATCTGTTTGACAGATTGTCTGGAGCAAGATACTTCACCAAACTAGATCTACGATTAGGCTACTACCAAGTATGCATCGCACAGGGCGATGAAGTGAAGACTGCTATGGTCACTCGTTATGGGTCATATGAATATATTGTAATGTTGTTTGGCTTGACCAATGCACCGGCTACATTTTGTAATCTAATGAATGATGTTTTTCGAGATTACATTGATCGTTTCGTTGTGATTTATTTAGATGACATAGTTATTTATAGTAAAACCTTGGAGGAGCATGTGGCTCACCTCCGAAAGGTTTTCCTCAAACTCAGGGAGTTTGGGTTGTATGTAAAGCCAGAGAAATGTGAGTTCTATCAGGAGGAAATTACATTTCGTGGCCACATAGTAAGTCAGGGATTCGTAAAGATGGACGAACGTAAGATTAAGGCCATCATTGATTGGCTAGCCCGACCAAGGTAGCAGATTTACGTTCTTTTCTCAGACTTGCTAACTATTATAGGAAGTTCATTCTTGGGTACTCCAAGAAGGTAGCTATGTTGATAGATCTTCTAAAGAAGGACTAGACTTGGTTGTGGACAGCAAGGTGTCAAGAAGCCTCGATGAACCGAAGAAAGCCGTGGCTTCAGAACCAGTTCTTCGGCTTCCTGACTTTAATGTGCCTTTCGAAGTTCATACCGATGCTTCTGATCGCGCATTAGGAGGTGTGCTGATGCAAGAGGGTCATCCAATCACGTATGAAAGCCGAAAATTTAATACAGCAGAACAGAGATATTCTGTGCACAAGAAAGAAATGACCGCTGTCATTCACTATTTGAAGGAGTGGAGGCATTATCTGCTGGGGATAAAATTTGTTATTCACACAGATAACGTGGCAAACTCATATTTTGCTACACAGAAAAAAGCTCTCTCCGAAGCAGGCACGATGGCAAGAGTTTCTCGCAGAATTTGATATGACGTTGGTACACAAGCCAGGGTGGTTGAACATAGTACCAGATGCATTAAGCAGGAAGGCAGTGTAAGAAATAGTGGAAGCAATTACTTCCATAGAGACAGACTTCATGCCCAAGATCCGGGAGGAGATGAGGAATGATCCCGTCTGCAAACGTTTGCTACAGTAGGTTTCTGATGGTATCACCTGGAGATTTTGGGTTGAAGACGGCTTCCTTTATGCCAAAGGAAGTCGACTGTATGTTCCTAGCACAGGAAGACTGCGCAGGGAACTGTTGAAAGAATCGCATGACTCCTTATGGGCAGGCCACCCGAGACAGGAGAGGACACATGTTTTGCTAGCTCGAAGCTACTATTGGCCAAAGATGGAAGATGATGTAGATTTGTATGTCAAAACTTGCCTGGTGTGTCAACAAGACAAGACAAAAAGGAAGAAGTCCGCTGGATTGCTGGAGCCTTTATCCATACCAGACAGGCCATGGAAGAGTGTTTCCATGGATTTTATTACTGGTTTGCCGAAAGTCCAGGGGTACAGATCCATTTTGGTGGTAGTCGATCGCTTCTTCAAGTATGCTACTTTCATACCTGCTCCACATGCATGCAATGCGGATGTTGCAGCAAAACTGTTTTTCAAGAACATTGTGAAGCATTGGGGCATACCGGAGGACATAATCAGCGATCGAAATTCTCGTTTCACGGGCAGATTCTGGACGGCTTTGTTCAATATGCTGGGGTCTGAGCTAAAATTCTCTACTAGCAACCACCCGCAGACTGATGGTCAGACGGAGAGGGTGAATGTACTGTTAGAAGAGTATTTGAGGCATTACGTGACCGCGAGTCAGCAGAATTGGGTAGACTTGTTGGACACAACGCAGTTTTGCTACAATTTACATCGAAGCTCATCCACAGGGATGAGTCCATTCGAGTTGGCAATGGGCCAACAACCGACAACACCACATGAAATTACTAGGCAGCATTTTCAAGGGAGTTGTCCTGTCGCGTATCGCTATGCACGTGCCAAGCAAGAGCTACTGGATGAGGCACGAGACAGTTTAAGCAAGGCAGTGAAGAGAATGAAGAAGAGTGGGCAGACCGCGATAGAAGGCTAGTGGAATTCCAAGTTGGAGACAGAGTCATGTTGAAACTCACTCCACAGATTTGGAAGAAGATACAAAGTAAAACAGTTCACCGAGGTCTCATTCCGAGGTATGATAAATACCTTCCATCTTCCATTTAATGAGATGAGTATTACTTTGGATGATGTGGAACACCTTATCAACTATCCTGTAGAGGGTAAAACTGTTAATGGGTCTAATGTAGGATTGGCAGTGTAGCGCTACATTAACACAAAGTCCCATGTCAGATCTTGAGGCACAAGGTGGCACCTCGAAATTTCAGCATGGTCTCCTCTGTTTATGTTACATTCCAAAGTGTTCAACGTCCACCTGATAAACGACATACATAATATCCTATATATACATACAAAATATAATAACTAGCGAAAGTCTATATACATCTAATAACGTATGATAGATCAGAGTGCAGAAGGATAAACGAAATACAGGATTATACAAAATTCATCACCTAACAAAAGTCCTTACGCTCAATGCAAAATCCAAAATACTACCTGGACGAACTAACACCACTAGGGGGATATAGCCCCAATACTCACCAGGTGACGAACTCTAGTCTTCTATCTGACCTACCAGATGATCCTCATTCGTGATCTATACCTGCCTCGCCAAGTTCTGAATCTAAAACTTAAAAAAATGGATAATGAAAGGGTGAGTAACAGTGGTTACCCAGTAGGAAAATAAATAATTTCTGCCAATAACCTCTCCTAACATTAACGAATAAACATACTGAATCATTTTTAAATATGCAAAGTTTTACAGAAGAAACTACGATTAACTGGTACATATAGCCAGGAATGAGCAACTAAATATTTTAAAACTCACATTACATCAATCAACAGTACCCATTATAGCATTTTCTTTTTAGACAAATCTAATTGATCAAATAAAAACATTAAACATGCATTTCATTTTATATATCAAAATAAGACAACAGATACATAATACACAATGGTGGAGTAGTAAAATTAGAAAGTTAATATTTACGACTGGATCGCTCCCTGTTGGAATATGATATTTTATAATAAAGTATTAGTTCATGATTTTGTGGCTGGTCGTTGTTTACTATACTTGTGGGACCATTTATCCGACTCAGACTGGTCGTTTGACGTGATCATAAGTAATTGATCTCTTTTCAATATGTCAGAACGTTCGACTACCATAGATTGCTAGTGATCACTGACTAATCATCTTCGTCTATACTTATCAGGCGTGCATGTGATTCCTAAATATATAATCCATTTGTATACGACCACATTTACATTCATTGGTAAAGATAGAGAAGAATAAACCTGGATTCTAATTATGACTTCACTCTTATACGCGTCCCATATCATATATGAGATTGGTGGTTCTTACTGTACATCCCAGGATAGTATACCACTCCGGATGATATGGTGCATTATCCCTTCAGACATTTAGAGACTCTTTAACAGTTCACAAAATAGCTACATATATATTATTTTCATTTGAAAATAAAAGAAAAATTAACAATACAATGTTGAGAATAAATATCCAGTTTCCTACCATGCAACTGTGGCTATCCGGCTTAAAATTAATAACAGAACTTAGAGCCTATGTGCTAATAGAATTTAAATAAACATGCAACCAATCATTATTCATGGATATTCCTTCACCAACCTACATACATCATTACAATGTAAAATGCAGACATCACCCTCGGGTGTGATTCTTACATTTTACCGTTTCATCCCCTTTTTCCCTTTTTTTTTAATTTTCATTGGTTTCAATCTGTCGAACAAGATATTCACTTTTAAATATTCATCAACTCAATATGAGTTCATTGAATATTAAATCTTTTTTTGGTAAACTTAGCACTTCTTAAGAGACAACTCATGTTTGAGAGTAGAGGAACCTCGACTCCAATAAGTCTAGCTAAAGACGTTAAACTTAGTACTTCTAAGGAGGCAACCCTTGAGTTTCATTTAGTTTTTTTTATCTAGAGCCTATCCGAGTCAAGTTAACTTTTTGAAGGTTAGAAGTTGAGGTGTTAAATTTAGATTTTTTTAGGAAGAAATTTTTTCTTGGAAAATTAATTTTTCAATGACAATTTTCTAAGAAAATTAATTTTCTCAAATTCTCCTCTTCGAAAAATTATTTTTCTAGGAAAATTTTCCAACTCTTTAAAGAATTCAAAATCAATTTCCCCTCACTTTTTTTCCCAAACCCTTTTCAAAAGCCTCTCTTCAATAGAACCCTATCAGATCCCCTTTTCAAGTCCTCTACTTTAAACAAGATTACTAAGAATCTAGGTTGTGTAGATATAAGATGTCCATCATAGAACCTTAATGCTACGTTATTTGGAGTTGCTACCATTCTTTTTTGGAAATAGGTGTGAATGGACACCCAACATAATTCTAAAATTGATTTTATCATTGTAGTGACTCTTATATATGAAAAAGATATGGTCTACCTAAGATCTAAGTATGGAGGTTCGGTTATATGATAAGGAAGGTGTTAGGCACCCCATTCTCTCCACCAAAAGTAGTTACCTTTAAACTTGGCCAACATTTTGAAAATTAAGAAAAAATATGCATGAAAATACATGTTTAGAGGAGTTGGGTGTAATATGTGAAAATGATCCCTTAAAAAGGGGTTTTGATATCAATGTAAGACATTGGGAATGTCTTATAGAAAATGATAACTCATCTAGCCTATATTATTTTCATGAGTGTGAATGTTAGTTTAGAATTTTTAGAGAGAATCCATGATAGAATTCCCTTGGTGTCATAACCTTAATAATATGTATGCAAGGCTAGAAACTTAATATTTCAATCCCAACAAGAGTGTGGCATATTTCTTTATCATTTTTAAGCATATATGAGTGAGTGCATGATGTACAATATAATACATAAGATACATTATAGGAAAAAGGGGGCTTTAACCCCTACCCTTTCAGTAGAACCAAAATCCAATCGATTGGAGGTGGGAGAAGATGTGCATTACTTCCTAAAAACTTTTTAGAACATAAAAATAAATAGAGGATTACGAATATAAAATATAGGTGCTTAAATAAAATTTTTAATATACACCCACATTATCCCTTGATGTTCTTGAATGATATTGAATATTGAAAGAGAAAACTTGAAGATTGAGAGTTTTAGTTGAGGGTTGGAGATTGAAGAAGGTGAGGGTTATTGCTTGAGAGTGGATAGATGGATGAAAGCTCTTAAGTTGATGGTTGAGTTAAGAGAGGGTTAGAAAGGGTAAGAAAGGTTGAGTAGGGATTTTGGTAGAGCTTTAGGTTGAGAGATGGGGCTTAAGAGCATGAATTACTCATATGAAATGGAGTTATTTATAGAATTTTTGAAAAACTTTTGGGGGTAAAGTTGTCCAACCCTAAAAATAAAGAAAAATAACATGGGGTATATGTTATTTGTTTTTTATTTTTTTATTTTTATAAAGGTAAAAGTAAAATTTTTGAGTTAAAATCCTAAAGTATTTTTGGTCTTTAGTTTTTTGATAAATAGAGGTGAGAGAATAAAAATATTTTTGGGAGGGTAAGTAGGGGAGTAACATGCGTAAATGTGAAGTGGTAGGTAAAAAATAAATTTAGGTTCTCTTATAAATATCCTAAATAGAAGAGTAGCTATGTATTTTTCAAATGGACTAATAGAAGAGCTCCATGCATGTACTTGAAGATTTCTACTTTTTAAGGATATGATTCGAAATTCTCTCAACTTTAAAGATTTTTACGAAAGACAAAAGTACCTTTTTTGTTTGACCACACTTTTTGAGGAGGGCATTCTAGGGTTTTCTCAAGAGAGTTACCTTTCTAATTAGGTTGAAGAATTGGTCCACTAATGAGGAGCCTTCTCGTATGTTAAAGGTTATGAAAGACCAATATGTGTCTTTTGGGGGGGGAAAATGTAAGACCATGGGTTTAGAATGGGCATGGTATTGTTTTGGACTTATGTTATGATAGTTTAGGTTTTGGTATAGGCTTATGTTGGTTTAGATTTGGGTATTTGGATTAGGCTTGAATGTGGGCTTGGTATTGGATTAGGGTATGAATAATGTATTGATTAATGAAGAACATGTTTGGATTAGGAAGCGGGTATGAAATTGGGTCGGTCCATGGATTCAAAGACATGGATTAGGGAAGTGGGTATGGAATTTGATTGGATTAAAGACAAGGTTGGGCATACAAATCAATATGAGATGATACATGGGTGTATGTATGTATGAAAAGATGTGCCAAGTGACAATTAATATGCAATATGAGCCCATTAAAGGGCTTTCAGATCTTAATTGAAATCAACTTAAGATTTTGAAAATTTTGATTTTTTCTAACGGGTTGTGCAAATTGGAGTGTCTATAGGTTGAATTGAGTGAGTTCTATCTTCTTTTTGCCAAGAGTATTAGGCAAGAACGAGCCTGATGAACTTTGATGCCTTTGTTCTTTTGGTTAGTTCGTTAGAAGAAAAACAAAAGTGGGTTAATTAAATCATGGACATCAACTATTGAATTAGATTGAGTACCTTAGAAAGGGCTACTTGTTTTACTTTTGAAAAATGAAAAAATTGTTAGAAAAGAAATAAAGTAAGAGAAAAAAGAAAATCCCAAAAAAACAATAAAGAAAATGGGAAATATAGAGTTTTTAAGTAGGGTGAAAATCATCAAGAGTAAAAACGTGAGTGAATTGGAACATCAGAGATAAAACACCCTGAGAGGTAAAGTTAATATCCACACTTTTCACTAGCCCTAACATGATGCTTTGTTTGGAGTTAAACCTTAGGTTAACCCAACCATTCTTAGTTAAATTAAAGGTTAGTTATCACTATAGGAAACCAAATCTCAAGAGTTTTAAAGTCAAAATTACATTTACAAACGCGATTTAATTAAAATCTAAGATTTGCTAAGAAGAAAAATAATGACTGGGATTCTATACCAAATATTACACCCAAACGATTGATAAATCTACATTGACCTATGTTTTTAATATAAATTTTTGACTTTGACTATTTTTACTTTAGAATTGCCCGAATTTTTTGGGTACATTCACTGTAAACCTTTGTGAGTATATCTCATCTACTAAGGGTAACCTAGTGGTTTAAGGGTTTATTACATTCGCTAAGTGCAGTTGAAAAGCTTACGAAGCTTTACCTTACCTTTCCCTTTCTCTTACTTTTTATTTTTTCTTGTAGGGACTAGCAAAATTTAGGTTTGAGGGTGTGATCAGTTCCTAAAACCTTGATTTTAATACATATTTTCGGTGCACTAATTATAGTCTTGACCTTAATTTTATCATAATTAGCAAATAAACTAACAATTACCTTTTGTCATCACTTTACATGATCTTTCATATTAATTTGACATAATTGTATGAATAATTATTGAATTGGAAAAATCTAATCATCATGTTTTCAATTGTGTATGCCTAAAATTAGAAGATTACAAATGAACATAATTGAACAATTCAAACACATTAGAGCAATTGAGATGAGATCAAATAAAAGTAGACCAAAAATAATCATTTCCTAGTTACTTCTACCACATCATGGTCGAATGGATACCAATTAAGGTGATTTTGCATGGCCATACTTGACTGACAAGGACAATCTGATTGTTGATGTCTACACGTACTAGATGATTATAGAAGCCAAGAATTATCTATAAATAGGACCTCTGGACTAATGTAATGGGATCTTTTTGTCCCTTTTTTTAATTTCTTATTCTCTAGTCCCCTTCATGTGTTCTTTAGTCCATATTACATCATAGCATGGGGTCCATTTTTCAGTAATGAAGGTTGTTTTCTTTTCATCTTTTGGATTCATCTAAATATAATTGAATAATCATCCACAAAAGAAAGCAACTCGTGTGACAATGTGTCATCCACCAATTGACCGATCCTCGGTAAGGGGAAGTTATCTTTAGGACAAGCTTTGATTAGACTCTTGAAGTCTATATAGATGTTCATCTTTCCATTATTAATTGGTACAACCACTACGTTTGCTAACTAGCTTGGGTAGAATACTTATCTGATAAATCCTACTTTTAGAAGTTGGTCAATTTCCTCGTTCACCACTTTTTTCCTGGGCCATGGACTTTCTTTTTTGCTAGGGGATATGTGGAATTGACGTGTAGACTATGGCAAGCTATGCTCGGATCAATCCTAGGCATATCTTCAGTGACCAAGTATACTTTTTGGTTTCCCTTAAGAAAAACGTGTGATTGGTTTTGTACATGGGATCAACTATGCTCTAATGAAGACATCTCTTGGTTCCACCTCGGTTTCTAGGTTGGTTGCCTCCAAATCTTCTACAGTTAGTGGGGCTTTTATTTCCATCTTTTGTAACTTTAGATTCGACTAAAGTGTTTTGTAAATGCTATAACACTGAGGTGTCACCCTGGAGGTTCCTTTACTTTCTTCAAAAACATTTTTTTTGCTTCTTGGTTGGTAGTGGGACCAGTGCTATGTTGTAGCATCTCTAGGTAGCAAACTGATTGACCTTGACTTCCCACCTCTTCTGATGTTCGAAATCTCAATAGTTGGTGGTAGGAAAATGCTACTACTTTCATGATGGATCCATGGTCACCCCAAAATGATGTCATGTAGTGAAGGACTATTTGCCACAATGAACCTAGTGAGCATTGTGGTTAGTCCTGCCGTGAGGGGTAAAATTATTTTCCCTTTCAATATCGACCAAGTTACTACTAAAATTCTCTATTGTCTTTCTTTTTAGTCCCATTTTTTCCAAAAGCCTTGGAAAGAAGATATTTGTCGAATTACCATTGTCAACCAACACTCTTTGCACAATATGATTTCCCACTCTGAGAGTTAGAAAAAGAGCTTCGTTGTGAGGCATTGCATCTCACAAAGTTTGAGTCCGAGAATTTGACTTGATTTGATGGCTTGAAGTAGTTGCTTCAAGGGTTGGTTTGGCCTTGTGATTGACTTGAAACACCATTTTTCGCAGTTTGGCTTTTTTCAATTGACTCCTTGCACCCAGTTTTATCAACTTTTTTATTAATTCAATGGGTCTTCTATGAATCATTGTGATAATGTTTTCGACGATCTCATCAGCCTCTTCATTCTACTTCTATTGTAAATATTGTCCCTAACCTTGAGGTTTTTTCTCCTACTTTTTGGTAGTTATTCTAGAAAATTTTGCCCTTCTCCCTGGTAGATGAACTTCCTCAAAATACTTGTTTCTTATCAGATATTCAATCGTGAATTTCAAACTTTTGTAAAGGGTTACAATATGCCTGTAGTCTCTGTAGTACTTACTCCAATCTCAATTTTTTGGATCGCCTATCATGGGCATCGACCACCTTAGATAAGTCGCGTGCTTGATGATTCCCAACATCTTTTTGACTAGTGTATTGGAATCAACTTTAAGAAGGCCTTGGGGTCTCCTATTCGTTTGGGGTATTGATTGGCTTTAGCTAGACACTTCTTTTCAGTAAGAAGCTTGTTGTGTAACTCTTTCGTCTAAACTGTTGTACTTTTTGTTAGAGAACTAGAGTTGTTTTACTAGTTGTATAAACTAGAAATAGTACCAAGGCATGAATCTAGACGATGGGAGTTCTTGAGTTACTCCTGTGCACATCGTCTAGTTAGTAATACTTTTCTGCTTGTAATAGAAGTTCATTTATGTCCTCAAACTTTCTCTTGACAAGAAAATCAAACAACTTTGAGTTATGTGGGAGTCCCCTTATGAAGGCCACCATGGAATTTTTCTCATCATAGTTATCGATGCACCATTTCTAATTGGAACTTATTCACGTGCTCCCTTAGAGATTTGTTCACCTTCTTTTTGACATTGAATTGAATGTCTGAGTCTCGATCTTAATTTTTACTTCCCATGAACTGGATGAGGAAACCTTTGTATAGTTGGTGAAATGAAGATACTAGTCTGGTTTGAAGGTGCTTGAACCAAGTTAGGGCGGTCCCTTGTAGACTGGTTGAGAATGCTCGGCACAAAAAGGCTTCGTTTTCTTCTTGAAAGATCATCATCTACTGGTAATAGTACAAATGATACGTATGATCAATGGTGCCATCATAAAGGTTGAATTTGGGCATGTTGAAGTTGGTTGGCATAATTACTTGTGTTATCTCTTTAATAAAGGGTGTGCCTTAGAAGTTCTGTAAGACTGATTCGACTGTTAGATATGTTATTCTGTCTCTTTTCGAGGATAACAACAAGTTGAAGTCCTCCTTTTACCACCTAAGAAGTTTTGCAACATTTTATCTTCCAATACTATCTCTTCCCATTCGATTGAGCTAGTGACTTTGGTCCAAGTTCTGCATTGGTGTTCCATCTCCCAAGATCTCTTTTACAATGATTCATACCATGGTATTTGAGGATTAAGATAATACATCTGCCCTCTATGATGCCCCGAGCTTGGTAAAATTTTTCTTTATTAATATTTTCTATGGTGTACTTCATTGTGAGAATGGTTTCCCTTCATGTTGTTTTCGTATAGCTAGAAGAAGGGAAAAGTTCCGTTGGATTTAAAATAGTGGCTTGTACCCTTGGTCTTGTTACTGTCGTTGGTGCTCTTGGTTGGGATGTATTGCTTGTTGTCTCTGCTACGTCTGTAGACATGAAATGTTCACAATGAACTTCAATGCTACATTGTTTGGAGTCGCCACCATTCTTTTTTGGAAAATGGATATGAATGGGCATCCGAATCAATTTTTTTGAAAACCATTTTTTCTATGGCATTGTAGTGACTCTCATTTGTTGGAAAATGGTACGGTCTACCTAAAATCTAGGTAAAGAGGTCCGGTTAGAGGATGGGGAAGGTGTTAGGCACCCCATCCTCTCCACCAAAGGTGATTACCTTGCTTGGCCATTTTATTTTGTAAAAATCTTAAGAAAATAAATACTAAAATGCATGAAAATGCATGATAAGGGTGGTGTGTGCATTGGAGTGAAATGTTCCTTTAGCAAAGGGTTTTGATTTTTAACATGACATTAAGGGCATTCTATGGAAAAGAATGACCCATGTAGTCACATTAAATTTATGAATATGAATGTAGGTTTGAGCTTTTAGAGAGACTCCATGATGAAGTTTCCTTGAGGCCACAACCATGATGCATGTATGCATGACTAGAAACTTAGTATTTCACCCCATCAAAAAGATGACACATTTCTTCATCATTGCCATGCATAGGTGAGTGTGTGCATTGTGTACAATATGATGCATGAAACTAAGGTAAAAAGGGCTTCAACCCCCATTCTTTCGATCGAACCTTAGTCCAATCTACCGGGGATGGAAGAGGGTATTCATTACATCCTAAGGGATTTCTAAAAAGAAATTAAAGTAGAAGGTTAGAAAAAGAATATGGAAGTTTTAAAATAAATAAACTACTTCTTGACCCCACATTGTCCCTTGGTGAACTTGAACCCTGAAGAGTAGACTTGAGAGTTGAATGAGATGGTTGAGAATTGAGTTGAATTTTAGAAGATGAGAGAATAAGTAAAGATTTTGGTTGAGTTTTAGGTTGAAAGATGGGGGCTTGAGAGCATGAATTGTTCTTAGAAAATGAGGGTATTTATAGAGTTTTTGGAGAACTTTTTAGGATAAAGTGGTCCAACCCTAAAAATAAAGAGAATGAACATAAGGTTTATGTTATTTCTTTTTGGATTTTTCATTTGTATGAGGGCAAAGATGACATTTGTGAAGAAATCCTAAAAACATTCTTTGATCTTTGATTTTTTGGTAAATAGAAGTGAGAGAACAAAAAGTACTTTTGGGAGGATGAATAGGGGAGTGACATGTGTAAAGGTGGAGTGGTAGGTAAAAAGTAGATCTTGATTTATTTGTAAATAACTTATAAAATAAGGGTGGAAGTATAGTTTTGAAATGGACCAATGGGAAAACAAAAGCACCCTTGGGAGGGTGAATAGGAGGATGACATGTGTAAAAGTGAAGTAGTAAGTGAAAAGTAGACCTTGGTTCATTTGTAAATAACTCATAAAGCAAGGGTATAAGTATATTTTTGAAATGGATTAATGTGAGAATTTCATGTATGTACTTGAAGATTCCCACCTTTTGAGGGCATAATGGGAAGTTCTCTCACCTTTATGGATTATTACCAAAGACCAAATAACCTTTTTGATTTGACTAAACTTTTTGAGAAGGGCATTCTTGAGTTTTCACAAAAGAGAAGTTGACCATCTAATCAGATGATGCATTGGGTATTGGGGACTTATGAGGTATCAACATGTGTCATCTTGTGAAAGGGTGAGAGAATGGATTTGGAGTGGGCTTGGTGTTGGGCTTGGGTTTGGGTTAGGATATAGACTTGGATTTAGGCTTAAGATATGGACTTTATTTGTGGACTTGGGTTAAGATATGGGTAATGGATATAGGTTTAAGGTGGATTAGGGACAAGGTATGAGCATGCAATGATATGAGATGCAATAAGTATGCATGTATGCATGAATAATGATGCCAAGTAGCAATGCGGGTCCATTGAGAGGCTTAAGCTTAACTCGGAATCAATTCGAGGAAATTTGGATTTTCCTAACGGGTTCGTGCAAATTGGGGTGTCTACAACGTCATTGCAATTTGGGGTCCTTGTGGTTGTGCGACTATTTATGCCTCTAGGTGTGCCCCTAGCAAGGCATTCTCATGTTGTAAATTGAACATCTAACCTCCTTGCTCCATCAGATTGTGTTGTAACTCTCTAAGTTAAATATGAAGGTTGTGAAATGGAGGGGTTTTAGTGAAAACTGATTACTTGACCAAATCCATTGGGATGTAGTAAAGGACTCCTAAGATATGATGTGTGATCCACGAATTATTGGTGAAGGTTTCTTTGTTGGTGAATGTTTTTTTAGTGAAGTGAGATAGTTTTTGCAAAGAAAAAAGGGCAGTGGAAAGGTAAAAAAGAAAGTAAGCTTCCCACCAATGGTGCCAAAGGTGTGGATGTTTTTCTGAGCTTTTACTCCTCTAGATGGGCAATGTCTTCGGATTTGTCGATGGATGTAGGATCTTGAGTCTTCTTTTATTGGTAGAGGTTGAGCTAACTTTGATTTCTTGGATGGTTGAAGTCCGGTGTGGTGCCTTCTAAGGATCCTCTGAAGATTTAACTAATAAACAATACGGGTGAAGGGAAATAAGGATTGAATAGTGGAAAAGATAATGAATAACTAAATTACATAAGTAATCTTTCTCAGGGTGTGAGAATAATTTTGCCAACCCTTTCTCAATCATTGAAAATGTTTTTATATTCCAAACTTTGAGATAGGTGTCACCACATGGTTGGTCTAGGTGTAATGCCAAGTAAGGAGTGAGTTGGATGGAAGTTGTTGATTCTCCCTTGGGTTTTGTGCCTATGCCTAATTAATATTGATACTTGAATTTGATTAGTAATGTCTCAATATGATTAATGTTGAGTTGGTAATATTCATTGTTTGGAGGTGGGTCAGTTAGAGAATGTCACACCCACCTCATATTTGATAAGTACTCTTAGATATAACATTAAATGAAAGATTTGACGAATGGGATAGCTTAACTCTTATTTACTTTTTTGTCTTGTTAGAATTCTGGTCTTAGTCTGAGTTGAGTATTTTACCTAACTGAAGGAGTATTCTTAGTCTATTGGAGCCCATTCACTTCTTATGTGGAATTATTCTGGTTAGTGAACCTTTGTACTCTTTCATGAGTTTATCACCCAAGTCAACTGATATCGTCCTAATAGATAGTAAGGTAGGTTAGAATGGAGTTTAGCATCACCTATTCACTGCTCTTAATTTTAGCTAGGTGTTAAGTCAAACCTCGATTTTTTCTTGTTTTGGTTTGCGATGAACTTATGATATTGGTAGTTTAAGTAGAGTATTTGATTTTATTTGGTTTTGAGCCCATTCAATACTTAGGGACATGAGTCCTTATCTTAAGGTGTAGCAAAAATGGTCTCCACAGAAAGCAAATGCGGGTTGACACAAAAATATGATCTACAATAAGAGCCCCACATTTACATTCAACTTCGTTTTTGGTTTCTATTATAAATCATTTAAATAAAAAAAAATACATTTAAATGTTAAAAGTTAGAAGTATATCATTTTCATTTGTCATTCACGATAAAAGGTCGTGGAAAATGACCCATAGGGGTGTGGCGAGATGGTAAGACACTAGCAGGGCTTGCCCCTAATCATGTGTTCGAACCTCCAAAGCTTCTTAACTAACTTGGCAAAAGGGCTGTGTAGGTTGGATCAATGCCTAGTGGAATAGTCTGTCGGATAAGGCCCAATGGATTATGGATTAGGCATAAGCCAAATACAGTACTAGGGCCCGTTGTCTATGGGAATACCATTGCATATTAGGGGTGCAACTTGGTCCGGTTCAAATCGAGAACCTAACCAAACCGAGAGTTTTGGATTGGTTTGGTTTGGTTTATAATGAACTTCGATTCAGTTATTGGTTCATGCCTTGAATAGAACCGAATCAAACTATGAACCGAATCCTTATATTAATAAAATTATAAATAAATATTATTAATCTATAAAAAACTATACCTATTTTATGGATAAATTGATTATTTTTTTATGGATAGATTATTGACACTTTTTAGGACGGACAGATTAATGACTTTCTTCAATTAATGGACAAACTATTGACTTTATTTTTTTTAATAGATACACTAATGATTTTGTATTTATTTATGGATAGATTAATGACTCATGATATAAGATTTCATATTTATTTATTTTTATTTAAAAATATGTTGATTTAATTAGGTTTTTAAGATATTGGCAACCCATATAACAGAACCGAACCAAATTGACCTTAGTTCAGCTTGGTTCTATAACAATTTGTTCGGTTCCGATTCTCATTTAATGGAATCGACCTAGGTCAGTTCAATTCGGATTTGACATCAAATCGAACCAAGTTGCACTGGTACTGTATATTTATAAAGGTCGTAAAAAATTATTGCAATTGGAAAATAAAAAAATCTAAGTATGTGAAGAAGATGACGTGAGATAAGGTTGAGTGAGGGTGTCAATGGGTACACATTTAACGAAAATCAAATCGAAATCAGAACCGAAATAAGATATTTTTTATAAATGATTTAAGATATTTTTTATTTAAAAAATAAATGCATGTTATATAAATTTTTTCAAATTTTCATATGAATTATCGATTGAAACTTAAAATGAATTACTCTTTTAAAAAGTTATTATTTTTAACAAAGATAAATTTTTATTTAAAAAAAGAATTAATTTATATCTTAATTGTAATAAATTGTAATTAAATTAATAATTTTATTGATAATATGTTAATTTTTTGAAAGGATATTTTTTTTTTAATAATGATTTGAAATACTTTTTTAATAGTGGTTCGATTTTTGGAATCGAACCAATGGGCACCCATGATTAGTTCTAATTCTATTTATTTTGAAATCGGATCTTAATCGACAAGAAGCGGATAATAACTAATATAATGGTTATGGTCCTAGAGCTCCTTAGGAATCGAAGCAGATCCCACCCATTCACAACCCTAAACGTTGAGATACTAATAAGAAATAAAAAGTAAACATCAAATTACTGACAAAACTTAGCACCTATTTAGAATGAAATCCCTCCGCCAGCACCCATTTAAGTAATTTTTTCTTAAACAAAATAAGGGCGAATAATTCGTCGGATCTACGTATCTAGGGCAAAAAATTCTCAGTTTTCTATTCTTGAGGAAATCAAGTTTCATGGGCACAAATCTCTGCAGATTTCAGTTTAATCGGTTATTTGATTTCACAAATTAGGTTTACGAACATTTCTTCTATTTCCTGATTCAAGCTAGTTAGAGTAAGCGTTTCTTCAAAATTTTCTCTTTCTTTCGAAGATCTAGAGTCGAGTTCATCAGATTTACCATTGGAGAAGAAGCAAAGCTGATTTTTTTTTTTTATATATATATATTTTATTCCAGTTCAAAGTTCAGGAGTACAAATTTCCCCAGATTTGTGAAAAACGAAAGTAGAAATGTCTGTGCAAGAATATCTGGAAAAGCATTTGCTTTCTCGTAAAATCGAAGACGCCGTCAATGCGGCCGTTAGGGCTAAGGCTCCTGATCCCGTATTGTTCATAGTGAGTTTTTTCCTGATCTTTTACAATTCTTAATTTTTTGTTTCTTTGGGCGAATTTTATTTGGACTTGTGTGTATTTTTGGAAAATTTCAGTCGAACCATATGAAGAAATCGGTCCGTTGTGTGATCACAAAGATTAAAGCAAGGCAGATTCTAGACAGCAGAGGGTTGCCTACTGTGGAGGTCGACCTTTTTACGAATAAAGGGATGTTTCGAGCTGCGGTTCCCAGTGGGGTATCTACCGGAATGTAGGATAATCTTCCTTAACGTTGTTGTTTTCTTGTTATTTGTTGCAGAATGTAAGAGCTACTGAGTCGGAAAACTTTTATTCTGAATCAACTTTGCTAATTATGATATGAAGTTGAGTTCTTGTAATCACGGTAACCAAGTTCAGGGGTTCAAATTGGTTAAATTTGGATAAGACTGGGAAAATATCTTAAAAAATGTGGGATTTTCATAAATTTTTTTTGGGTTTCTTTCCAAATTTTTTCATTTTTAACCCCCTAAAAATCCTATATTTGTTTTTGGAATTTGAAGGAGAGAAAATGTTGAGGTCTAAAGGTAAATTTTTTATCCTATTTGATGATTGATTGATAAACGATCAATTAATTTGTTGATTTACTGATTTAATGAGTTAATCCCATATTTGGAGAATTTTACACCCTTTTGGAAAAATTCGGAAAATTTTGTGACTGCTCATAATGTTTCATACTACAGTTCTTTTCTGTGGCTATATATCAGACCCCGAAAATCTTTATTCACAGTTTGAAAACATTTGATCTTTCTTTAATAAATATAAATATAATTTTATCACTTGAAAGGGAGAAAGGGATGTATCAAGGTGGATGTAAGCATTTCAAGGAGTTTAGTGGCTTCTTTTTTGAGGATTTTCTGTTTAGATGGGAGAATGTAATTGGGGAGTGATCATTGCTTGTCTTCTTTGTTCTCTTGCTTGTTGTTTTCTCTTCGAGGACTTCTTGTTCAGTTATCAATAATTCCGCTCCGTTCAGATTTCCCAACACATGGAGAATGGGGTTAACGTCCAAAGGATTTTTTTTTTCCTAAGAGATATTGGTGGATGATATTACTTTTCTTGTTCACCTATTAATTTTTCTTCGATCTCGATAGTCTTGAAATATTAATTCAAACAGAAACTGTTTCATGTGGTATCAGTAAGAAGTTAATCAGAAAGAAGAAAGTAGAAAAACTGTGGAAATAAGAGGCATTGTTTCACTCATTGAATATCTTTTTCGTGTTAGATTAAGGTTGTGGTTTATACTCTAATTTTCTATTTTTATCAAGATATCTATAGAGACACAGAAACTAGGATGTAACTTTGGCTTTAGGGGGAGATGCTGTAATATTCAATAGGGTTTGATTGTGGTTCTTGTTCTTGTGTATATCTTGATCAACCAAAAAGTATTATCTCTTTACCTTTAGTATCAACTTCTTTTCTTTTATAACTAATCTCAGGTATGAGGCCGTTGAATTGCGTGATGGAGACAAGGGAAAATATCTTGGAAAGGGTGTTTCCAGAGCTGTTAAGAATATCAATGAGAAGATCTCCAATGCATTGATTGGTATGGATCCAACACTTCAGTCACAAATTGATCATGCCATGATAGACTTGGACAAAACTGAAAATAAGGTGAGAGTTCTGTTCCCGAATAAAGTGACTTACTAAGGCATTTTATATGTGCACTCCTACTTTGATACTGAGAACTAAACAGTTGTATTTAGGTAGATTTTTTATATTCTTGGAAAGAACATATGTCATGATTTTGGCTCTTAACTAGTTTGAGATCATTTACTTTTGTACTTTAGCCCGAAAGAGATCTCATTAGACGGTGTTGTAACATTAATGAACATTTATAAATTCATCCATTATTTTACACGCTTGGTCCAAATTGTCTATTATGTAGACGCTTTGTGATTTTCCATATCTGAATACAAAACCAATTTCTCTACTCATAAGAAAAAAAGGCTAAGAAATATACAAGAAATTGACTCTTAAGCCATGGACACCACCCCCCGACATCCTCTCTCACATACAACAATCTCCCTTTAGTGTTTTTCATCCAGTTACGCTTTGGTTCAAAGACCTTTTCATCTGCCTGAACTAACACCGTCTAACAGCTATATTCAATTGAGAAGGGTAAATTTGAAAACCTGATACCCCGGGATCTGTTCAACTTCTCCAACGTTAAGTTTGGCCGTCCAAAGAAGTCAAAGGACCTGAGATCGATTCAACTGGTTTTGATTGTCCCCTGTATTTGTAATTATTGTCATAGAATCAAAACTTTCCCACAACTACCATGGAGGATGGAAAGAGCTTCAGGATGACTTTATCTGTTGGGCCCTACATGGATCACAAAGGTCGAATCAGGCATGACAAGCAATGAATGATGACCCGGTAGGCCAAAATGACTGAGGTGGCACAGCTTTCAATATGATTTTTGAGATTACGGATAGAACAGTGAGTTTGATTATGAAGGAACCAGTAGTGCTTAAACAGTGGTTGCTCCATCTTTATTTTATTTCACAATCAGAACTAATTGATGACTAGATGGCCTTGTTGGAATTTGTAAAATTACTTACAGTTCATTGCATTATTTTTTGATTTGCTGGAAGGGGGAAATGAGATCTTTTTTTTTTCAAAATAAAATAAAAATGCACATGGACTCTTAGTCACGTTTGGGATCTTTGTTGGCTGGTTACTTATTTGCTTGTTCTATAATTAGTTCATAATGTTTTGTTCATCACATGTTGGTTGCTGTGACTGTTATAATTTCGTTTATGGATAATCTCTTTTCTGCATATAATTGCTAAGGCCAAGATCAAAAAGCACTCTGAAGTTCTAATATCCTTGAAGTAATTGAAAAGATATCAGTGTCAGTATAAGCAAGATCCAAATTATACTGTAAAAGTGATGGCTGTTCATTGCTGAGTCATCCCAGCGCTTTGTCCTTCTTTACTTTGTTACTTTTTGAAGATTTTCCACTCTTAACTGATTGATGGGAAAATTGGTCTGGGTTCAAAGAAAAAGCTAGATTTTGACTACCATCACTAAGTTAGTAAGGATTTCACCCTTACCAAGGGTCCTTGGGCTCACTTTGTGGCATCGAAAAACGTGATCTGATGCTTCAGGGTTGTAGAAGACAAAACTCTATGAACTTTGAAAGAAAAAAATTTAAAAAAAGTTATTTTTCACCATTGAATTCTAATTTTAAATTTGGGATTTAGGTGGAAGTTTGGCAGCTGTCCATTTTCAAAACCTTAGATCAAGCCCATTTTTTGCATTTTTTGGATATGAGCTTTTCAGTGAAATTTAGAGGGTTGTTGTTGGGTACATGGATTACTAATGTTGTAATCCATTTGAGCAAAATGACCCTTAATAAGGCTTAAAATCTTACTAAGTTAGTAAGGAAAGTGTTTCACAAAAAGCTATATTCCTTTTTAAAAAAGTTACTATTTTGATACCTGTTACAACTTGTGAAGCATTACATCTGGTTTATATCCTTAATAAGGCTTAAAATCTTACTAAGTTAGTAAGGAAAGTGTTTCACAAAAAGCTATATTCCTTTTTAAAAAAGTTGCTATTGTGATACCTGTTACAACTTCTGAAGCATTACATCTGGTTTATATCCTTTTGCAGAGTGAACTTGGAGCAAACGCTATACTGGCCGTGTCTGTTGCTGCTTGCAAAGCTGGCGCTGCTGAAAAGGAGGCATGATTAATCAATTTGCATCCAAACTATTTCTCATATTTCTTCTATTAGATGGTTGCAAAGTTATTCTTTCCAGATTCCGTGTAATAATGTTCCTTCTTGTTGATTCCAGGTTCCTCTTTGCAAGTATATTGCTGAACTTTCTGGTAAAACGAGCTTGGTTCTTCCTGTCCCTGCCTTCACACTAATAAGTGGTGGAAAACACGCTGGGAATAATTTGTCTGTCCAAGTATGCCCCATATAGATTCAGGTTACAAATCTTAGTGATTGGTTAATCTTCTATTTATAGATAGTCATGTCTCAGACCTTTTTTCCCCTTACTTCTTTCTTTCCTTTTGGGTGCAATAGTCACGTTCAAGTCAAACACTTATCAATGATAGCTGATTCTCTTTTTGAAATTCTAAAAAAGATTTTGAATACATAATTTGCTTTTGGATGAGATATATGCTGTAACAACTTAAGCAATATTCTATGCTAGTATTTAAACGTAATGTAGATTATAGTTTGAATTTCTCATACATACTTGATTCTGAACTATAGTCATTAAGAAATGAAGAGAACTTAATGCAAGACCAAGCAACTAACCTAAAATGAGGAGTCTAGGATCAGAATTAATTACCAAGAACAAGGAAAATCATAAAAAAACTAATATTACCAGAAGTTAAAGATATCTGGGAAGAGGAATTCGAATGATTATTCTGTAATTCCACTTATCTAGGTCATAATCCAATAACCAATTTGAATTCTCTTGACCCTTTCAAGGATTTCAAGAGTTAATTTTAATCTAAAAGACATATTATTGGCTGTTGTGAATGTTCAACAATCCCAATTGGCCATATTTTGAAGTAATATATGCAAAGTTTTGTAATAAATGTATTATATGAACATTCCAAAAATAAATTCAACAGTATTATCTCCAACAAAAAAGATGAAAGTGGCTTAATGGAGGGTTTAGGGTATTTAGATTAGTTTTATATGGGGTTGCAGTTTGGATAGAAAGCTTTTGGGCAAGAAAATAGAGATATTAGGAATGGGTGATGGATAAAAAAAATGTTCATTTAATCTGTGTTGCATGGATATGGGTATGGGTGACAGATTTTTTGGGGATGGTGTAATATTTTGAAGTTACTTAGAATGAAGTACTTATGTTTTATTTTAACAGGGATAATAATATATATAATTTTTTTTTTGAGAAGAATTGAGATGGACTATATGAGGGAATGTCCTTTGATGTGTGTCACAAACCTGTAGCTAGCAACAATGTATTTAATGGTCTATTTGCTACAAAGAAATTTTCAATTGGAATTGGTAAAATTTGTAATCTACAATAAATGCTAATCAATATCTTGAAATAAGAAAGAAAGAAGTACACTAGAGTCTGCTAAGTTTTTCTAATGCGACACATCACCCATGTAGAAGAGTCCATGCAACGTTGTTTTCCTCTATTTGGAGAGCAATGGGAAATTGGAACATTAATATTTTCAAATAATGGTTTGGTTATCATGATTGATAATCCTACCTTCCTTTAATACAATCTCCCACAGTACTCTCTCGGTGTTAAAAAGAATTAACTCTAACTTGCCTGATATTGTTTGTTTATTTATCTTCAATTTTTCTGTGATTTCTTTTTTATTGTGAGAAAGTGAGCATTAAATTACTAGGAACTCTTAGAATATAAAATAGAATTCTTGTTTCAGCTTTCACCAATGTTAAGATTTTTTTACGTTAGTATTATTATATAAATTCACTTGAATTCAGATTGACAATTGATAAACCAGGAAATTATGATTCTTCCTGTTGGAGCAAACACATTTGAAGAGGCAATGCAGATGGGCTCAGAGACCTATCATCACCTAAAGGTTGTTTCATTTATGTGAAATTTTCTCTCATTATTGTTTTATCTTCTGTCTTTTATCATTGTAGTAGTTGTGATAGAGAAATTGATGCTGATCTTATATGTTTCTGAGGTGGAAAACACCTTAAACTAGTTATTGCACAATATTCTGTAGCAAATAGTAGAATGATCTGGGTTTGGCTTGTGGTTGCATTATAAATAGAATCTTTACAGAAATTTTACCATTAAAACCCTTTTTGTTTCATTCTAGATTGTTGTGTCCGTGGGGTCACTTTTTCTAGAAGAGCCATTTATGTAACTTTTCTTGTTGCATTGGTATATAGAACTCATTCCACAATGACACATTCACTAAATGTTATTGTATAATGTGTTCTTGGTGGTTCTAGACTTCTGGGCTTCTGTTAATAAAATTGCGAGTCATTTCCAAAATTAAGTTCATCATTTTGTAGATTAAGTTAATCATTCTGAATTTGTTTTTGATAAGTAAAGAGAATTTTATTCAAGAAAAAAGTAAAGGTCGAGATGACCAACCCAAAGAGAAAGAACAAACTATATTACAAGCTTGAGATGTTGCACACTCTATCCCACCTAAACAAGAAGTCCTCAAAGAAGACTCCTTTGAATTCTACACTTGCACCAAAAAAATAAAAGCCCAATAACCGACAGGGACAGATCATGACTAGTTTGCTCCTTTCCATAAAGAACTCTTACATTCCTCTCCCTCCAAAAACCTAATCATTCTGAATTGTTGTTGTATTTTGAAGACTAAGTTAATTGCAAATTTCATGGTGACGTTTCTGTTCTATCTTTTTGAAAGGTTGAACTTTTACTCCAAAAAAAAAAAAATGTTGGACTTTAGTGAGGGTCCTCCATGTATCTCAGGAGAGATAAAATCACCTTTGGCCTGGCTTAACGTCATTGAAGTTACCAGAAATCTGTATGAAGATGTCACCATTCATGTGTTAAGTATGTTTCAGAAAAATAATGGTCTGTTTCGTAATGCACAATCTAGGTTAGTTGGGTCCTAACAACCACAAAGCCATGTTTAACAGTTTTTTCTCCTGGGATTAATGCATTAGAGTCTCGTGAAGTCTATATAAAGCTATATTCGTTTGTTACTAATATTTGGTCTGTCTCAGAAAACTAATGATCAACAAGCGTAGAGGCATGTTTAACTGGTTTTCTTATGTGTTCATTACCCTACAATTTCCAGGGGCTCTTTACCCCACAATCACCAAGTTGGGATTCAGGAATAAGTTGGAAGGAAAAATTCTGTAAAATTGGGAAAAAAATCATAAAAAAAAAATCGTAAAGAAATCAGGCTAGGCTTAAGTCTGTAATTGTTCGTACTAGGTGGTGTTCTCATATTAAACCACAATATTAAATCACCCAACCTCCATACATATATTATCCTTGCATCCTTCACTAGTAACCACAAGTCCGCAACACATTCAAGGTTTATATTATTCAAAATATAAAAATGTTCAATGTCATCCTCATTTGCATTCTCATTAATGAAATGGTCACCATCATTTTCATCTACTCTCACTAGTTCTTCAATTCATCTTTCGTTTTAATCCGATTTAATCGCAAAGTTTGGGATTTAATCACATACTTTGTAAACCAATTTATTGAAAAAATTGTGATTAAATCAGTTAAGGAAAAAGTCATGATTTAATCCCGACTTTTTCTATAAGTTGGAGAATTTGGTGACTATGCTTTACCCAAAAGTTGCCATTGCATGGTTACCAAATGCGCATGACCTCAACCGATTGCTGCTACTTTGGTTTCCAGTGATGCTAAATCTCCCCTAAGAAGTTACTTTATGGGAAAAAAAAGAAAGGTGGTTTTGGCTTTTTGGGTCTCTTTGAAAATTTGGACGAATGCAACTTTGTTACTGAACTGAATATTGTGATGTGTGTGCTAGTGGATCCATGTATCCAGCCATCCTGTATGTTGTGGGCCTTTGCATCAAGGTGCTCATCTATGAGTTCTTGTACAAATTACATGCATTCATTTACATGGCAGATGAATATCCACCATGAAATCAGGGCCTTAGTCAAAACAGCCTGCAACTGGTGTAATTAGATCATGGAGAAATTAGATCTCTCCCTGCTCTTGTTTCTCAGCACATTTACAGTCAGCACCCATTTAGATCCTCTTTTTGTGATTGAAACATTCTAGGGTTTAATGATCGTTGAGGACATTTTGCTTCATATTGAGACCTCATGCTTAACATTATTATTATTATTATTATTATTATTATTATTATTATTTTGTTCTTTTGAGTGAGTTCTCTCATTTCAACTTCCAAATTCTAGGGTTTGATGATATTGAAGCCATGTGTATTCACTTGGAGCCCTGCCTCTTGAGATTTGAAACAAAATTCTAGGGTTCTAAAGTTATGAGTTAAGTTATAGATTGATCTTTAAAGAGGAAGGATATTGAATGATATTTGATTGAATCTGAAGAAGATGATGAGAGATAATGAAGAAATTCAGATGGTCAGCAAAGATTTTAATTGCTGTTTGTCATTGTGAAAAGGACTTCTCAAGGTGAATAAGGAGTTCAATGAAGGGATTAGATTTAAGGTGGGTAGGGGTGATAGATTGAGATTTTGAGAAGACTGGTGGTGTGGTGACTTGATTCTCTTTTCAATTCCTTGCCCTCTATGCTATCTTGTGGATAAAGAATTCCACGGTTCGTGACTGTCTGATTCACAATGGGAATGATCGTCTTTGGGACTTGAGTTTTTGTCACTGGTTTTCTGTACGCTCCTTCTACAACACTTTATTACCTCCCTCTGGCTCTTCTTTCTCGACCAAAGCAATTTGGTCGCCACCGTCCCTTCCAAAGTAGCTTTCTTCATTTGGTCAGCTTCATTGGGCAAAATCTTGACTTTGGACAATTAGATCAAGTGAGGCTTCTCAACTCCAAATTCTTGCTTTCTTAGTAAAACAAATGGAGAGAGTGGGAATCACATCTTGCTTTATTGCCCATTCTCAACTCTCATTTGGTCTTATTTTCTCCATCTTTTTAGATTCGATTGGGTGTTCCTCAACTCTATCATCTCTTTCTTTCTTGCTTGGTCGATGAACATGTTCTCCAAATGGAAGAGGTTCTTGTGGGCTGTCCTCCCATTTGCGATGTACTGGGGGATTTGGAAAGAGAGGAGTAGAAGGGTTTTTCAGGGAGAGGAAAAGAATCTGCATGAGGTCACCTTGGAGATTTTGGGATTACTATTCTGGTGAAGTAGACTGAACAAAGATTTTGGCAGTCTTCTTTGAAGATTTTGTTTTCAAATGGAATGAACTTTGTAATGAGTAGTTCTTTTGGGTCCAGCTTGTTGGTTGTTTTGTTTCTTTTTTTTTTTTGCCTTTTTTTTCTTCTTTGTTTATGTAGAGGCCATCTTGGCCTGGCTTTTCTTTTTTTCATTAATAAATTTTTTATACTTATAAAAAAAAATCTTTGGGTTTGTTGAGAAATGGATGAGAGAAATATCAGACGAGCCATCTTGTGTCTCAGACAAGTCAATGTGATGTGCTATTCATGTTGACTATCTCGCTCGGTTGCCTCCAAGACCAAGATGAACGTGCCCAAGTCATCTCTGTCTTGGATGATTTCTAAAACCATGGATAGGAGTGTTTATGTCAATGCTGCTATGCACACATGCGTGCACCATAAGTTGAATCAATTCTTCGATGCTAGAAATATTGGAATGGGTTGATTTTGGCGACAGTATCATCCTCAATGAAACCCAGTCCTTGATTCATCTCAGTGTAGCTTCTATGAGCGCAAGGTTTTATCCTTCTCTTTTCTTTTTCTTTTAATCTTATATCTATTTTCTTGATTTTCTTTTTCTCCTCTTTGTTCTTGATTTTCTTAATTCTTGAATTCTTAAATCCTTGAATCTTGACTTCTTGAAATCCCTTTTCCTCAACTTTTATTCCTTTCCTCTTCTTTTTAACCCTAATCCAACTCCTAACCAAATACCCTGTAATTGGAAAACTGTGTTTTTAAATTTCAACATATAGCCAATTGGGTATTTGGAAACCCTTTTTATCAGAAAAAAAATTCTTTCAATAATATTTTTTTCTTCATCACCACTTAAATACTGTTTCTACCAGCCTTCCCAAAGTAGAACTACCTCAGAATTGAGCAGATCTAGGTTTTCCTACATCAGTGGGTCTACTGATTCATGTGTCTAACACGCATTCCGTATGTGTACGTCCGTGTGATACATGAGTGATTCTTATATTAATGAAGTAAATGCTGCAATAATGTAATGGCTATCTTTCTTCTTCTGAGGTGCTATGTTTCTGTTACTCTTAACACCTTCCTGCATCCGGTATTTTTGTCTCAATACGGGCAGGCTGTTATTTCTGAAAAATATGGTGCAAATGGATGCAATGTTGGTGAAGAAGGTGGATTTGCTCCAAATATTTCCAGGCATGTGCTTGCTTCAATATTATAACTCTGTGATGTTTAAAAAAGCAATTAAATGGCCTTGCATTTAGTTTCTGATACCATATTCCATTTGCAGTTTCAATGAAGGCTTGGATCTTGTGATGGAGGCGATTGACAGAACAGGATATAATGATAGAATTAAGATAGCAATGGATGTTGCTGCTACTGATTTCTGCATAGGTGATGATGAATTCTTTTCTGCAAAATGTTCCTGCAATTGTAGCCGCTTTTATAATTATTTAATTTAATTTAGCACCATAAAACATAGGTTCATCTTGCTTCTGAACTATTGCACAAGCGGGTAAATCCGAGGAATTTGTTTCAGTTTCAGCATATGACAATATTGAAAGTCATAATTATAGAAGTGAAAATTATAAAAACAAGGGTTTATTTTCTGATTATTTTGCTAAACATAATAACTTCTAAAAAATTACAAAGAACAGTTTAAAATGTTGGAGTGTTCAACGTTTTTCGAAATCTCTGGGCTGTCCTGCCTTCATATCTGTTTAGATACCCTAAATGCCCATGCCTATCTAAGTCGTTGGACAGTTCAACATTTTATACAATTACGATAACCAGTAGCTTGCATGTTAGATTGAAATGAATTAAAAAGTATAAAAGAAAGTTAGAAATTAAAAAGTAGACGGAACTCTTCTTTAAGTTCAGGTGAGAATGTGATGTTTCACGTTTTTTATATATTTCTGCTGATAACAAAGAGAAGCTCTTTCCTTACTATGATTTCAAATCTTACTAAGGGTGGTTGAGCTCAAATGGATTACCAAATTGGCAATCCAATGCCACAACCTTCTAGATTTTTTTGGGTTTGATCCAAGGTTTTGAAAATGGACGGCTATCAAACTCCCACCCAATTCCAAAATTTAAAATTAAAATTTACAGTGAAAAATAGCCTTTTTAAAGTTTTTTTTTTTTCTTTTATAAAGTTCCTAGAATTTTTTCCTCTGCATACCTGTGGCATTGGATCACGTTTTTGGATGCCACAAGGTGAGCTTGATGACCCTTAGTAACATTTGAAATCTTACTCAACATATTATGTGGTTTTGACACTTCAATGTTTAAACGTGTAAAGGAGGCTCTTAGTTGAACGCTGGACTGTCCAGCCTTACAGATAAGCATGGACATTTTTGGCATCTAAAATGATGCGAAGGCATAAAACGTTGGACAGTCCAAAGTGTTAAATTGTTTTTTGTAATTTTTAAAAAATTACTCCTTTTTTTGCTTATTAATTAAAATATCAACCCTTTTTTGATAATTTCTTAATATAATTGGTACTTGTGCACATACACTATGCATTCATCAGGTTGAGTTGGGGGTTTTGTTTGTTACCAAGTGTGTATATTAGCATATTAATAGTTGATTTTCTGCCGTTTCGTGATTTAGGAACCAAGTATAATTTAGACTTCAAATCACCAAATAAGTCAGAGCAGAATTTTAAGACCGGAGAAGATATGGTTGAGCTGTACACGCAACTTTGTAAAGGTACATAATGCCATCTTTACACATTTTTCATCAGTTCGTGTAACCAGATAATATACTTTTAATCTCTTGACATATGCTTTTTTTTTTTTTTTTGGTTTCTGCCAGATTATCCAATTGTATCAATTGAGGAGCCATTTGACAAGGATGATTGGGACCATACCAAGTTATTTACCAGTCTTGAGATTTGTCAGGTATGTCATTCTTTTGTTTATGAGGACTGTTGTGTATGAGGGTGATCACACAATCAACTTACATAAAGATCCAACATTGCCATGTCCAGTAGGGCTGTCAATGGTTTATATCAGACCTGAAATCCGATATGATCCAATAACTAAAGGGTCTGGATCAATGTTTTGGATTCCAATCAGGATCCGATCTGATATCTTATTGGATCAGATCTGGATCAACCATGTCCCTATCCGATAATATATATTAGAAAGATATAAATTATATTATATATATGTTGAGATGTGTGAAGTTTATTTAGATTTTTTTTGGGTTTGGCCCTATCTGGACCTGATCTGATTGTTAATGAATCGGATCTGAATTGTAATATTGAGTTCTGATAAGGACCCGATCCGATTCTTATCAGATCAGTCCCAGATCCGATCCTTATTGGATCAGTGCCAAATCAACCCCGATCCAATCCGGACCAAACCCCTTGACAGCCCTAATGTCCAAGCACCCATTCAGACGGATTAAGAGCCACCATTTGATGCCTCATCTGGATGGTTTGGAATATATGGCAAACTTTTACATAATTAAGTCTGAACATTTGGTGGTTAGGAAATCCAGTTTTATTGAACTTTGGATTAACTGAGCATTTGTTGGACCCATCAAATGTCGGGTCCAGATTCTGGTTATCAAGATATTCGGTTGGGTCGTTACCAAATCATGTCCTTTGTATTTATCAGTTCTTCCATGATCTTTCATTTTAAAACAAGGACCCTTAATGACAATTGATTTGCAGGTTGTAGGAGATGACTTGTTGACGTCAAATCCAAAACGTATTAAGAAAGCAATTGACGAGATCACCTGCAATGCACTTCTTCTCAAGGTAATCGATATTTGGAAGACTTCTGAAACCTTTTTTTTCCTGTCAATTTGATTATCTGATATTGTACTTATCAAAATAATTTATTTTGAAATTATCATTTTGTTGCAAAATTTTAATCTTTTTTCCATTACTACATATAAATGCATTCCTTTTTCATGGTTGAATATGATACTGTTATTGGGGCTTTAAAGTTAGATAAATCTTAACATACAGGAAAAGGAAATTATCTTTTCTTTACTGGAATACTCGAGGAAGTATCTATTTTTTTTTTTCCCCTTAAAATACATATAACTCCATTTGCAGCAGCCTTTTTGATCCCATGCTGAAATCTCTAAGAGATCATGGTTTTAAATCTCACTTTGATGTCTCGTCTTGTTCATGGACAAGACCTAGTTTTCTCGAATGAGATAAACTAGTTAACTTGGTTTATAATTATTTATTCATATAAAAATAATTATATTTTTTTTAAGTATATAGTTTTTTTTAACAAATAAGGTTGAGATTAAATGATGTTTAATAATGAAATCATATTTTATTTAGATGATATTATTAAAATTCTAAAAATGATTTTTTTTTTTAAATACACAAAATCCTAGTTGATTCAGCTGAGTTTTACTGACTCGGACAAGATTTTCAAAATTATAAGTTTTGCTGGGATGTGGTTAAGAAGACTTGATGTCGGTTTTTGGAGATTTTTATGAGGAGTGTTTCTTTGACCATGGGTCCTACTCCACCTTTATAACGTTAATTCCTAAAGTTGAAGGGGCGGAAGAGTTAAGGGATTTTAGGCCGATTAGTCTGGTTTCCTCAGCATATAAGATCTTGTCAAATGTCTTCGCCCTGAGATTGAAATTGATTATCTCAAAGATTATTGGCAAGGATCAAGGGGCTTTTATCAAAGGGAGACAAATCCTGGACGGCGTTCTGGCGGTTAATGAGTGTATAGACTCTAGGAGGAAGTTTGGCAAAGCGGGGATTGTGTGGAAAGTGGATATAGAAAAGGCTTATGATCATGTTAACTAGAATTTCCTTTTGTACTTGTTACACCGCACAGGCTTCGGTGAGAAGTGGATTAGTTGAATGAGGAAATGTTTGTCTTCAACTTCCTTTTCCATTTTGGTTAATGGGAGGCTGGTCGGTTTTTTTAGAAGTACTAGAGGCCTTAGACAAGGTGACCCTTGTTCCCCTTTCTATCTAACATTGTGGTTGAGTCCATGGGGAGTATGTTTCTTCGTGCCACTTCTTTGGGTGCTTTGTCTGGGTTTGGAGTTTCTGATATAGGGCCGAAAGTTACTCATCTTCAGTTTGCTGATGACACGGTTTTTTTGGATACTGCCACTAGTCAGGTGTGCTTTCTTAAGGGTAAGTTAAAGCTTGTTTGAGGTGGTGTATGGCCTCCCTATTAACTTGAGGAAGAGTAAAATCTATGCTATTGATGATGTTCCTGATATTGAAGCTTGGGCCCGATTTTATGGGTTGTTAGGTTGATTTTTTTCCTTGCTCATATTTGGGTCTTCCTTTGGGGGCGGCCTACCAATCTTCTTCACCTTGGGAATCGATAGTGGATAGGGTTTAGGAATAGGCTTGCCTCGTGAAAAACGAAGTATCTTTCGAAAGGGGGGAAATTGACGTTGATTAGGAGCACTTCATCTAGTATTTCGATTCATTTCTTGTCGCTTTTCACCTTGCCTTCTAAGATTGAATTTGGTCAGGGATTTCTTATGGAATGATAGGCGTGGTAACCGTAAGTTTCATCTTGTTAATTGGAAAGTAGTCTGCTGCTCGAGGAAGTTGGGTGGTCTTAGGATTAGGAGGCTGAGGTTTGTGAACGAAATGTTGCTAGGGAAGTGGAATTGGTGCTTTGGTGTTGAAAAAGAGGAACTTTGGAGGAAATTAGTTGCCGCAAAGTTCGGGGAAGATCCATTTGTTTGGGAGAGTAGCCCGAGTAGATTGCCATTTGGGTGTGGCGTGTGGAGAGGGATTTCTAAGTTGGGTGTTATAATGAGTGAGCACATTCGTTATAAGGTGGAAAGGGGGGATCGTATTCTGTTTTGGGAGGATCGGTGGAGTAGTGATACTTTACATTCTTTGTTTCCCGGTTTGTACTCCTTATCCTTGAGGAAAAGGTTGCCAATCTCTGCCTTTCTGATTCTAGACGAGAGGGGTGAGTTGTGAGATCTTGGATAGGGAGGATCGTCGGATTTGGAAAGCTAGTTCTGATGGCTGTTTCTCGATTAACTCTCTCTACTTGGTTCTCGAAGGTAACCTTGAGGTATGTTTCCCCTCTTCTTTCATTTGGTATTCTAAGGCCCCTTCCAAAGTATCTTCTTATGGTTGGCAACGTTGAACAAACTCCCCACAATTGATCTTCTGAAAAGGTCTCTTTCTTGATTGATTATCGTTGCTTATGTGGAGTTGATGGTGAGTTTGTGGATCATGTCCTCATTCATTGTAAGGTCACTTTTTGGGTTTGGTCTCATTTCTTTTCCTTGTTTAATGTGTCTTGGTGTCTTCCTGGTTTGTTTGTCCCTCTTCTTTTCAGTTGGGATCCATCTCCCTTTGGTGGAAGGTCGAGGATTCTTTGGAAGTTAATTCCTTTTGCAATTTGTTGGGGTCTGTAGAAATACAGGAATGCGCGTACTTTCAATGTGGTGGAGGTTCATTTGCATGAGATCATTTTCAATATTCTTGGTTTACTATTCTTTTGGTGCAAGCAATTTAAGGAGTTTAGGGGTTCTTTTTTGAAGACTTTATGTTTAGATGGGAAATTGTAATCAACGAGTGATTTTGTTGTTGGTTGCTTTCCTTTTTGAGGACTTCTTGTCGTATCAATAAAATTTTATTCTTATCAAAAAAAAAAAAAAAAAATACTGAGATGACTTGCCCAAGTCATCTCGGTCTTGGGCAAGATTTGAAACCATATAAGAGATTGCTACTTTCTTTTTTTCCTTCTTAAGAAAGATAGAAGACCCGTGAGTCATCTTGGTCTCGGACGAGATTCCAAACCATGTAAGAGATTACTTCTTTCTTTTTTCCCCTTTTAAGAAAGACAGAAAACCTTTATTTCACTATCATTCTACAACATGTGGTCTTTAAGTTGTAATATTTAATAGTGGGGTGCAC
Organism: Akebia trifoliata; assembly: GCF_017979445.1. NCBI lineage: Eukaryota > Viridiplantae > Streptophyta > Magnoliopsida > Ranunculales > Lardizabalaceae > Akebia > Akebia trifoliata. Next base: position 388,652 of record NW_028237691.1, on the reverse strand, counting down.
ACAGGTCAATCAGATAGGGACTATCACAGAGGCCATTGAAGCTGTGAAGCTGGCAAAGGATGCTCACTGGGGAGTGGTGATGTCCCATAGATGTGGGGAGACTGAAGATTCCTTCATAGCTGACTTAGCCGTTGGTTTGGCCAGTGGCCAGATCAAGGCAGGTGCACCTTGCCGTGGAGAGCGTCTCGCTAAATACAATCAGGTTCAGTTGCTTTCTTCTCCTTATGTTCTGTTTTCTACCTTTTACTGACCACAGGTTTTTGGGTCCTACTATAATCTTTTAATTATGGGGAAGTATCATAAATTAACCACCATTCTCATTGAGTGCTTCACTGGTTCTAACACATTATTAACTCTAAAAGGTGGCATGTGCAAATACACATGTATCAAAAGGGCTTATTTGTAATTTAACATACTGATTAAATAGTTTTTTGAAAATTACAAACTAAAATGCATCTACTCTGTTGATGAGATAGACCAACTGATCCCACTCATATTCAATGACCAAGCGCAGTTCAATGACCTCACAGCCTTTTTTTTGTAATTTTAAAACTAACAACCTTGATTATAGGATGGTGGGTTGCAATTTTCTTGTTTTTTTATTTATTTATACCAAAATGTCCTTAATTAGATTAAATTTAACTGTAAAGGTGGGGGCATTTGTGAGATCCAAATTTTGGTGTGGAACCACTTCTACTCGGCCTTCTCTCATTATAAGAGTAAAGATGAACAGAGTGTAAAGCTGTGTGAGAATAAATCAACACCATGTACTTTGGAACCAGTTTCGGAATCGATGAGAAATTGATGGCTTGTGAATTATCTTAAGCCTCTCAAAATATGACAGCTTTTCTGTTATTCACTTCTTTTTCGAAAACCTTTTCCATTCACCACATTGATAGAGTATATGATTCTACCTGAATCAGAAGGTGTAAATTACAATTCACAAGTCACCACCACCGCTACTTGGGAAAACTAAAATCATTTGGAGAAATCTTATATTAAACAAAAATGACAATGCCCTATCATATTCCCCATTCATCATCATTGTCATCAATGCCTTACCATTTCCCATTCTTTACTATATATAGTTTGTACTGATTGTTATTTCAAAGAAATTTTCAGCACTATTAATTGTTGTGTCATCTTAAATGCCAAAAATTTCTCTTTATTGACTTTTATAGGAACATCTTAAGAAATCAAAGTAAAAAATCTAATGGTATAATTAAAACACTCTCTTAGATTTAACTTACTGGAATTGAGACATTATTCCGAAAGGAGAAAAAAAAATGTGAAACTAACGAATTGAATGTTCTTTACAGCTACTTCGGATTGAGGAAGAGCTGGGAGATTCAGCAGTTTATGCAGGTGAGAAATGGAGATTCCCATGATTCTCTCTGCTTACAATTCTCGTATGTATGTGTGTAGTTTGTTCCTGTCTACCTCAGCCTAAATGAGGGTTAGAACAACTTCTTATGATGAACAATGGGCTCACCAATTTAGTTGGTAAACTCAGTTTTCTTCTTTCTACAACCATTTATGTTTTTTGGTAACAGAGAGGGCTCTATAGGTGGAGGGTGTTTCTGTTTGATTGTTATGGCTCTTTTGTGATAAAAGAGGAAATGTATCGATTTTTCATTTATGGAGATAATGGAATATAATTTGGGAAACATTTTAGGGATGGGTTGAATGATTAGGGTTTTCAAATATAGGGTCTCTTTCTCTACACTTCTTGTTTCTCATTTTAAAGAAAGTTGTTCTTTGTGATACTTAAAACATAAAAATCACATTTTTTTGTGTGTGGAATCTTTGATCATACCTGAAAAAAATGGAAAGATTGATCACAAATCATATGTTTTTTTTTTTTTTTTTTTTTTTAAAAATTCAAATAAAAAGAAAAATTAGGGGGTGTTCTACTTGCAACAACCTTTTATGATCTACACTCAACTCTTTGTGCACCATCTCAAAATTGTGAAATTCTCTTTGCATACCCCTTTATCAGTTACTTTTTGCACTCATCTTTTTTTTTTTCTTGGGCATCTCACTCACCAACCCTTGGGGGTTACACCCATATGTTATTCTTCATCAAAACAAATGGAACATCATTAAGTGTTCTTTTTCATTTCTTCATCGGCAATGATCCGATTATGACCTGGTATCTATCCCAAAAAACAGGATTCAGATCTAAAGTTTTGGTTTTCGGATTGGATTTGGGTTGAAAACAATAAATCTGATATTTTTCTGTTCAGATTATCCGATAAAAGTCCTACCTGATTACTTTCCTTATATACAAAACATCAAAACCCTTATATTTTGTGTTCGATAAAAAGAAAATCTGCAACATCCCACAAAATCAATCATCTTCCCCAAAACCCTCTACAAGTATGAGATCTCTCTTGGCTTAGACCCATAGCTCGGTTGGTTTGACACCTTGCAAAGCAACCTTGAGTTCGTGGGTTCAAGTCCAGTTTACCCATAAAAAAAAGGTATGATCTCTCTCATGCGTGCACGCACATCGCTTTCTCTCTGTCAATTGTTCCCTCTTCTTCGAAACAATTAACAAAATATTACAAGTTGAAATTTCAAGAGATCTGAAACAAGAAACTATGGAGATTACACTCATTCCAAAGATTCTGTACTCTCTTCTTTGAAACAATTAAGAAAATATTACAAGTTGAAATTTCAAGAGATCTGAAACAATAAACTATGGAGATTACACTCATTCCAAAGATTCTGTACTCGTTAATGAAGCCTCTTTTGACAGCCTTATTTTCTACAAATCTTCCAAATTGAACTTCACAAAATTTTTGTGCAAATCTTCCAAATTGATCTACACAGAACCCATGAATCAATTGTTAGAAACCCACGTCATTTGATTGATTTGTTTATATTCTGATCTTCATTTGTGGATCGTTTCAGAAGTTCGATCTACATTCTGATCTCCATTGTTGTGTTGAAGCATTTGGAGTTGAGAATGATGAATATTTCATAGAAACCAAACCCTAGATTTTCCCTAAATATCGGATCGGTTTTGGATTGCTTAAAACCTTAACCAGATCGGATTCAGTTGGAAGGTGTATTATAGTGTAACATTTTCGGATCGGTAGCCATTTGATACTGACTTGGTACCGAACCGATCCATTACCAACCTTAATCAAAACAATGGAACAACATTCAATGTTCTTAATTAAGGGGCATTTTACTTGAAATTTATGCTCATTGCACCTACCTACTCTTTTTTTTTTTGCATTGTCTCAAAATTTTGAAATTCTCTTTCCATCTGCCTTCTTTCGGTTACTCTTTGGACCCATCAGTTATTCCTCATCAAAACAATGGAATATCATTCAGTGTTCTTTTTATTTGGTACAAATAAAAACAAAGTAAGGGGCATTCTACTTGCAATCACCATTTATGCTGATTGCAGCTACTTACTCTATCCTCACAAAATTTTGAAATTCTCTTTGCATTCACCTTTTTACAATTACTCTTTGCACCCATTTATTATTCTTCGTCAAAGCAATGGAACATCATTCAGTGTTCTTTTTCCACTCATTCTCCCTTCCTTAACCAAAATCAATTTCAGTTTGGCTCTCTATCTTCTTCTTGAATCATCATTCGGGTAATATTCTTTGCATCTATGAAGGTCTCGATGAGGATTTTGTGATTTTGACTGTAGAATGATTGATTGAAGTGTTTATAAGAAACTCATGTAGCTAAGAACCAAATCAGCCAAGAAAGTCGCTAATAACAGATCAAAATGAAATAAAATAAGGGAGAAAAGATGGAAGAATCAGTGAGAACCGAAAGCCTCAAGGCCGCTTAAATGGTCAAAGGGAAGACGCTTAAGAAAGGTTTCTTTCTATTAGAAAATTTTCAGCGAAAGTCTCTTTCACAAATTGAAAGACATGTGTTTATAATAAACTCTATTCGAAAATAGATGTAGACCACCTATTTACTTTTAGTTTTAACCATCCAAATAACTTGTAACCATAACGTGTACATAAATACCCATAGTGATCACTTGACTCTTTTAAACAATTAGGATATTACCCAAGATGCCCCACTGACGACAAAACATAGAGAAAAAGAACAAAACAAAACTATTTTGGTTTCTCATTTCAATACTAATGCTCCAACATCAATCCTGTCAGGTTGAAGAGAACTCAACTCTAATGAGGAAACATGCTCGTATTGATCATATATGGTCGAGTCCAGTCGTTTTAGGTCTTCTTCAAAATCTAGGAACTTTCAGTTGGAGGATTGCCCAATTATTTAATAAGAAAACATCTGTATTGGCTACCACGTCTTGAAATATATGAAATTGCACCTTCAAGTAGCAATCTTATCTGGGGGTGGGGGGGTTACAATGCTTTTTGCCCACAACGTTTTGTGTCTAAAAATTAGACATTTTTATATCATTGATAGAAATACAAGCAAAATAGAAGAATTCCAAAGCAAAATCGAAGAAATTTCAAGGAAATCACGAGAAACCATGCTTTTAATCACTCTAGAATGATTGCTTCGTTTAGAACAACCGCCATGTATGGAGCGATCGGCATAATGTATTTTATGTTTTAAAGCCCATTTTTTGTAGTTTCCTATGTAACTAATCCTTCATATGAGCTTATAAATAGGGGGATTAGAAAGAAAAAAAATAGAGAAATTGTAAGAGGTAACTCTGTCAAATTTATATCACAAGCTCAAAGAATTATTAGATCTCTCTCTACCTCCTTCTAATCCTTCTATTCTTGATAAGAATTTATTAGATTTTACTTTGTAATTTATTTTTCAGCAAGTTAATGGAGTTAAAACTATTGGAATGAGAGATTTAAACCAAAAGTTCATTATTGAAGTTTTGTAAGAAAATCCAAGGAATTACCCCATTACTTGTGAGGTTGGATCTTTGTAATGGGAACAAGGGGAAAATGACTCAACCTTTATCTCCCTCCTCACGTCCCTATAATTTGGTTTTCTCTAAATTCTTGAAAAAGCAATACCCCACATCATGAAGTCTAAAAGACCCGAAGATGGAAACAAAGGAGGGAGAACAAAATGGTGCTTTCATTAACTCCCTTGGTTGTAATTTTTGGATTTTTCTTCTTAGAATTCACTTTTAGATATTAACATCAGTGTTTTCTTAAAATTCACTCATGTTCTTCCTCTTTTCTTGAGTAGATCAAAATGTCGTTAATGAAGATGATTATAAAGACATTCATGTAATCTTGAAATACTCACTGCATAAGGTCCATAAACATTGCAGGCGCATTAGTCAGACCAAATGACATTACTAGGTACTCGAACTGCCCTAACAATGTCCTGAATGCTATCTTAGGAATATCTTCCTCCCCTATCCAAATCTTAGAACAATTTTAGAGAAGTATTTGACAGCTCTTAGTTGGTCAAACAAATCATCAATCTTAGGAAGCGAATACTTATTTTTTATGACATCTAGTTCAGTTTTCGATAGTCAATGCATAACCTCATTGACCTATCCTTCTTTTTCACGAATACAACTAGAGCAGCCTAAGGCGAACTAATAGGACGAATGAAACCCAAATCTGTCAATTCTTTCGATTGGCTCTTCAACTCCTTCATTTTCGCTGGAGCTATTTGATATGGTAAGATCGATATGAGTCTAGTTCTTGGAATCAGTTCAATTGAGAACTCATATTTCCTAATTGAGGGTAATCTGGGTAATTATTCAGAAAACACATTCGGGAACTCACACACAATTCAAATTGCTTTTACCTTTAATGGTTCTTCCTTTACTTTGCTAACGATAGTCATCATGCTATACATACTACCCAATCTATTATTCTTTTTGGTGGTTCAAACATTCGGACTACCCGGTTATGAAATCCCTTAAACTTGAACTCTGGTTGCCCCGATGCACCAAATCTAGTTGCTTTCACATAACAATTATGTTGTTAACCAGTTTATGCCTAGGATGATGTTGAAATCTCAAAGGTTCAAAATTGTCAAATCCAGTTCAAATGAACTATCTCCTATCTTGAGAACACAAAATTTACATACACAATGTGACACTATTTTATTTCTTAGGGGTATTAGGAAAGAAAGTGTTCATTCGATGCCTATTACGGATAATCTTAGATTTTCTACCATGCTAGAGGAAATAAAGCAATGTGTGAAGCCCAAATCTATCAACACATATGCTAAGTAGTTGCATATCATAATCATACCTTCCACAACATCCTCTAAAGCTGTTGCGTCAACCTTTGACATAACATAGACCCTGGGTCATTGCATCTCGTGTTTATTGAGGGATCTTAAGGTATTGCCTATTCAAGTATCCCAATTCTCCATACTCATAACATCTGATCAATTCCCTATTATCTTGACCCATGGGTTCCTTCTGTAATTGTAGTGGGGGTCCAACAATCTGAGTCTATGGCCTCATAGTCTGTCTCTGACCTCTAGTCATTTGCCTATATGGCTTCGTTGTCTGACTTTGACTTCTACCCTGAAATGGTACTATTGTCCTCTGTGTGTACTAGCATGCTAGTATTAGAGGTCGAAAACTACTCTTTCCTGGTGGCTGACTAACCCACTGTTGCCCTGATCCACCAATATATATATATCATATGTCTCTTGTCCTGTGGGGGTACTTACCTTGTCCCAACACTTTGTTCTTGAATAACCTCGTTTGCCTTTTCTAGTCTCTAGGCTCTAGTGACCACCTTAGAATAGTCAATAATCTCAAATATTTCCATCCTACTCTTGTAAGAAACCTTCAACCTTATGATAAATTTTTTTTTTAATCTTCACCTAGGTAGTAGAGATTAGTTCGAGTGCATAATGAGCCATTTTGGTGAATCGAGACTCATACTGATCCACTATCATAGTACCCTATACCAATTTATCAAACTCTGTCATCTTCTTGTCTCTAGAACTAGTAGGAATGTACTTCTCAAGAAATTTCCTCTTAAAATTTCCCAACTATCTTGAATACTTGGTTGATTTTCCTTTACTGATGTTCACCAATGTGCGACATCCTTCTATAGCATAAAAGTGGCACACAAAACCTTTTGTGTATCTGTGCACTCCATGGTACGCAAGTATTTGTTAGATTCTTCCAACCATTCTTTAGGCATGATCGGGTCTACAGTACCATCAGCCTCATCACTCTATACATTCTCAATAAAACCCATACATAACCCTGGTATGGTGGTCGTACCAACTGCATATCCCTAGGTATCTCTGCTAGTGGAGGTACCTTACTCACGTGTGGTCTTAGGAATATGCTCAATTGAATGGTTCTGTCTTCCCAATATCCCAATCAACTATCTCATCATAGTCATCTAGTCCTCCAACATCTTTGCATTCTTCTCTTCCATTCTAGCTTGATTTTGGGAGATCGTAGCTATAACTTGCATCACAATTTCCATCTCACTAAGCTATCTAGGTTTATATGTCTCATCTTCTATGGGTTGAACCCTATTGGTCGGTCTACCTCTGCCCTTCATCTTGTATGATCTACAAATTTAATAATCATTGTAAGTTCTTATGATCCAAATATCCTAAGAAAATATTCGGCAATATATCGATTGTATATCAAGTTCTCATATATTTTATTTTTGATTTTTTTTTAATCTTGCCTGTACCGTTAATTCCTAGAATTGAATATTGTCGCATTACTTAACAGTCATTCTGAACTTCCTAATACTCTTGATCCTATATCCTGTTAAAGCTCTAACAAACCTTTAGACATAGACGAGCTATCATCCCATACAAAACTAATATTGAGCTCTGATACCACACTTTGGTATCACCTCACCGTTATAATAGAGCGGGTCTCTGTTCCAAACAAACCTAATGCAACGCTCTAATACCACGCTATTACACCCCCAAAATCCAACACGAATCCCAAGAATTTCTCTACTAGATCTCAATGCATGATATACAACCCATCCCATGATAACAATAATAATATACAACAATTCAAGTTCCAGAGTTATAATATAACGAAAATAAATAAATATCAACTAACAAAAAAAATGTGAAAGCTAATAACAATTATATCCAAGATCCACAATGGATGTCAACGATAAAAAAAAACATAATACAAAGCTAGTGAGTAATACTAAATAAAATGGTACGCAGTGCCTGTAGACACCCCATTTTTGCACTCGCCTGATTAATCAACTCGTCAACCTGATCGCAATGATTCCCAATGATGGATGTATATTCCATTACTTTATTTTGTTACCAGATATGTTTCAGAAATCCGGATGAGGTATCTCGAATTGACAAAACCTTAGAAACCACGCTACGCTAGGAAAATACGACCCCAGAAACATAGAAATCATAATCTTGCAGACCAAAAAGAAGCTTCACGATAAAAATCACTAAAAATTGACCAAATTACCAAAATACCCCTAATCTTAAAACAACCCTAGAGCCTACGTTACGCTTAGGAAAACTCTCTCGAACACATAAAATAACAAATCGGAACCAAATAAATCATTTCACCAATTTTAACAGAATTTGACAAAATTACGAAAATGCCCCTCATAAAATTCATGATCATTTCACATAAAAAATTTCATAAATGACACAAACTAATATTTCCATTGAATTCCTTATGAAAAATCGATTCTAAAACATCCTAAAACATTAAAAACCGACTTAAAACGTGAAAAATCCTCTCCGGGGGCAAAACGGTAATTTCATAATTAAACATTTCGAAATTAATAAATAAAACATTAAATAATTAAAGTGAAACATTAATGAAATTAATTTAAAAATTAGAACTAAAAAATCGATCAATCGGACTTTCAAGTAAAATTGTTGAGGGTTCGTGGGATATTTCTTTAAGGACCCCTCCATTTGGGGGTCCAAAGAATTAAAGATATTTTAGAGGGGGGTTCTCCAAAAATTAAAAGTAAATCAAGCAAGACTGAAGTCAAGGTATTAAAGTCAATCAAGTGAGACTAAAGTCAAAATTAAAGTCAATTAAGCAAGACAGAAGTCAAGATATTAAAAGTCAATCAATTAAGACTAAAGTCAAAACATTAAAAGTCAATCAAATAAGACCAAAAGTCATAATAGAGTTCTAATTAAATATTAACTCTATCTAATAGAGTTCTAACTTAAAAATAATTCTACCTAAAACAATTCTAATTAAAACACAATTCTACCTAAAACAAGTCTAACTAAAACACAACTCTAATTAAAAGAACTCTAATTAAATACTAACTCTATCCAAATCAACCCCTAAAAACATCTATAAATAAAGGTGCTCACACCCTATTTTCGTATCAAATCATAAACCCTAAAAGAAGTAGATCTAGAAGCCCCCTAGCCTCCCATAAACCTTAGTTTTGGAGCCCCAACTCCTTACCTAACATCCCTCCTTCGATTTTAGCATAAGAAACGCCTAAAAGCCTTCTAAAAACATCCCAAAATCCGCAACAAACTTGAAGAGTTCAGATCCAAAAATAAGGAGATACCTTGCCTTGGAGATCTGAAATCAAATCCGGAGACAGAACGAAGCAAGGGAGTACGGTACAAGGAGCTATTTTTGTCAGATCGGAGGGAACAAAATCCTTGCTATCGGAAAGGTATAAAATTTTTATTTTTATTTTTATCTAGGTTTTTAGCAATGTGATTTATTTGGGAAGTTAGTAAAGACCGGCTTTGGCCGGGCGGGGTTGGTGCCTAACACCTTCCAACCCCGTAACGTGATCCCCGGACTCTTTTTCTCTTTCGTAGATTAGTTTGCCTTTTTTAGAGTCAGTTTGGTTCCTAGACCTTAACAACTAGGTGGCGACTCCCAAACCTCAAGGGTTAAAAGTGGATCCGCGCACCCAGCGGATCGAGGGCGCTTTCAGTGCCCTGACACAAGTTTTTTCAAAATAGAAGACATAAATACCCTAAATGCTAAACACTACTCAAACTGATGTAGGTGGTTGCTCATCAACATACTCAACCTCAATTACCTCCTCGTATATCTCTTCCTCAATAAGTGGCTCCTCGGTGGTTGAAAATTTTGAAATGGTGAATGGTAGGGTGAGTAATGAGAGTTACCCAGTAGAAAATCTACCATTTTAACATCTAGTTACAATATGCAACGTATAATCATACTTAGATTTAAATAATGCATGTTTTGATATAATATGGCAATAGAGTAAAGACAAATTGAAACAAAAGCAATAAAACAGCTATAGTATGTAATAGTCTATTAGTCTTCATATCATTTAAAAACGTAATCAACTTATTATGCTTTTAAGGTAAAAACATCCATCCATCGACATACAATAAAGAGTTACATAATACAATTATGGTAGTATAATTGACAAGAGTGTTGAGGAATACGCCGATATAACCGTCTCTACTATAGAAAAACATTATTCCAATACTTAACCTCCGGTGTGGAATTCATAATTTTTATCTGATTTTTTTACTAGTCTTGCATACCACAGTTGGGTGACCATTTATCTGATTGTTTCCCCCAATAAATGTTTGCTCTCAAAACTCGTTCAATTCAAATTTTCGGATCTAAAATCATTGGAAAATGCAATTGTTTGGGGTGTTTCTCAAATCTAATATGTTTAAGGGACAGTGATGAGTTTTTTGGTTGATCTCATCCCCATCGCAAGGAAGATGATCCATGATCCAACCTTGTAATATGAAAAAATGATTACCTATGATTCACATTTAAGAATTTCTCCAGATTTTCAAAATAAAGTTTATTTCTCAAAAAAAAAAAAAACTCCGATCTCAGAATTTGATGGAAAGACAATAAGATTTATTGATTGAAAGATCATTTTACTAATAAAAATCAATTTTGTAATCAAATCTGATGAAATTTACAGATAAAATCAAATTTTAATCGATGAAATTCTTAGATTATTGGGGAATACTCAACATTTATGATGAAAAATGAAAATGATGAGGATTACCACATGAATTTGATCTCACTTTTCCTTTGAATTAAATGAATTTATGTAATTTTTATCGAGTTTCCTCTTGTAGCTTCTTTATTAATCAAATTGAATTTGATTTATAATAGATCTTTGTGATAAAATGGGAAAATATCACTCCTTTATCAAAATCTAAACTTTGCTAAAAAAAATGAATAAAATCTCAGAGTTGATTATGTCAGATCGCTAATGTCAGATTTAAAAATGTTTCTCCCCTTTAAACAATAGTGTGCGGTAGAAATCCGATCGACGGCTCTGATGGACCCCTCTTGTACTAATCCAAAGGTCACTCCTGGCGTCCCCCTCCTCGTGGCGGCCTGGTACCTGTCACAGACACTCCGACGCTCAAGTTAGAGAGACAGAGGAATAGTAATTAAAACTGGTTAGCTCCTCGATCATTCCCCCCCGAAGCACCCTTACAATAATGCCATCTTTGCTATTTAAACCCCTACCTTTTTCTAGGGTTTCCCCTTCTATAGGTTGTGATATATGCTATAATCATGGGATCTCTACTGATTCTAAGGGGTTGTTTACCTTAATCGGAATATCCTGGAATGATCGAACTTATCTGTAATAATTGCATATCAGATTTTTGGAACTGTCGTGCACGCAACAGTATTGCGATTTTCTCGAGGCCTTGCCTGTCCTGCCTGACAGGGCAGGCCGTGCTTAGTGTTGTGCTGTCTTACTAGCCAGACTAAGGAGGTTCTGTTCTGACCTGCCTTGCTTGCTGGGCAGTGCCTTATCAACTGGTCTGTGTTAGGTACCTTCTGGTCGGCCTGGACACGTGTAGGGCTAAGATTGATGCGTAATTATTTCCCTTTACAACTACCCCCTCTCGAAGAGGCATAAGACCTTTTCGTCTCCTCGAGATATAATGCTGCTCTTTTACTGGCTATTTAGGCCCTTCATAATTGCACCTGCTATTTTTGAATCGACGCATTAAATGTAACGTCGTTTCGAATCTCTAGTAACGGTTCAGATGAATTCCTCCTCATCTGTAATCGTCCACTTTTCCCTAGCTTCCTTGCACTGCCCCTAATCTACGACACTTCGACTGGACTCAAGCTGTCCTCTCAAACGTATGTGCTGCTGCGCCTTTCCTTATAAATAGGGAACTTAGTATGTTTTCCGTCTGCTATCGTGCTAAAATTCTGCATATCTGTTTCTGTGCTTTCCTGTGAAGATTCTTTCTCTCTCCTTTTTTCATTCTTCTTTGCTGCAACAGTTACCTCTTCGCTTCGAGGTAATCTCTTCCTCTCTCTATCTGTCTGCTTTCTTTTCTACACTTGGCTTTCCCATGGTTGTCATTGAATCCCAACTCTAATGAAGCTTGTACATTCCTACTTCGATACATCTCCAGATTGGCAGTGACTCTGATACCCCCGATGACTACCAGTCGGGGGAAATATTTATCTACACTGGCCAAATCAAGGCTGGTCTTAGTTGTCCTCTCTCTGCCTTCTTGAGAGAGGTGTTAAGTAAAATAAAACCAGTTCCCGGGATAGATGTTAGGGAACTTCTACCTTCTGGTGGAGGTTATGGAGAAGATAGACGTTACCCCCAACCACTTCCTCTCTCGGTACAACCTAAAAGTGATTCCCAACCGGTCGGGATTTTTCTTGTTGTCTTCCAAAAGTGCGGCAGTGGCTCTAACCCCTTCCCTCCCAAGTTCTGATAAATGGTGGCATAAAGGCACCCTATTCCTTTTTGGAGACTGGAAATTTGCCCCTGGCACCCCCTGTGAGGGATTTAGAGTCCCACGTGTCTTCTAGGGTAATGCTGTCTTAGGGCTGCTAACTCACATTTTGTTCTAAACTTTACCCATCCACTGCTTGCTTTTTTCTGATGGTTCTTTTTGTTACTTCCACAGACTCTTCTGCTTTGGTGACTGCGGAGGCTCGGAAGATACTGCGCAGAACACCCGTAGGCCAAAAGTTGGAGTTAGTGGAACTCCAAACCAGGGCTATTGAAAAAATGGTGGTGGACGATCTACTGGGCATCGTATCTCAGCCTCCTTCACGATAAGCGTCACCTGGTCGGGCTGGTCGTTCCGAGGAGGATTGTGATCCACCTTCGTCAACTCTACGACGATGAAATCTTAGTAATTTGGTTCCTTTCTCTAGCATGCCAGGCCCAACTTGTACTTTTGAGGTTCTGCCTATATCTTCCGGTGTCATGGATATCGACCTCTCGAAGTTCTCTCTTTTCATTGCCACTAGGACTACTCCTCCACCCATCCCAGTAAAGGTGTAGAGGAAGAAGATAAGCCACTCTTCTAGTGGCATCAACCTTTCTAGTGAGGTCGTGCCGTCTGGGGAGCCTGTTGCCCTTGCTTTTTTCTCTACTTTTGCTTCTCCTGCAATCACTGCCGGGGGGTCTTTTTCCTTTGCTCCGTCCTCTGCCTTAGCTCTAACTGTAGCTGCTACTACTAGTACTGTTGTTGTTTCTACAGGCATTTTCGAGGAAACTCAGGTGGAGGTTGGGCAGAGTTTTACCACCATCAGGAGGATAACCCTGTTTTTCCTCTTTAACCGTGGAAAAGACGTCGGCTAGTCAGGAGAAGTATGAGGAGTCCTTCCCCCCTTGAGGGGTCTGAGGATGATGGCTTCCCACCGGGTAAGACCCCTTTAGAGGAGGCTACCTTTGCTTGGATGGGCTGTGGGGCCTATTTCCAAGATGGGAACGAAAACAATCTCTTTCGTCCCTCTTTGCTATGTCCACAATAAAGGCTGTGAGATTAAGGACCCCGTAACCATTGCTTCCCTACTTTCCAAGTCCATTTCTCCTATGGACTAGGATGTTGCTGACTGGGCTAATGCTAACCTGGGCTTCAGTCGCTTCGTCCATGGCCTTCATCAGGTAACTTCGACTTTTACTACCTTACTCAATTGTTTTCTGATACCTCTGTGTTAACAATCTGCTTTTTCTTCATAGGTGCACGTATACAAAATCGTAGCATTCCTGAAGTAGCGTGAGGCTAAAAATCGGGCAACTATCCTGACCAGAGAGTAAGATGAGAAAGTAATTGTGCTCTAGGCTGAGCTGGCTTCCTTTAACCAATTTTTTCAGGAGGATAGGAAGGAGATGGAGGCTAACCTAGCCCAATTCTCCAAAGCCAACTTAAACTTGGAGGCATCCAATAAGAGGCTGTCAGATCTCCAGATGGAGCTGGCCAACTACAAGGAGAGAGTGCAACGGAGATAACAGAGTTAACAGAATTCCAGGATAAAGTTTGGTAGTAAAAACTAGAGTTGACCTCCCTGAGATCAAGTACTGGTTCAATCAGGGCTGTTCAGGCCAAAGAGGATGAGGCTGAAATAAGGAAGCTACTGGGACAGCTATAGGCCTGATATTCTCAACTAATGGAAGAGTCTTCTGTGAAGGCTTATCATGAAGGCTTCGAGGCTGTTCGGCTCCAATACGAGGACGGATAAGAAGATATGGACGGTGAGGTGGATCTAGATGATGCTCCCAAAGTATCCCCTACCTGGGATGCTTCTTGGACTGGGCACTTTGGGCGCGCTCGTCCCTTCCAATTGGACGAGAAAGGGAATCCCATTGCTATTCTTTATCAAGCCCATGGGGACCTCATGAAAGCTAGCGCTACCTTAAAATTGAACCTCGCTCAGGTAGCAGGTTCCCCTACTCAGCTTGTCGATCTACCCCCTGTCCAACCGTCCATCCTTGTTATCGTTGATGATCAAGATGGAACCATTGATCCCCTAGTACTGCTAATGAAGCAAACCTTCTACTGCTCCTACTTCTACTACCTAACCTTCCTCTGAAGGATAATTTGTTCTTTGTTGCTGTACTTGTGCTTTCTGTACTTATCCTTTTCTCTGGGATTTTTTTTGTACTTTTTCCTTAACTATTAATGATTTTTTTGTTACACACATTGCTACCTTTACAATCTCTTTCTGCTGACTATACTACTTGCACATGCGCTGGTTAGAACAACCCCTACGCATACTGAAAGTGCTAATTGTTCAGATACTTACGTTTTGCTAACTGCTTTACACGCTACTCACTGCTTAATCATACTTTCTGCTCGAATACTTATACTGCTAACTGTTCTTGCACGCTGTTAACTGCTCAATCGTATTTCCTTTCTTGTTTATTTCCCCCCAGGTTCTATCTAAAGCAGGTACGAATTTTGGTAGAACCTTGTACAGGGCTCTTAAGCCACTGCCCTCGATGAAAGCTCTAACTTTGG
This sequence comes from Akebia trifoliata, assembly GCF_017979445.1. Lineage (NCBI taxonomy): Eukaryota > Viridiplantae > Streptophyta > Magnoliopsida > Ranunculales > Lardizabalaceae > Akebia > Akebia trifoliata. The sequence continues at coordinate 373,496 of NW_028237691.1, read as the reverse complement.
TTTCGTGTAACACCGTCTGGGCTAAGCTACCCGTGCAAACGGTAATCTGAGCCATGTCCCTAAAAAAGGCTTTGACTCTATTCATACTCTGAACACAATTCGAACTACACTAATTGTGCCATTAACTGCCTGAGTTATTGTCCTTGAAGAAGGCTCTAACTCTGTCCTGTTCTCAACTGTTACACAATCTATATTGAATTGACTGCTTAAACGACATTCTGAGTCACTGTCCTTGAAGAAGGTTCTAACTTTTCTCATACTCTGCACTACAACACAATCTGAGCTGTATTGACTATGCAATCAGCTATCTAAGTCACTGTCTTTGAAGAAGGCTCTGACTTTACTCATACTCTAAATACAATTTGAACTGCACTAACTGTGCCATTGGTTACCTGATCACTGTCCTTGAAGAAGGCTCTGACTCTGCTCATATTCTGAGCTGTAACATAATCTATATTGAGCTGACTGCTTAAATGGCATTCTGAGTTACTGTCTTGAAAAAGGCTCTAACTCTTCTCATACTCTGTACTACAACACAATTTGAGCTATATTGACTGTGTAATCGGCTATCTGAGTCACTGAAAACATCCTCGATCCACGTGGTGTGTGGATCTACTTTTGATTTTTGAGGTTTGGGAGTCTTCACCTAGTTATTATGGTCTAGGAATCAAGCATTGATTCAAGATGGATAAAAATAACTAATCTACAAAAAGAAACTAAGTCCGAGAATCACATTACGGGGTTGGAAGGTGTTAGGTACCAACCCCGCCCGACGAACGTCGATCTCTACTAATTCCTAATAATATTACATTGCTAAAGACTTAAAATAAATAAAAAAGATAAATAAATTATACCTGTGACGATCGCAACGACTTGTTCCCTCAGATATGGTAGAATAACTTCTCGTATAAATTTTTCTCGTTTTGTTTTATCACCGGATCTGCTTTGGATCTCCAAAACGAAGTATCTCCTCATTAGATCTGAGTTTTTCCTAGTATTGTGATGGGTTTCTAGGTAGTTTTTGGGGAGTTTTGAGAGTTTTTTTTTTTTTTAATAAAAGTTAGGGTTTAGATGATAGGTAAGGGGTTAGGGCTTCAAAATCATGATTTTGGGAAGGATAAGATGGCTTTTTGACCTACTTTTTCTAGGATTTTCTTTGACCTACGAAATTAGGTTGTGGAAGCTCTCTATTTATATAGTTTTTTGAGTAGAGTTAGTGTTTGATTAGGTTTCTTTTAGGTTTTTAATTAGGGTTTTGACTTTAGTCTTATGAGATTGACTTGGTCTTTTTAGATTAGGGTTTTGACTTTAGTCTTATGAGATTGACTTGGTCTTTTAGATCAGGGTTTTGACTTAAGTCTTATGAGATTGACTTATTCTTTTAGATTAGGGTTTTAATTAGGGTTTTGACTTAAGTCTTATGTGATTGACTTTGTTTATATTTTTAAATTAATTTTATTAAGGTTTTACTTTACGTTAATTAATATTTTATTTATTAATTTCGAAATTAAAAATTTTAAAAATTAAAAAATTATCGTTTTGCCCCCGAAGAGAACTTTTGCGTTTCAAGTCGGTTTTCGATGTTCCGAGATGTTTTGGAATCAATTTTTCGTAAGAAATTCAATGGTATTATTGGTTTGTGTTATTTATGAAATTTTTTGGCGTGAAATGATTGCCAATCCTTATGAGGGGCATTTTTATAATTTTGTCGAATTTGATGAAAATTGACGAAATGATTTATTTGATTTCATTTGTTATTTTTTGTGTTTGAAAGGGTTTTCCTAAGTGTATTGTGGGCTCTAGGGATGTTTTGATGTTAGAGGTATTTTGGTCATTTTTTAGTGATTTCTATTGTAAAGCTTCTTTTTGTCTGCAAGATGATGATTTCTATGTTTTTGGGGTTATATTTTTCTAATGTAGCGTGGTTTCTATAGTTTTGTTAGTTTGAGATACCTTATCCGAATTTCTGAAACATATCTAGTAACAAGTATAGCATTGAAATAATCATTCATCATTGGGAATCGCTGCGATTAGGTTGACGAGTTAATTAATCAGGCGAATGCAAAAATGGGGTGTCTACAGTCACTATCCTTGAAGAAAGCTCTGACTCTTTCTCAACTTTGGCTATAATCATTCGACTATCTTTTTGTTTAGTGAACTCGTGGTAGAGTAGGACCCCGACCAGCCATCTTACTCTGCCAACGAGGGTAGAGAAGACCTATAGGTCCGGATCTCGACATGATCCACACGACTATTGTTACTCATACTAGAGTTGAGCCCCGACCAAAAATCTCACTCGGCCAATGAAAGCAGAGAAGACCCACGTAGGCTCCAATCTTGACTGGATTCCATTGAAATCTTCTTGTAACTCATGACAGAGTAGGACCCCGACCAGCCATCTTACTCTGCCAACGAGGGCAGAAAAGACCTTCGTAGGTCCGGATCCCAGCTGGATCCACACGGCCATTGTTACTCATGTCAGAATTGAACCCCTACCAGAAATCTCACTTCGCAAATGAAGGCAGAGGAGATCCACGTAGGCCCGAATCCTGACTGGATTCCACTGAAATATGCTTGTAACTCATGATAGAATAGGACCCCGACCAACCATTTTACTCTGCCAACGAGGACAAAGAAGACCTACGTAAGTCTAGATCCCGATTGGATCCACACGGTTATTGTACACGTGTTAGAGTTGGGCCCTGACCAGACATCTCACTCAGCCAATGAAAGTAGAGGAGACCCACGTAGGTCCGAGTCTCGACTGGACTCCTCTCTTCAGCTTAGTCCTGCAAACACAGCTAAAAGGCAAAAATATAGTAGAGCATTTATTGATAATATTTCTTTAAGTTACATGCTTTCCAAGGTCTGGGTAATTCCTGATCATTGATAGTGAGTAAGTAATATACTTCCTTTAGGCCCACTTTCACCATCCTGTATGGTCCTTCCCAATTTGCTCCTAACTTACCATTGTTCGATTCTTCCATATTTTGGAATACTCGCCTCAATACTAGATCACCTTCCTGAAACTGGCAAGGGCGACCCCTCTTACTGAAGTAATTCTTTAACTTCCTGTGGTAATGTTCTAGTCTGACTAATGCTACATCTCGCTTTTCTTCCAATAAGTTTAGTTCTACAACTAACTATGGGCTATTTCTCTCAAACTGCATTATCTTGGTTCTCATCGTGGGAAAGCTATTCTCTATGGGGATTACTACTTCGATCCTGTAAGCCATGGAAAATGGGGACATTCCCTTGGACGTTTTGACAATCGTTCTATAAGCCCATAGGACCCCGTGTAATACTGAAGTCCACCTGCCCTTGGCTTCCCCTATCTTTCTTCAAAATGTCTAGCAACACCTTATTTGTGGCTTCAGCTTGCCCATTACCCTAAGAGTACTGGGGTGTAGAAAACACTTTCTTTACTCCATACTTACTGTAAAATTCTCTTATATGTTCTCCTGTAAACTGCTTTCCATTATTAGAAACTATTGTGCGAGGTAAACCAAATTTGCAAATAATGTTCTCTCAGAGGAACTTCTGGACTTCCTGTTGTCGGATCCTGGCCAAAAGGAGTGGTTCTGCCCACTTAGTGAAGTAATCGATTACCACTAGCAGGAAAGTAAGTAGGCGTTTGGATAGGACTCTTTGGTTACTTCTGACTCTTGCGGGGAGTAAGAAGTCATTTGGATGCGTTTGGATAAACAACTCCTTCGAAGAGTTACTCCGCGCAAGAGTAAGAAATTACTCTTTGTGAAGAAGTCGAGAAAACCTATTTCTCAAAACTCATCTTGCGGGGAGTCAAAATCTAACGGTTCATTTGACCAAAATACCCTTAACTTTATTAATTTTTTATGAAAATATTCTTAATTCATTTGCCCTTAAATCAAACGAAAAAAATCTTTATTAATATTTAATATTTTTTTTTTAAATTTTGAATATAATGGATTTAAACACATTATATTAATATTTAATATTTAAAATATTATATTATATTATATTAATATTTATAGTTAAAATGTCAAAAACAATATAGTTTGAAGGCATATTATGACACTAAAAGACAGTCTGTCAATTTTTTTTTTTTAAATTTTGAGTATAATGGATTTAAACACATTATATTAATATTTAATATTTAAAATATTATATTATATTATATTACTATTTATAGTTAAAATGTCAAAAATAGTATAGTTTGAAGGCATATTATGACACTAAAAGACAGTCTGTCAATTTTTTTTTAATATTATGTCAAAAATAGTCTGTCGATTAAAATTTTTTTTTTTGAGTATAATGGATTTAAACATATTATATTAATATTTAATATTTAAAATATTATATTATATTATATTATATTAATATTTATAGTTAAAATGTCAAAAATAGTATAGTTTGAAGGCATATTATGACACTAAAAGACAAAAAACAGTAACTAGTATAATATAAGGGTATTCTGATCTTTTTCTAGAAGTCAGTATGGTTCCCAAACAGACTTCCAGCACAAAAGTACTTCTGCCAGTACTTCACAGAGTTGATTGCCAAACGCCCTTTCTGTACAGAATTACTTGTCCAGCTCTTCCACAGAGTACTTCAGTTCCTATTCTTTGGAACAGTAGTTCTGCTCCTGGTATCCAAACAGGCCCTAAGATTCCTTGGAGCCCTAGTGTCACGGCTGTATTCTTTCGAAGTGAGATCGTGCGGCACAAAAGGGAGCTAATCCACAAGCAAGCCTGTAAAAATGATCGTACACCACGAACGTAGCTAGGAAACAAGTAAACGAGGCAAAGCCCAGAGGCAACTTTGTTGATATAATATTGAGATTACACAGTGTAACACGTAACAAAAGCAATATGTGTGTTAAAAGCAATAGATGATCCTATAACACGTGAGACTTTCACACAGCTTGGCTCGAGAGCTTCAATTTACGTGGGTGTAGGCCGGGGATTTGGAAGCACTAGACACCCTTCCTAAAAGGATGCTAATATTCCTTTCCTAGGTTTTCATAAGAAAACATCAAAAGTGGAGGTTGATCATACTCCCTTTATTACAAAAATGCCATTAAGCTAACAAATATGCTATGGCACAGGGCTGACATGGCTTCATATTGAACCTTATATAGTATTACAAGGGTGCTCCCGAGTGACTTCGAGGTGAGCTTACACCTAACTCTAGGTGATAGAAGTTATAGCAGTGACAAACTTCCCCACCTATTCTGCAGACGTCCTCGTTGCATTGTCTTGAAAAACTCTTCAATCTTCTGCTTAAAAGGTTGTAGGTTATCTACACTCTTATGCCGCATCACATTCTGACATGTTCTTTTGTATGACGAAGTACTCCACATGCTGCTGCTGCTGTTGCTGGATTGAATTAGTGATGAATTGACGTTTTCAAGAACTTTGGTGACAACAGCTTTGGCTGAATAACTGAATGAAAAGATGTACGTGTTGGAATGTTGTACACGAGATCTCTTGGATCTGTATGGTACGGCTTGAGACTTCTTGCATGGATGACAGAGTGAATGCCGCGTAATTTGTACAGTAACCAGAGTTTATCAAACCTGTACGTCCTTGGACTATGTCTCCTGTAGCCTGAAACAATAGTGTGAGAAGTTAAACCATGTTAGCCTGTGATAAGTTCAAAAGGACTCTTGTTGGAGGAAGAGTTCTTCTGAAAGTTGGAATTGAACAAATTCATCCAATTCTCATGGTCGACATTAGCAAGATGCCTAAAATACTCCAACATGGAACTGAATCTCTCCGTTGGCCAATCTGCTTGAAGATGTCCACTGGTTGAAAAGTCAAGCTGAAACCCAAGTAATTAGCACGGTCTATCCCATAACTTCCCTGTGACTCTTGAATCTCTGTCGCTGACAGTACTTTTGGGCACATCCCAATTCTTATTAACACTTTGACGAAGTAACTGACGGGCTTCATCTGCAACTTGAATCTAACAGTAACCTGATCTAAACCCAACTTTGAAGAGTACTTGGTTATCCCAAGTTTATCAAACAAGTCGGCAACTAATTTGGATACAATACCTGTTCTTGATGGTGATCTTCTTCGATGCTCGATAATCAACACAACGTCGCAAAGACCCATACTTCTTCTGTTGCATGCTCAACTTAGCTAGTCCTGGAGAATTCATCTTGAAAGACCTTTCTGCAAGAGTCGTGGTACCAGGTAGCAGTTCATTTTGATGATCTATTGACCTACGTGGCCGTAGTGTCTTGGGAAGCTTATTCGACATCACATCATCAACTTCTGCTAATACCTGTGTACCTTGTGTGGGAATTGAACTATGGTCTTATTCTTCAGGTTCAACTCTCAAGGGAGCAATGTACCGTTGCTCACCTTTCTTCAGCTGAAGGGGTGCAACTGATTTTCCCTCTTCCTTGTCTGTGGAGATGGGAACAAAGCTTGGACATTCACCTAGTATGTCCAAAATGTTGGCGAATGGCATCAGTACAATCCTGTTCTGTCGCAAGAAATCCATCCCAATGACAACTCTGAACTCATCGAGAGGAACTATGAGTAAATCAAGCCTATCTTTCCATGTACCTATCTTGACGGACACTGACTTGGCTGAACCTTGGATAGGAGTGGCTTGGGAGTTTACAGTTTTCATGCTGCTCGAACCCTTATCTAGCTGGATATTGAGATGCTTCGCCTCTGCAGGGGTAATAAAACTGTGCGTTGCTCCTGTATCAGTCATTACCTGATGGTTTCGCCACCAACGTCAATATCGACATACATAAGACACTTTCATTGACAACTATTTTGAGTTTCAGATATCTGCTTTATTGCATTCAATAGATGCAAAGCTCTCATGTGAGGAGAATCTTCATGATCTAGCTCACTCGTATTCTCGTGACTAGGGTCACTCTAGGAGGCTAGTAGTGCAGTTAGTTTGGCTCACTGAGGGCACTTAAATGTCTTGTGCGGCCTACCACACAAAATGCATACATGTTTGTGACGACGCTTGACTGGTGAGATACTTCTACTATGAAGGAGAGGAATTCCATGAGGATCTCTGACTAGAACTATGTCTGTGCCCTCCATTCTTGCCATTCGGAGACTTCTTTGTGTGTTCCTGTTGTTGCGAGTACCCCTTCGACTGAGAGTGTACATCCTGTTAGCTCCTTCCCACGGGAGTATAATCAGTCAACCACTTGGCAGCTACAATTGCAGACACGAGATCTTGCACACGTTGCCTTTGGAGCTCTATCTGAACCCAAGACTTGAGCCCTTCTTGGCATGAGAACAGTTTGTCTTTTTCTGACATGTCACAGATATCAAACATCAAGGCAGAAAACTACTTGACATAATCGTGAACTATACCTGTTCGGTGGAGTTGCCTCAACTTTCTACGGGTAATGAACTCCACGTTCTCTGGTAAAAACTGGCGTTTCAACTCCTTTTTGAGGTCCTCCCATGTATCGATGGAACATTGGCCACTTTCCATCTCGGTGTACTTAGTTCGCTACCATAGTTTTGCGTCACCTGTAAGATACATAGAAACAATTGTTACTTTTACCTCTTTTGAATCCTGACGAGCTGCATAAAAGTACTGCTCCATGTCGAATAGGAAATTTTTGAGCTCTTTTGCATCGTGAATACTATCGAAGGTGCGTGGCTCCAAGACTCGCAGGCGCGACGGAGAAACATCATTACTAATAGGTCGTTCATTACTGACAGCTTTGACCAGGAGACCTACCTTCGAAGTGAGCTTCGTAATCTGTTCCTGTGAGTTGGCTACGGTTCCTAGGGTATCTTCCTCGAGGTCAACTACTCTAGCTTTGAGGGTTACGAATCCTTCTTCCAGTGTGTTCTGGCGACCATCTAATTGGGCAATACCATCAACGAGACCAGATAGCATGGCCATCTTTTCTTCTAATACCTGAATACGTTCCTTGTTTATACGTGATGGTGGTGTGTTAAGAGTGGGTTGGTTCGCGATACTTTTATCTCTTCTTGCCATTGTTCACGTGAACTAATTGAAAATTGGGGGAAGAGCTTGGGCTTGAAACCAATGTAAACCTGAACCCACGTGGTTGAAATACCAACTGTGCTCTAACAACTATAGCTCTGATACCAACTGTCATGAACGTATTCTTTCAAAGTGAGGTCGTACGTCGCAAGGGATGCTAATCCACAAGCAAGCCTGTAAAAATGATCGTACACCACAAACGTAGCTAGCAAACAAGTAAACGAGGCAAAACTCAGAGGCAACTTTATTGATGTAGTATTGAGATTACACGGTGTAACACGTAACAAAAGCAATAGGTGTGTTACAAGTAATAGATGATCCTATGACACGCGGGATTTCCACGCAGCTTGGCTCGAGGGCTTCAGTCTACGTGGGTGTAGACTAGGAATTTGGAAGCACTAGACACTCTTCCTACAAAGATGTTGATATTCCTTTCTTAGGTTTAAGGAAACATCAAAAGTGGAGGCCGATCATACTCCCTTTATTACAAAAATGCCACTAAGCTAACAAATATGCCCTAGCACAGGGTTGACATGGCTTCATATTGAAACTTACATAGTATTACAAAGGTGCTCCCAAGTGACTCCAGGGCAAGCTTACGTCTAATTCTAGGTGACATAAGTTATGGCCGTGACAAACTCCTTCACATTTTCTACAAACGTCTTTGTCGTATTGTCCTGACAAACTCTTCAATCTTCTGCTTGAAAGGTTGTAGGTTTTCTGCACTCTCTTGTGCCACTTCACATTCTGGCATGTTCTTCTGTATGATGAAATATTCCACGTGCTGCTGCTGTTGTTGTTGGATTGAACTGCTGCTGAATTGACGTCTTCAAGAACTTTGTTGACAACACGTTCTAACTGAATAACTGAATGAGAAGATGTACGTATTGGATTACTAGACGTGGGTTCTCCTGGATCTGCATGGTATGGCTTGAGACTTCTTACATGGATGACAGAGTAAATGTTGAGTAACTTGTACGGTAACCAGAGTTTAGCAAACCTGTACATCCTTGGATTATGTCTCTTGTAGCCTGAAACAATAATGTGACAAGTTAAATCCTATTGGCCTGTGATAAGTTTAAAAGGACTTTTGTTGGAAAAAGAGTTCTTTTGAAAGTTGGAATAAAACAAATTCGCCTAATTCTCATGGTCGGCATTGGTAAGATGCCTAAAATACTCCAACACGGAATTGAATCTCTCCGTTGGCCAATCTGCTTGAAGATGTCCACTGATTGAAAAGTCAAGCTGAAACCCAAGTAATTTGCACGATCTGTCCCATAACTTCTCTATGACTCTTGAATCTCTGTCGTTGATAGTACTTTTGGGCACATCCCATTTCTTATTGACACTCTGACGAAGTAACTGACGGACTTCATCTGCAATTTGAGTCTGATAGTAACCTGATCTCAAACTCAACTTTGAAGAGTATTTGGTTATCTCAAGTTTATCAAACAAGTCGACAACCGATTGGATAGGAAACCTATTCTTGATAGTGATTTTCTTCGATGCTCGATAATCGACACAACATCGCAAAGACCCATACTTCTCCTGTTACTTGCTCAATTCAGCTAGTCTTGGAGGATTCATCTTGAAAGACCTCTGTGCAAGAGGCGTCGTACCAAGTAGCAGTTCATTCTGATTATCTATCGACCTATGTGATTGTAGTGTCTTCGGAAGCTCATTCGGCATCACGTCATCAACTTCTGCTAATACCTGTGTAACCTGAGTGGGAGTTGAACTATGTTCTTATTTTTCAGGTTCAACTCTGAAGGTAGCAATGTACGGTTGCCCACATTTCTTCAAACTTTTCTTCAGCTGAAGGGCTGCAATCGACTTTCCTTCTTCCTTGCTTGTGGAGATGGGAATGAAGCTTGGACATTCACCTAGCATGCCCAAAGTGTTGGCGAATGGCATCGGTACAACCTGTTCTATTGCAAGAAATCCATCCCAATGACAACTCTGAACTCATCGAGAGGAACTGAGAGTAAATCATGCTTACCCTTCCATGTACCTATCTTGACGGACACTGACTTAGCCCAACTTTGGATAGGAGTGGCTTGGGAGTTTACAACTTTCATGCGGCTTGAACCCTTATCTAGACGGATGTTGAGACGCTTTGCCTCTATAAGGGTAATGAAGTTGTGCGTTGCTCTTGTATTAACCATTGCCTAGGTTGTCTTGCCACCAACTTCAATATCGACATACATAAGACCCTTTCTTTGACGGCTATTCTGAGTTTCAGATGTCTGTTTCATTGTAATCAATAGATGCAAAGTTTCCATGTGAGGAGAATCTTCATGATCTCACCCACTCGTACTCTTGTGACAAGGATCACTTAGGGAAGCTAGTAGTGCAGTCAGTTTGACTTGTTGTGGGTACTTAAATGTCTTGTTGGGCCCACCACACAAAATGCATACATGTTTGTGACGATGCTTGACTGGCGGGGTACTTCTATTTGGTGAAGGGGAGGAATTCCATGAGGATCCCTGACTAGAACTATGGCTGTGCCCTCCATTCTTGTCATGCGAAGACTTTTTTGTGTGTTCTTGTTGCTGTGAGTACCCCTTCGACTGAGGGTGTACATCCTATTGGCTCCCTCTCGCGGGAGTATAACTAGTCAACCGTTCGACTGCTACAATTGCAGACACGAGATCTTACACACGTTGCCTTTGGAACTCTGTCTGAACTCAATGCTTGAGCCCTTCTTGGAATGAGAACAACTTATCTTTCTCTGACATGTCGGAAAACTTAAGGCGGAAAACTGATTGATGTAATCATGAACTGTACCTGTTTGGTGGAGTTGCCTCAACTTTTTACATATAATGAATTCCACGTTCTCTGGTAGAGACTGGTGCTTCAACTCCTTTTTGAGGTACGCTAAAAATGATTCGAATAAAAAAAATCGATAGGTTAACATTGCTTTGTGAAGAAAATTTGGTATATAAAAATCGCTTATTGAAATTGCACTATCGAAATATCGCTATAGAACGAGGTTTGAGTGAAAATGATGTTGGAGGAAAGTGCTATGATAAAACGAGGTGTAATAAAGCGATGTTCCTGAAGGAAGCAATATTGGGACAAAATGATATTTATGAATGAAGCGATGTTGGGACATGACAACCAGCAAACAAAAGCGATGTTTAGGTAAGAAATAAGTAATGTGGGAAAATGAAATTGAGGATTAGAGGTTTCGTGATAAAATAAATGAAGAAGATAATGAGGAACACCCCAACCATGACGAATTTTGTGAATGAACACAAAACGTTATTGGTTAAGAAAACACTATAAAACTAGATGAGGTATTGCCCGAAAAAAAATGTGAGATGAGTGAAAGCGATATTGAGGCCTTTTGATAGAAATTCTGAAGAAGGTATCGGAGAAGTCTCAATGAAAACCAATATGTAAGAGGAGAAGTAGTCTCCTTGTTGGCATGCAAAATTATAATCATCCCATATATGTACGATGACTTGTTAATATATTGAGAATATGCTACAAGTGAGATAATGGCACCAAAATCCAAGAAAGCTGCTCAAAAGCAAAAAATCCTCCAACAAAATATAAACAACTTAGTAGCCAAACAATTGCATCAATACCAAGAGTGCCAAAGCAAACATATTGGGAAGTAGACAGAGCTCAATACTATTAGGCAATGAAAATAAACATAAATAAGGTAACAACCGTGGTACATGACAAAGACAGTAAACTGCTCACTTTGCAACCCCCCATACTTATAAAATGAGCAACATCAGATCTGATCACCAAGAAACCAACCATACTGAAAGCGCCCTCGATCCGCGGGGTGCGCGGATCCGCTTTTGACCCTTGAGGTTTGGGAGTCGCCACCTAGTTGTTAAGGTCTAGGAACCAAACTGACTCTAAAAAAAGACAAACTAATCTACGAAAGAGAAAAAGAGTCCGGGGATCACGTTACGGGGTTGGAAGGTGTTAGGCACCAACCCCGCCCGGTCAAAGTCGGTCTTTACTAACTTCCCAAATATATCACATTGCTAAAAACCGAGATAAAAATAAAAATAAAAAATTACATACCTTTCTGATAGCAATGATTTTGTTCCCTCAGACCTGGCAAAAATAGCTCCTTGTACTGTACTCCCTTGCTTCGTTCTGTCTCCGGATTTGATTTCGGATCTCCAAGATCGAGGTATCTCCTTACTTTTGGATATGAACTCTTCAAGTTTGTTGCGGATTTGGAGGTATTTTTAGAAGGCTTTTAGGCGTTTCTTATGCTAAAATCGAAGGGGGGATGTTAGGTAAGGAGTTGGGGCTCCAAAACTAGGGTTTATGAGAGGCTAAGGGGGCTTTTAGACCTACTTCTCTTAGGGTTTATGATTTGATACGAAAATAGGGTGTGAGCACCTCTATTTATAGATGTTTTTAGGGGTTGATTTGGATAGAGTTAGTGTTTAATTAGAGTTCTTTTAATTAGAGTTGTGTTTTAGTTAAAATTGTTTTAGGTAGAATTATGTTTTAATTAGAATTACTTTAGGTAGAATTGTTTTTAAGTTAGAACTCTATTAGATAGACTTATTATTTAATTAGAGTTCTATTATGACTTTTGGTCTTATTTGATTGACTTTTAATGTTTTGACTTTAGTCTTAATTGATTGACTTTTAATATCTTGACTTCAGTCTTGCTTAATTGACTTTAATTTTGACTTCAGTTTCACTTGATTGACTTTAATACCTTGACCTTAGTCTTGCTTGATTTACTTTTAATTTTTGGAGAACCCTCCTCCATTATTTCTTTAATTCTTTGGACCCCCAAATGGAGGGGTCCTTAAAGAAATATCTCACGAACCCTAAACAATTTTACTTGAAAATCCGATTGATCGATTTCTTTAGTTCAAAATTTTAAATTAATTTCATTAATGTTTCACTTTAATTATTTACTGTTTTATTTATTAATTTTGAATTTTTTAATTATGAAAATTATGAAATTATCATTTTGCCCTCGGAGAGGCATTTTCATGTTTTAAGTCGGTTTTTAATGTTCTAGGAGGTTTTAGAATCGATTTTTCGTAAGGAATTCAATGGAAATATTAGTTTGTATCATTTATGAAATTTTTTGTGTGAAATGATTGTGAACTTTATGAGGGGCATTTTCATAATTTTGTCAAATTCTGTTAAAATTGGCGAAATGATTTATTTGGTTTCAATTTGTTGTTTTATGTGTTTGAGAGAGTTTTCCTAAGCATAACGTAGGCTCTAGGGTTGTTTTGAGGTTAGGGGTATTTTGGTCATTTTGATAATTTTTTAGTGATTTTATCGTGAAATTTCTTTTTGGTCTGCAAGATGATGATTTCTATGTTTCTGGGGTCGTATTTTCCTAGCGTAGCGTGGTTTCTAAGGTTTTGTCAGTTCGAGATACCTCATCCAGATTTCTGAAACATATCTGGTAACAAAATAAAATAATGGAATACACATCCATCATTGGGAATCATTGCAATAGGATTGACGAGTTGATTAATTAGGCGAGTGCAAAAATGGGGTGTCTACAGATGCCCCTCTTTGGCAGAGGGTTGAAGCAAACTAGATAGCAAATCTATTTTGGTAGATAGTGCGATATCTGAATGCCAAAGCTAGTGACAGTTCATTTTGCAGCCTGATTTAGCAATTCGTCAGGGTGTTCGGATCCTTGAGGGTAAAGCTCTCCCCGAATCAAAAGGTTGTCAGGTCCTTGAACGCAAACTCTCACTGACGGTGTCAGATCCTTGAATTTTAGAAAATTCTCCTTGACTGATGTAGCAACTGTGCAAGTGTGTGGCTTAAAATCTGAGCATAATTTGAGTATAAATTGAGCATAATTTGAATATAAATTGAGCATAATTTGAATATAATCTGAGCATAAACTGAGCATAATTTCGAGAAAACCCTCGGCGGCATCTGAGCATAGTTCCGAGAAAACCCTCGGCGGTATCTGAGCATAGTTCCGAGAAAACCCTCGGCGGTAACTGAGCATGGTTCCGAGAAAACCCTCGGTGGTAACTGAGCATGGTTCCGAGAAAACCCTCGGCGGTATCTGAGCATAATTCCGAGAAAACCCTCGGCGGCATCTGAGCATAGTTCCGAGAAAACCCTCGGCGGTACCTGAGCATAGTTCCGAGAAAACCTTGGGCGGTATCTGAGCATAATTCCGAGAAAACCCTCGGCGGCATCTGAGCATAGTTCCCAGAAAACCCTCGGCGGAATCTGAGCATAGTTCCGAGAAAACCCTCGGCGGTACCTGAGCATAGTTCCGAGAAAACCCTCGGCGGTATTTGAGCATAATTCCGAGAAAACCCTTGGCGGCATCTGAGCATAGTTCCGAGAAAACCCTCGGCGGTATCTGAGCATAATTCCGAGAAAACCCTCGGCGGTAACTGAGCATAGTTCCGAGAAAACCGTCGACGGCATCTGAGCAAAATCCAAGATAACCCTTGGCGGCAACTGAGTAAAATCCAAGATAACCCTTGGCAGAAACTGAGCAAAACTGGTAGAGGAATGAATGAATTTTGGAGAAAACTGATTAGAACGAACCGGAGAACGAATAAATCTGGAAGATAATGAATCTGGAAGAGAAATGATCGATTCCAAGAATGATTGGATCTGAAGAAGAACTTGGAGAACGAAAGAATGCCATATCTCCTATGTGAGATCCAAAATGCTTTTGTTTGAACCTCAAGGATTTATCAAAAAGTTTTATGAATTTAAAACCTGAGTTTTTATTTCTTTTGAACCTCAAGAGTTTTTTTTCGAAAAACTTTTATCAAGAGGGTAACATTAAATTTGGGGTTCTCATTGTCTCTTAGGATTGACATTGCTCAAAAACAAAATGCCCCTAGTTTGACAATGAACATGGCATTGAAGATAATTGAACACATCATGCAAAAATTAAAAAGAATGCCCCTAGTATAAGGGGGAAAGTTACATTAAAGAAGAAAAAAAAAATTGCCCCTTGTATGAAGGTTTAAAATAATTGATTACCACAAGCGCAGTAAAGATTCAACTTTTAATTTTGATTAATTTTATTAAAGATTTTGAGTCAGGCTTAAGAGAACAAAATATTTTCTTTTGAGACTCATCATAGAATTCATCCTTCTCTCCTTTGGTTCACTTGGGGAAGTAAGAATTTTCAGATCGATCATAGACAAGATACTTGTGGCTTCGGAGTCTATGCCTGGTTTAAACTAAGTATTGAACTTGATTATTCGGACTTCTGATGTTTCAGTTTGGACCGCTCTCAGCTTTGGATTTTCTTCTGTTTTTTCTTTGTTGCTCTAACTTTTGCCTAGATCGCCTTTTCAGGTTTTCAATCTAGCGAGCTTGCTCTAACTTTTGCCTAGATCGTCTTTTCAGGTTTTCGATCTAGCGAGCTCTTCTTTTTTTCTCTTGGCTCTGATTGTTCCCAAAGTTGTCCTTTCAGATTTTCAACCTTGCGAGCTTGCCTTAATTTTTGCCTAAGTCGCCCTTTTCGGGTTTTCAACTTAGCAGGCTTCATCATATTTTTATCTTTTCCTTCTCCTCTGAACTTCTGGAGTTACTGTCTGATCATGCTTTGTTATCTTCCTTGACTTTTCATACGGTACTTAGGAGGACTTTTATAGGTAGGCTTAGGACTGGGTATAAAAAAGAAATGGATTTTGAGGCTCAAAAACCCAAATGCCCCTTGTGTGGCATTTCCTTTTAAATTATTTCTTTTCCTTTAAATTTTCTTCCCCATTTTGAATTTCTTTTTCTTTTGAATTTTTTTCATTTCTTATTGTGTGGGGAAATGAAGATTTTTTTTATTAATGTGGTCGGGCCTGAAGTAACTTCTCAGGTTGCCTACGTACCCCAACATTTTGGGATTAGACCAAAACGTAGTTTAGAATTCCCTCCCCTAGGTTAGGTGATCAGGCTAAGAAATAAAAAGGCATAATTTTTATTTTTGAAATGTTGCAAAGGGGTTGAGAAAGGATATGTTGAACTAGGTAACTGGGAGAATATGAGGATTGATTCGGCCAAAGATGGCCTCCTTAAATGTAGTACCGTTTGATTTGGTCAAGGTTGGTTGGTTCTGGTAATTCGATTCCATCATGATCTTGAAGTCTGACAGCTTTTCCTGGTAATATTTCTTTGACAATGAACGGACCTCCCCAATTTGGTTTGAACTTTCCCCTGGGATCAAAAATAAGTGCCCTGTTCTCTTTGAGTACTAAATCCCCGACTTGTAAATGACAGGCCTTGATTTTCTTGTCAAACGCATGGGCGACTCTTCTTTGATAAGCTTGCACGTGATACAACGCTCTCAGTCGTTTTTCCTCGATCAAATTCAACTCTTCATACCGTTGGCGAACCCAGTTTGCTTCTGACAACTGACCTTCTAACAGAACCCTGAGAGACGGAATCTCCATTTCAATTGGCAAGACCGCTTCCATGCCATACACTAAGTAGTAGGGAGTAGCTCCAGTGGAGGATCGAATTGAGGTTCGATATGCCCATAATGTAAATGGCAGTTTTTCCGACCAATCTCGATGTGATTGACACATTTTCCTAAGGATAGTCTTAATATTCTTATTAGCTGCTTCGACTGCTCCGTTAGTCTGAGGTCGGTAAGGAGATGATTTATGGTGTGAGATTTTGAACTTCGAACACAATTTGATGACCTCAGCTGTAAAGTGCGATCCGTTATCAGAGATCAACTCTGAAGGTACCTCATATTGACTGATGATGTTCGTTTGAATAAACTTTGCAACTCGAGACGTAGTGAGGACAGCATAAGAGGCAGCTTCGACCCATTTGATAAAATAATCGATGGCAACCAGGATGTATTCGTGCCCGTTTGATGCCTTAGGCGATATTTTACCAATAATGTCAATTCCCCAGACTGAGAATGGCCATGGTGAAGTCAGACCCACTAATTGAGATGGCGGCACATGTATCAAGTTCGCATGTATTTGGCATTTATGACAGGTTTTGACCATGTGATGACAATCTGTTTCCATCGTGGGCCAATAGTATCCTTGTCTCTTAATCTTCTTAGCTAACATTTTCCCACTCATGTGAGGGCCACATTCTTCTGAATGTAGTTCAATCATTATCTGTTCAGCTTGATCTTCATCAACACACGACAAGTGAATCCCATCATAAGACCTTTTGTATAAGCTTCCTACGCACAGGATAAATTGAGATGCTAATCTTAGTAGGGTCTGTCGTTCTTTCCTCGATGCTTCTTCCGGGAATTCTTGTTTTTCCAACACTTTCTTTATGTCGGTGTACCATGGCTTTCCATCGGGTAGTCGAGTAGCAATGTTGATCTGATGGCAGTACGCGGGTTTGTCTTTGACTTCAATAGTGATCGGTCTCAATTCCATGCCAGGGGGCAAATGGATCATTGAAGATAAAGTTGCTAAGGAGTCAGCAAATCTGTTATCCTCCCTTGACAAGTGCTGGAATAGGATAGCTTTAAACTTACTGACTAAGTTTAGCAAATACTCATGATAGGGTTTCAACTTTTCATCCCTAGTCTTCCATTCTTCCAATGACTGATGTATGACCAAGGTTGAATCCCCGAAAACTTCAATTTCTGTAATACCTAAGTTCAAAGCAGCTTCGAGCCCCGCGATGCACGCCTCATATTCAGCCGTGTTATTAGTGTTCGAAAAGGCTAACTTAATAGCGATAGGAATATGGCACCCTTCTGGAGATAACAAGACTGCCCCTATTCCATACCCATTTTGATTGGCCGCTCCATCAAAGTATAACTGCCATGTTTAGTTCTGCGGTTCTTCTTTAACGTGCAAGATGTTCTCATCTAGGAATTGATCGACAGGCCTTATTCCTTCTACTACAGGGTGATCGGCCAAGTATTCTGCTATAGCTCTCCCCTTGATGGATTTCTGTGTAACATGCGTGATGTCAAATTCTGATAGCAACAATAACCATCGCGCGGTTCTCCCTGTTAACGCCGACTTCTCAAAAAGATACTTGAGAGGATCCATCCGAGATAATAGGATAATTGAATGAGACAGCATATAATGCCGGAGTCTCTGAGTAGCCCATACCAGTGCTAAGCAAGTTTTCTCCAAGGAAGAATATTTTCGTTCATATTCTAACATCTTCTTGCTGATGTAGTAGATAGCCCTCTCTTTGTGAGTATCTTTGTCATACTGTGCAAGCATGCATCCCATAGCGTCTTTTGTGACTGACAGATAAAGAAGAAGTGGTTCACCCGGTATAGGTGGGACCAAAATAGGTGGGTCTGAAAGATACTCCTTGACTTGGTCGAAAGCCTTTTGACATTGCTCATTCCAAACTATTGGCTCATTCTTCTTGAGAAGCTTGACAATAGGTTCGCAGACATTGGTGAGTTAAGCGATAAACCTGCTAACATACTGGATTCTGCCCAGAAAACCTCGAATCTGCTTTTCAGTCTCGGGCGGTGGCAACTCTTGGATAGCTTTAATCTTTACAGGGTCTACTTCGATCCCTCTCTGACTTACTACAAACCCCAATAACTTTCCAGAAGTTACTCCAAATACACATTTCTGTGGGTTGAGGCGGAGTTGGTACTTCTGAATCCTTGTGAGAAATTTTTCTAACGCAGTAACATGCCCTAGCCGTTCTTTGGATTTGACTATCATATCATCTACATAGACTTCGACCTCTTTGTGTATCATGTCATGTAGTAAAGTCGTGGCTGCTCTTTGATAGGTAGCTCCAGCGTTCTTCAAATCAAAAGGCATGACCTTGTAACAGAAGGTCCCCCACTGTGTGATGAACGACGTCTTTTGCATATCTCGAGGATCCATCTTTATCTGATTGTACCTTGAAAATTCATCCATGAAGGACAACAACGCGTGTCCTGCTGTACTGTCTACTAGAACATCTATGTGTGGTAAAGGGAAACTATCCTTTGGGCTTGCTTTGTTTAAATCTCTAAAATCCACACACATTCTAACTTTTCCATCATTTTTCGGTACCGGAACGACATTAGCAATCCACTCAGGGTATTCTACTACTTCTAAAAATCCAGCGTTAATCTGCTTCGTAACTTCTTCTTTGATTTTCAAAGTCTATTCCGGCTTCATACGTCGAAGTTTCTGTTTGATTGGTCGAGCATCAGGATATAACGAAATCCGATGTTGGACAATATCTGTGCTTACTCCCGGCATATCCTCGTAAGACCACGCGAATATGTCTTTGAACTTTCTGAGTAAATCTACTATCCCTTTGCGTTCATCAGGAGATAAAGTGACCCCTATACGAATTTCTTGAGGACTTTCTTTTGTTCCGAGGTTGATAACCTCTACTTCCTCTATTAGAGGTTAAGCTTGACGTTCCTCTTCTTGTTTAAGTAATTTGATTATTTTAGGGGGAGGTTCTTCATCAGAAAACTCTCCCTCCGAAGTCAGATTATTAGTTGAATTATCATTGCGCTCGGGGTAATCAAAAATTTCTTTCATTTCATTAAAAAGAGATGGGGTAACAGGACTCATTGCAGACTTGACAGACTCACTCGACTCAGCAGGAAAAACAGACTCCCTAGAAATAACAGACTCAGCAGAAATAACTAATTTACTCGACTCAACAGAAATAAATGACTCAACTGGCATGTCAGACTGAACAGGACTAATGGGACTGACAGACCCAGCCTTGACATGCAACACATGATTGATTACATGATAATTTGATAGAGACCCAATAGCGGGTTTGATTACAGACTGAGGATTTGGGATTCCTTTCCCAACTGACAACACTAAAATACTATGGTCTTCAATGAATAGCCTATCGATGTTGAGGGAGTCTAGATCGAGCTGCCAGTCTTCAATTTTCTTCTCCTTAACCTCTATGCATGCTTCCTTTTCGGGCCATTCCATGCCAAAGAAGATTTCAAACCCTAGCAGACGAGTACCTGTGATGTGATCAATGAACGGCTCTGGAAACCCACAGTAGCGGAAGTCTTCTCCTTCTTTCACAAAATAACCATTGAGGGTCTTTCGATAAGACTTCATTTTAATGAGATCTGTGGTACGCCTTTGCCTTTTAGCAATAGCCTTATCCCGTTTTGTCTTCCAGTATTGGGCCCAATCTTCTTTAGTAGGCTTATATCCTAGTCCGAATGTGTCGATGGCCTCTTTAATCATTGGTGCCTCTTTAATACCTTGCTGCTTGCGACCTAAGCCCATACCAGGGAAGAATCTCATTTTCTTGAATATATTGGCCATGCAACAATTATAGGTATTTTCCATTGGAAAATACTCTTTCATGGCTTGATCCCATTGGACTGAGCATATCTTTTCAAATTCGAACCCACTGAGCTCTACTCCATGTTGTTCTGGTTGAATCTCAAGCAACGACTTATCCTTAACATCAATATTATTTATGATCCCTACAATTTCAGTATCTCCATGAAGAGTAATTACCAGCCCATCCTTGATAAATTTGACCTTCTGGTGTAGCGTAGAAGGGATAGCTTTGACCTGGTGTAACCATGGTCTCCCTAACAGTAGATTGAAAGAGGACTGGATATCAATAACCTGAAATTCCACAAGAAATTCAGCTATGCCTGTGGACAGCCGGATGTGCAAAATTCCCAGTACATCTCTCTTGGTGTTATCATAAGCTCTAATACCTTGATTAGTAGGTTTGAGATCTTCAGCCTTAAATCCGAGACAGGTAGCCATTTTTAGCGGGCAAACGTTCAGTGCACTCCCGTTTTCAATTAAAACCAGAGGTACCCTCATCCCGTTACAGTCAACTGTAATGTGCAATGGCTTAGTGTGGCTCGCCCCTTCTTTTGGGAGATCTGAGTCCGAGAAGGATAGGATATTCTCCACGTAAGTTGCCCCCACTATATTGGCCAGCTGATCTGGAGAAGTATCAAGGGAGACTTGGGCTGTGTTTAGTGCTTTGAGAACAGCCTCCCTATGAGCAGTGGAAGCCATGAGTAAACCCCATACTGAGATATTGGCCCCTGATTTTTTCAACTGTTTGATCACAGAGTTATCTTCTTCGATGCTTTCCTTAGTGGGATCTTCTCCCTCTTTTTTTGCCAGGGCTGCAGGATTATCAACACAGAGTTCTTGTGGCTTAAAAATTCTTCCACCTTGAGTCATATATCTAACTTCATCACAGAAAAGGGAGAAGGGCTCATCTTCTTCAGTCAACACGTATGGATCTTCGTCTGTTAAAGGTACAGGGTTTTTCAGATTCATTTGGGCCAACAGGTAACTAGTGAACGCGGGACTATCGTAACGAGGCGGGGATAAACAATAGGTATCATCCGAGGTTAAATCGAATGGTTCATAGTTTGTGGTGAAAACCTCATCAGTGAAGGCTATCCCGGCAAGGGGGTAACTGGGCGGTTTAACTTGGATTGGATGGATGAGAGAAACAGGGTCGAATGGTAATGGGGTGTGAGAAACCATGTTCAAGGTTGGTGGAGGTTGATAAGCAGGTAGTGGATTAGTGGTGACATTTGGTGGGCTAGGGATGGTGACCTTTTTGTTGTCAATAAGGTTTTGAATGGCATGGCGCAAGGTGATACAACGATCCGTGTGATGGCCAGGATTTTGATGGAATTCGCAGAACACGTTAGCATTGTGTCCAGTTGGCAAGGGATTAGGTAAAGGTCGGGGTTGGATAGGGGTAAGAAGCCCTTTTTTCATTAATTTGTGAAGCGCTACAGTGAGACTCATCCCTAGATTGGTGAACTGACGCGGAGTCCGAGGTTGACTTGGGTGAGCCTGGTTATTAGTCCGGGCTGGGGGTTGAGCTGGGGTAACTAAGGTATTGGCGATGTAAGTATGGTTGATGTTGGGTTTGGGAACATATGGTTTCTTAGGCTTGTTATCTGAGGGGTTAGAAAGGATCCCAGAGGCAAATGCATCCTCAAGTTGGCTCCCGGCTTGCAACAAGGATTCAAAGGTAGGGAGGTATTGGGCCACTAGGTGTTGAGCATATCCTTGAGAGAGGTTCTTTAGGATAATTGTTACTTGTTCCTTCTCCGAAGGTCTATCCCACATTTGAGAAGCCTTGGCCCTCCAACGACCAATGAAATCAGTGAATGTCTCCCCATTTTTCTGTTTAGTTGCTTCCAAATCCCTTCTGAAGTCTCAATCTCGGTACTGTACTTATACTGATGCCAGAAGGCCTTTGACATGTTTTCCCATGTACCCACAGTAACTGGATCTTGAGACATTAGCCAACGTAGTGCTGATCCTGATAAAGTTCTTTGGAACAACAATGTCATCTGTTCGTCGCTGAGCCCCATAGTGCGCATGTTGGTAACATACACCTTAAGATGTGTTTTCGCACACCCTGTCCCACTGAACTTGTTTATTTCAGGCATCACAAACTTTTCTGGCAAATGGATTCTAGGGATGTGATTCAAAGCTTCAATGCCTGCTGCAATTTCATCAATACCCTTTATACTCTTCATTGTTGACTCCAATTGAGACATTCTATTAGATAATGCCAGATTTTCATCAACATACTCTTCGTCTCCGTCGAGCTCGAAAACTTCACGTGGACGTTTCTCTTCAACTTTTTTCCCTTTTGGGTCATCTAAAGGAATTTCCGTCAATTCTGAGGTCTGTTCCAACTTTTCCACTTTACCTTTTATATTGTTGATATCATTGGCAAAGGCTGCCAAGATCTTACGGATCTCTGTGAGCTCAGATTCTGAAGCCATCTCTGCTTGTTGACTTGGTACTGTGGTTCTTTCTAACCGACTGGACTTACGACTCCAACTAGGAGGTGGACGCTTGAGTTTGGGCGCAATGATAATCCTATATGACCCATCAAAGGTAGATTTAGTCAATTTCAGTATTACCCCCTTGATAACATTTTTAAGAATCATTTTATTTAGGTTTGTGCATCAATCCATTAATTAATCCATTCACACAATGAGTATTTGAAAAGAAAATAAATATTCATTCGAAAAGAAAGATAGTTTTATTGAAAATGATAAATAATATGTTCTTATTAAAACATCTTTCAACAAATTTGTTTTGAACTATTTTTACATGGACGCGTGGCTTTGTCTTGATGATCATCAGGGTTGCTGTCAGGCTTGACCCTCTTAGCTCTAACAACTGGCTCTCTGAATTCTGCTGGTCCGTCTGGATACCCTAAGATGCACTTGTTCCAAGCTTTCTCAATGAGGTGTACTAACTTTTCAGTTAAAGGCTCGGGAGAAAAGAAAGCTTTGTGCTGAGGTAAGGATAACTCTGTAGGTACATCGTATTGTTCTAGGATTAGATTAGGATGGTAAAAAGATGTTTCTTCTAAATCAATCAGACGGACATAGTATGATCCTTTGGTTCCTAGAACAGGGGGATCAGTCATCCACCAAGGGCACCTAAAATCGATATGACAGGCGAGGCGAGAGTCTAACCATTTGCTCCAAGCTTTGACTGAATTGTGACGCACTAACAGGTTTCTCTTGGAAAAATATTCTGGGCCATATTCGAGGTTTGAGGGAACCTCTACGATTTTGAGACGATCACAAAGCCACATATAGAGTAGGTAGGGGCTTCCCTTGAAGCTTTCCGCGACCACCATTTTTTATGGCATCTAAACCTGAGAAGGTTTCAGCTAGGATGAGGTACTGGGTTGGCTTTCCTTGAGAGCTGAGAGGCTATATCTATGAAGGACTCAGGGATAGTTTGGCCATCACTATTGGAGGTCAGTATGTATTGAGCTAGGATTCCTAGCACAATCGATAGTCTCTTAGTGGCTCGCCAAGCTTCGGGTTTTACATTGATAGGGTGACTGCGGGAACGATACGGGCCCAGTAACGGTACTAAGTTCAATCTCCCGTCATTGACTAAGACTTTGGCTTCTTCCTTGGAAATGTTTAGCCCTGTGGTGAGTTCACCAGAATATCCGGTCTTCAATGAGGGCCTGACTAGGGGGCCTGAAGCGATATCCTCATGATGCCGCAATAATCCTCGTGAGTAGGGCATAAATGCATGTACCCCCATATGGAATATGTGAAGATAGGGGTTCCATCGCTTAGCCATAGCATGTAAGAGGTTCCAGTCGATCTCAAACTCATGGAAGAAAGAGCACTCCTCAACATGAATCTCCCAAAATTGATCTTCTCTACAGGGTGCATTCCTATGACGGTTGTTTTGACTAACTGATCGATTGGGTTATCGCCGGCGGCTAACATCCTGGTTTGACACAAAAGGGCATTTTAGTACTCTTCCAATGGTCCATGTAAAAGATCAATTTATTTTCTTTTGGAAAATTTTTCCTTATGAAAAATATTTTCTGGAAAATATATTTTCTGGAAAATGTTTTCTTCTAAAGAACACTTCTTTTGGAAATAATCTTTTTGAAAAATATTTCTTTTTCTTCTTTGAAAATTCGATTTTCATTTTGATTTAACTGGCCCGGTCTATCATGGTTGTTGGATAGGGATGGACTGGGTCATTATTGTAAAAGAATGGATTCTTTACTGGGTTGGTGCACCCATTTAAAAATAAATAAAATTTCTTTGATCCTTGAGGACAATCATACACTTTGATCTCATCATTCACATCACTCACATACATTCATCAATCACATGCATTCATTCAATAACAACCCGGGAACACCCACGATAAGTTCGAGTCGTGACCTACTGGGAAGGTTTCTAGACTCTAAACTTACTACGTGCAATGCATTTTTATCTAGCCACCCTTGCCCAAGCATACCTATATACCTTTCGATACGTGGTGACTTGGTTTGATATACCGTATAGGTGATAATCTAAAACCTCAATTCACTTCTCTGAAGCAAAAAACAGCCAGTTCGATCTCCAGTTGAGAGGTGGCGGACAATGCTGAGCAAGGACCCACTTAAATACCTCTCGTCTATAATAGACGTAGTCTATCCCCCTCGTACAGTAGGGTACAGCGGGGCAAGATCTTGCTTAGGCATCGATTTTGACCAATAAGTGCAGTTGATATACTTAGACTATCTTTTATACCTACGGGTACGAGTCAAGAGTTGTAGCTTTCATAAATGGTTTGACGTCCCACGAGGGGACCAACCACGTACTAGTATTACGTTGGCAATCGGGACATATGACTGTGTGGCTTACAATAGGTCAAAGGCTCAGGTCGCTCCAGCCTGGGTGCATCAATATACTTCTCAGAATCACCTGATTAGATGGTATCGATGCCCCCAGTTTGATATACCCTAAGGTACGTGACTGGAGTTGTGGTTTTTATGAATGACGTCGCATCTCCGAAGAGACCGGGCCACGCACTAGTGCCACGTTGGCTATCTGGGACGTGTAAGTGAGTAAAACAGTAAACGTGCATGTGGTGTGTGCAAAACAGGGTGGGGTGTGCCTGGGATTTTTTAAACAAATGGGCCCATGGGCCTGATCATACCATCATACATCGGATTACGTGAACATTTAATCAAGATCGACACCATTCCAATCACATGAATATTTAATTACGATCAACATTATGATCAATATCAAACGTGTATTTCAAGCAAGATCATGGCATGTTAGAAGGGTGATTAACATAAACTAATAATATGGTCTGATTTAAGATCCAAACATGCACCTCACCTTCATATATCAATCATGGTAAATTAATAAATATGGTATGTGGCAATCAATTAGACCCGATCATTGCAATAGGTACAATTTGATAATTTTTATAGTCCAATCAAGGGTATTTTGGGGTGACCCTAACCAAATTAATATTTCTGAGGACATTGAATTAAGAATGAAGTGAGAATCGTTAGGATGAGAGGTTACGATAATCTTTAAACAAATTGAAAGAAAAAAAAAACAATGGAACTTTTAGAAAACAAATTGACTTTCATCAAGCAATAAAATCATTTTTTTATAATTTTTTTTTTAAAACTTAAAAGAACACAATTTTTCCCCCTTTAAAAAAAAAAGAAAAATTTAAACAAAACACCAATATTGCCATGTCAAGATCTGGCATGTGCTAGATCATAGATCTTTTCCCCTCAAGATATAACAACTACACATATCTAAGGGGATTTGTAGATCTCTATCCCGGGTAAATAAAGGTATGCCGCAGTCCATGCCACATCAGGAGTGTATTTTGAGTATACTGCATGGGGGGGAGTCCGATTATGACAACTAGTCTTAAGAAGTCATATCGTTCTTAAAAAGTCAAGGAAATTTATATTAAAAGGTAAAGTAAATTTATTTCTTAAATATTTGGCTAATGGCAAACAGATGGAAGGAGGGGTAGGTGAAGGCATTAGATAACTACAGGGGGAGGTAAGTGCGATTGTCAAATCGTCAGGGGAATGATATGGAATTGCAGTAAACCATAGGGGTGAAAGTGTAATTTATCCAAAAATGTACAATTGTTCCCCTTTGAATTAAAAAGAAAGAAGGAATAGACAGAAGCTTTAAGCACTAGAGTAAGGTAGAGCAGAGCGGTCTCTCTCTTGTGGTGAGTTTCCTCATGAAGAAGATATCGAAGAGAACAACATATCCACTAGTTTAAAGTAGTGGCAGGTTCTTTTTATGTTTTGAAATTGCAAGACCTGGCCGTTCCTTAAGACTCCTTACCGATCGACAAAACTCTGTACTTCTGTAACAGCCAAAAAATACATCGATTTCACGAGGAAAACTTCAAGATTGGTTAGGTTCGACGATTCCAAATCTCGCATCTCCAAATCAGATGAGATCAGAAATTTTCTCCAAACATTAATGGCTTTAAAACCGATTAGAAGGAAGGTTGTACTGGCTTGAAAGAACAGGCCGATCGGGTTCTGTTGAAGACACAATGAACACAGCTGAAAATCGTTTAGAATGGAAGGTTCGACTGAGCTAAGCCGATCGGCCTCTGTTGAGACAGCGAAGAACACAATTGGAAACCGATTAAGAAGAGGGCGCGAGGTCGAGAGCAAGATCAACCGTCCAAGCTTTAGATCGTTTAAGCTTCGCAAACGAAAATATGGGTTTAAGCTTCGCAAAACGAAAATATGGGTTTGGAACCTTGAGGATTGAAATTCGTAAGTTTCGACAGCGCTTTGGAGAAGAAGATGGGTTTTTTTTTAAAAAACTATTAAAAAAATGGTGAAAAATAAATAAGCAAAAGGTTTTTCTACTAACAGCACCCCAAAATCATTAGTGGATTTACTAATCACACACCACCAAGAGTTACTGCCGGCAAGAAATCCCAAAATATATATATATATATATATATATATATTTGAAATCTTATATGCTGTCAATGGACAACATGTCTTGCTCACTAAAGAAAATTGAACATCTATGGAATAAATAAAAAATAACCAACTAATCAAAACAAAATTTCTTTTAAAAAAAAAAAAACGTTATCAAATAACACATCAAACACGTTTCCTTAAAAAAAAAATCTTTTGTTATCCAAAAACGGATCGACATCCCCCCAAAAGGAAGAACATAAAGAAAACATCCTTTTCATTTCATTATTCTATCCTTAATGATCATCATTCCACCCTCAACACAATTATCCGTTGACATTTGATATCATTATTTAAAGTCACCCTAAATGACTCTCGATTAAACTATGCTAGAATAACGTATTCAAAGTTGAACCGAAATTAATGATTAAACCCACCAATATAAAAAAATGATAAACGAGCAATAAAAACAAACTAACTAAAAATTAAATAGAATCAACGAAAAATAAAAACTAGGTCATTGGCAATGTTCCCATACTCGGGGTTTTTCAAGTTTGATCCTCAATGTCCCCAGTGGAGTCGCCACCGGATCCGCTTTTGACCCTTGAGGTTTGGGAGTCGCCACCTAGTTGTTAAGGTTTAGGAACCAAACTGACTCTAAAAAAAGACAAACTAATCTACGAAAGAGAAAAAGAGTCCGGGGATCACGTTACGGGGTTGGAAGGTGTTAGGCACCAACCCCGCCCGGCCAAAGCTGGTCTTTACTAACTTCCCAAATATATCACATTGCTAAAAACCTAGATAAAAATAAAAATAAAAAATTACATACCTTTTCGATAGAAAGGATTTTGTTCCCTCAGATCTGGCTAAAATAGCTCCTTGTACTGTACTCCCTTGCTTCGTTCTGTCTCCGGATTTGATTTTGGATCTCCAAGATCGAGGTATCTCCTTGCTTTTGGATCTGAACTCTTCAAGTTTGTTGCAGATTTGGAGGTATTTTTAGAAGGCTTTTAGGCGTTTCTTATGCTAAAATCGAAGGGGGGATGTTAGGTAAGGAGTTTGGGCTCCAAAACTAGGGTTTATGAGAGGCTAGGGGGGCTTTTAGACCTACTTCTCTTACGGTTTATGATTTGATACGAAAATAGGGTGTGAGCACATCTATTTATAGATTTTTTTAGGGGTTGATTTTGATAGAGTTAGTGTTAAATTAGAGTTCTTTTAATTAGAGTTGTGTTTTAGTTAAAATTGTTTTGGTAGAGTTGTGTTTTAATTAGAATTGTTTTAGGTGGAATTGTGTTTTAATTAGAATTATTTTAAGTAGAATTGTTTTTAACTTAAAACTCTATTTGATTGAGTTATTATTTAATTAGAACTCTATTATGACTTTTGGTCTTATTTGATTGACTTTTAATGTTTTGACTTTAGTCTTAATTGATTGACTTTTAATATCTTGACTTTAGTCTTGCTTAATTGACTTTAATTTTGACTTTAGTCTCACTTGATTGACTTTAATACCTTGACCTCAGTCTTGTTTGATTGACTTTTAATTTTTAGAGAAACCCCCTCTATTATATCTTTAATTATTTGGACCCCCAAATGGAGGGGTCCTTAAAGAAATATCTCACGAACCCTCAACAATTTTACTTGAAAGTCCGATTGATCGATTTCTTCAATTCAAAATTTTAAATTAATTTCATTAATGTTTCACTTTAATTATTTAATATTTTATTTATTAATTTCGAAATTTTTAATTATGAAAATTGTGAAATTACCGTTTTACCCCCGGAGAGGACTTTTCACGTTTTAAGTCAGTTTTTAATGTTCTAGGATGTTTTAGAATCGATTTTTCGTAAGGAATTCAATGAAAATATTAATTTGTGTCATTTATGAAATTTTTTGTGTGAAATGGTTATGAACTTTATGAGGGGCATTTTCGTAATTTAGTCGAATTCTGTTAAAATTGGTGAAATGATTTATTTGGTTTCGATTTGTTGTTTTATGTGTTTGAGAGAGTTTTCCTAAGCGTAACGTAGGCTCTAAGGTTTTTTTGAGGTTAGGGGTATTTTTGATAATTTGGTAGTTTTTTAGTGATTTTTATCGTGAAGCTTCTTTTTGGTCTACAAGATGATGATTTCTATGTTTCTGGGGTCGTATTTTCGTAGTGTAGCGTGGTTTCTAAGGTTTTGTCAATTCGAGATACCTCATCCGGATTTTTGAAACACATCTGGTAACAAAATAAAGCAATGGAATACACATCCATCATTGGGAATCATTGCGATCGGGTTGACGAGTTGATTAATCAGGCGGATGCAAAAATGGGGTGTCTACTCATACTAGGAAGAGATGAGGTTGATAAAGACTTATCACTAGAAATCCAGTATTCACATTGTTGGGAATCAACAACATGGGCCTCATGGGTGAGAAAAGTCTTCAAACGTGAAAGCATGAAGAAAAGGCTAGAAGTACTGGGTCTCATCTCAACAATATAAATATTCATGAATGACGTTTACCCTAATGAGCCTCTGTTGGCAAAATCGATGGAGTTATGGAATCCTAATACACATACATTCATATCTGTCGGCAACAAATGCACTTTCACAATTGAAGATGCAATAAGGCTAACAAGACAACCGTAGGGGAAAAGTAACATATGTTCCCAAGGATGAACTTGATTATGTGGAGTTGGGGAAATAGATGCGAATGAAATGCATGAAGATTGGTCGGAAGTACTACAAACCACGGAAAACTCTGTATAAGGCAATGGAAGGAGAAATATAACGGGTATGAAGAAACACATTTATGTGCATTCTCGGTATACTATATTTCAATATTTGTTGCTCTGACAGTGCCGTACAGATGCATAAGTACAACCGTCACGAATGTCGTTGCGAAAGTGATAGTGGGGAAGGATATGTGTCTAGCAAGTCTTTTAGTTGCTCAATTATATCAAGGACTAGACAACTATCATCATGACCTAATAACACGAGAAATTGCAAGAATAAATGGAGCAAAAGTGAAAGCAGAGTTGAATAACCTTGGTGGTTAGTTATGGATTTTGCAGATATGGGCAGATCAAAGATTCAAATCCTTGGCTCCCAAGAAACAACCATCAATAACACCAAGAAATATCTATAGAGCATGTTGTTATGGTGTCCAAAAATCTCAAATGCAGGATACTTTGTGTAGATGCATGATTTTTTATTTCCAAATATTACTACCACAAAGATTTGGAGTCGCTACCATCCATATTTGTAAAAGGGAATGAATGTCACCCAATGTATATTTTTAGAATAAAAGTGCCATTTTTTTCATTTAGTAACTCTCGTACGGATAGAACACCAATCAACCTAAGGTTAGGGTAAGCGACTCAATTAGATAAAGGGGAAGGTGTTAGGCACCCCTTTTTCTCCACTAAGTGGTGGTAACTTCAACATAACTCAATCATTTTGGATACAAATATAAATAAAATAAAAGTGCCACGTGTTGACGACTTGTACCCTAAGTAAGGATTTGTTATCGGCTTAGACTATAGGGATTATCTCATCGAAGGAGATGACCCTTATAGTTACAACCCTTATACTTTCAATCGAACCGAGGTTCGATATATTGAAGATTGGGGAGGGGGAGCAACATAACTTAAGTCTTCTAAAAATAAAAATTAAAGAGGTGAAGGGGATAGTAGAAAATGGATATGGAGAGAGGAGAGAGAAGGGGTATGCAATGCTATCTTCAACTCTACCTTGAAGCCTTGATATGTTCTTCCTTTCCTTCTTTCTTCTTCTTCTTTGGGTCCTTAGTAGAATTAGGAGAATATTTTTTTAAGAATTATGTGAAAGTATGAGAGTAGAGTAAAAGAAAGTTGAGGGGAGATATTTTTTTGTGTAAGACTTGGTGTTTGGTACCCATTTTGAAAAGGGATGCGGGTATTTATAGGTGTTGAGGATTATTTTTGAGGGTATAATAAGGTGAAAAGTTAGAAGAGTAAATAATAACATAGGATTTGAGGGTGAGAGGTGTGAAATTTATAGTTGGGATGAGGGTCTTTGTGGAATGGGATGAAAATGGATAGTTGCTTACCCAAATGATTTGGATCCTCCCCAACCTATTTGGGTTGAATGTTTGGTGAAGTGAGATGATGGGCTTTGGTTGAAAGAACGGGATTGAGTATTAGTTAGGATGAGAAGGTGAGGTGTTTGATTAGAAGAATGGGTTCTGTAAGGAGTTAGGTGTTTAATTTTTTGGGAGGGTTAAGGGGATGATGACATGTGTTAAAAGGGGGTATGGAGATGGAGTATTGATTAGAGGAAAATGATGTGGTATTTGCTTGTGAGAATGGGTTGAGGGTGAATGCTGAAGGGAGGTGTGGATTGTGATGTGGGTTGGTAGTTGTGTTAGAGAAAAGTGATGGATTAGGATGGAAGGGGTATGGATTGTGATGTAGGTTGGTGGTTGTATTAGAGAAAGGTGACGGATTAGGATGTATAGGATATGGGTTGTGATGTTGGTTGGTGGTTGTGTTAGAGAAATGTAATGGAATAGGTTGAATAGACTGATTTTTTAGGAAGTGAGTTGTGGAGTGGACAAGTATCCATTTGATGATCAAAGGTTGATTGATTGATGTGGATAATGAATTTTGGGTTAAGGTTATGAATATGGGTGTGGGCTTTGATGTGTTGGGCTTATGATTTTAGGTTGTTGGGATTGATTAGGGTTTATTTTGAGTAAGTTTTAGGACTTAGGTGGCGTGAGGTAAGGATTAGGCTAAGTTGGGTGAAATGAGAAATGATTTTTGGGGAATCGAAGGTTGGTGAGCCTTAAGCGGGCTTGGGGTATTTTCGATTTCAAGAGTGGAGTGGTAAAAGATGATGACAGTAGGGGTATGCCAAGTCTTATTTTGAGTCCATTAGACCTTCAAGGGTCTTAGGAACCTATGAATTGATTAAAATGCCACGTTTCGATGATTTGGACTTTTTAGGCTCGTTGGTGAATTTTATTAAAAAATATGATTTTTAGGTCTTTTTGAGTGGGGGGGGGGGGGCATTAAAATTGGGGTGTCTACACTGCCACTCTTTGTAAGATCTGCATAGAAAGAACTTTAAAGAATAGATTAAACCCCTATTTGTCTGGGCTAGTAAGCTTTCTTAAAAACACAATTTCAAACCATCGAGTGGATTGAAGATTTTTTATGTGTGTAGAAAATGGCTACCCAAGCACAAGGTTTGACAGGGTTGGCATTGGAATTCCTCGATCTCATGGCACAAGGCTCGTTTGAGATCTAACATTTGATAATGAATTTTGAAATTCTAGTGTTTTTTTCGACAAATTGGGATTGAATGTAACTAAAGAAGGATTTTTTTTATTTTTTTTTCAAGATACATTCAAATAATAAAAACTTTTTTGGAGGAATTAAGGTGGTTGTAATGATCCTTTAACAGATTTACACGAAGAAGTATTTCAAATTTGTCGTAACACTCTCTAATTGTAGTGGTTGGAAAAAAGAAAACATGATCCTCCCGAGTTTTGAGTCTGACAGGGATGTAATCTTCTATAAGTAAGACGGTCTCTCAGGCTAGGAGTCTGAAAGGAATTGAACTAATTGTGAAAAGTGGAGATGAGATTTGCAATCTAAGTATGTTTCGACAAAAATGATTTAACATGTTTTGCTTTGAATGACGAACCTGTAAAATCTTAGGAAGATCAAGATTTTTTTTCCTCAATTTTTTATTTTTTTGTTTTATTTTTTTAAAAGGTTGAGAATATCGTGTTGTTTATACTTATGTGACAAGGAGCAATATGTAGTTTAAGCTTGTACTGGGGAGCATCATATATTTTAGACTCTTATTGAGGAGTGACAAGTAGTTTTAAGCTCTTACTGAAGAGCGATATGTAGTTTAGGCTCTTACTTAGGAATAACAAGCGATTTTAAGCTCTTACTGAGGAGTGATATGCAGTTTAGGCTTTTGTTTAGGAGTAAATGTTAAGAAAGTGTTTATGCAAAATAGTTTTGATAATTATTGACCTCGGGTAATTCGATACATTATTTTTAAGGAATAAATTGAACTTTTCGTCATATGCCCAAAATACTAGTTTGGCATGATGCATGCAAAAAACTCTTTATTTTTTTTATTTTTTTTAAATCATCCTTTTAGTATGAGCAAAATGACTAGACCAAGAATCCGGTATTGTTGAATACTGACCAGGGTATGTCTATCAAATAGGTAGTAGTTTTCCTCAATTCAATTTAAGGTCCTTTAGAGTCATCCCCACCATTGGATATCGACAAAAGGATAGAGAATAACTGGATGGTGTTTGATGATGAGATAACAAATTGTATAATGATTGATGGTTAGTAGTATACTTTAGAATCTATAAGAAATATTGATAAATCGATGATTACTCAGACTTAAATATTTTCGAGGCAGAGATGATTGGTGGATAAAGATGATATTTTTTTCTCCCTTTTTTGTCGTTCATGCCCTTAATGCCAATTATGGTTTTTACGAAGTCTGGCTCTATAACTTTTGTGTATTGATGCCTTTTCAGGTTTTCATCGTGCCTATGGTATTTGATCTTGCCACAATTTGAATTTTTTATTTTTATTTTTTGTTTCAATGCCTTTGTAGGTTTTCACTGTGCCCTTTCAAGTCACGATACACTTTTTGTAAACTTCACTTAGATAGTTATTCCTTTATCGTCAATGAACATTCATGGTAGAAATATTTTTTTCAAACCATTTCTCAATCAGAGATGACTTGATTTTAGGATGTAACATGGATAGGGTTGAGGTTCATAAAAAAAAAATGGTATAGGCACGAATATGGAATTTAATATAATGGATAGGTTGAACCGGGGTTTTATCTTTTTTTTTTTGTGAGAATAAAACTACATCTCATTTTGTGTGAGCCAGAAAGAACTCATTTACGCACGTTTGAGAACATCAAGTGGGATGGTAGATTCAGAAGATGATCGCCCAAGCACGGGGTCTGACAGTGTTTAGTCATCTTGAATGTCTTGATTTCGTGGCACGAGACTCATTTGAAATCTTGGATTTGATGAAATTGGATGATTAATAGAAAATGGCTACCTAAACACAGGGTCTGACAGGGTTTGCATTATTAATTCCTCGATTTCGTGGCATGTAGCTCGTTTAAAATCTTGGGATTGATGGATTTTGTGATGATTGATGCTTTTAACCATACTTCATTGAGTTTGATTCCGAGTCACTTTACCCGAGATATTTTTTGTTCATTTTTTTTGCAATGATATTCTTTTTTTTTCTTTTAAAATTGCCCAGTGTGGGGTGACATTCCTTGGTTCTAGGTAATTGAAGGATAATGAAGGGTCGAGTAGGTTGACTAGCGGTAGATATGTTAGGATAGTAGAAGGAAGGCCTCTCATCATTTCGAGATTTGATTTTTCAATAACATATTTGGATGTCACTTAATGCTTGTCAACTCAAGAGATAATTTTTGCAGATTCGAATCCTTAATAGTGGCCGGTCCTTCATAATTGAACTAGAATCTTTTCCTTTCACAAGGGCCGAACTATTTTGCTAGACTTTCATTAATATGTTCTTCTTTTCAATATTCTTTTGACGTTCTTCTTCATTTGCTGATCATCTTCAATATGCTTATCAAGGATCCTTAGGATCATTCTTTCAAGCTTACACCTGAATCAGCACATATATTTTTCATTTTTTTTCAATAAGTCTTGTGAGGTAAATCTCAAAAGGAAAAAAAATCAATACATCGTTGACATGGACTTCTTTCTAAGTTGCGAATTCCATTTGAGAATTGAACATTGAAGTAGAAGTGGTTAGTCAAATCGAACTTGATGCTTTTAAAATGAAGGCTTTTGGTGGATGAATGTGATTTTGATCAACTTAGGCTGAGAAATATGGTCAGTGCCCTAGTTTAGATAAAAACGTTTTATTATTTTATCGTTCATAGTTTATACTCATGCGGGCTAGGAGTAATTAAAATGAGTCGAAAAGAGTATGATGATAATCTTTAGGTTTTTGGGTCGTCTTAAGTCCTCTAATTGAATCGAGTCTGACTCTTCAGAATTTGACATGACACTCATGTCATTCATTAATTCGAAATTCCTTGTAGTTATGAAGCTCATAATTGAAAGATGTTTTTGACTTTTTTTTTTTTGAAAATATATACATTTTTTTTTATTTTTTTAGGTAGGTAATAATAATTCTTTGTTATTTTTTTAAATGGACCCTCTAAATGATTATCCTTTCTAAGGACGAAGGTCCGATAAATATTCCTAAGAAGGGAATGTGAATGCATTTTTTTTTTTTTGAAATTATGATTTTTTTTTTAAAAGATGGACATTCTAAATTAATAGTCTTCTTGAGGATGAATATCCGATATATATTCCAAGGAAGGACATGCATTTTTTAAAAAAAATTTGAATTTTTTTGTTTGAAAGGTGGACATTCTAAATTAATATCCTTCCTAAAGATGAATGTCCGATAAATATTCCCAGGAAGGACATGCATATTCTTATGAAATTTTTTGAATATTTTTATTTTTTATTTTACCTTCTGATTTTGTCTAAGTAGATCTGTATTCTCATGCCTCAAAGTTTGTAAAATCAAAGATCAAGTCAATTCGAATCCCATCCTCGACGCAATCTGCCACTTGCATTAAGTTTGAAAAGGTACCCGTAGTGTGTCCCACCAAATGAATGTAAAATACGTTCTCTAATGTCGAGATAAACGTGGTGTTCATCTCTTGTTCAGTCATTGCTGGCCTCACTTGTGAAGCTGACTTTCGCCATCTTCGAGCATAATCTTTTACTATCTCTCTAGGTTTTCGTACCATTTTTCCATGTCGTTTCGATCCAACCCCTCGTCCGTATTGAACCTATAGTTGTGCTAGAACATTTCGGCCAAGTCTTGCCAGCCTTTGATGAGTGTATGATCCAGTCTCGATAACCATTTGAGGGCTGGCCCAGTCAAGCTTCTTTGAAACAACTGCACCAATAATCTATCATCTTCCTCGTATAGGCAAATTGATCCGCAATATAGTTTTAGATGTGACAGAGGACACCCTACCTCATTTTACTTCTCGAATTTTGGGCATTCAAATTTATTTGGTAGCTGCACATTGGGATAAAAACAGAGGTTCTTGAACCTAGTTCCCTTCAAGGTAGTGGTGCCCTTAATTTTCCTCATCTCTTCTTGGAGAGACTCAATCTGTTGGGCCATCTTCTTGTCTGTTGTGCTTTTATCTTCCGTGACCCAGTAATCACACTCGTCATCGTGAATGATCAAAAGATGTGGTCGATTATGCGGAATGTATAGTGGAGGTCCTTGATATCCCGAAATTGTGGTAGTAGGGTGGTCTGTTGCCCTTGTGGTGGTTGCTCTAGGGGATCATGATTCGATCCTGATGCTTTGTGTTGTACTGTCTGGGCTTGTATGAAACTGTCGTGGACCAACACGGCTCTTAGCATCTTCTCTTGTCTGTCTGTAATTTCTAATAATGCAGATATTCTTGTGTTGATGTCTATTGTCTCTACTATTTCTAGTTGCAATACCTCAGGAGTACTCATTATCAATGAAGATCAAAGAAAATGCAGATGCTTCTTGGGATGTTTGTACTTCTTTCGCTTGACCACCTATGAATACAAAGAACTAAGTGGCAATATACTATTTACAAAAGATAAGATGCATGATGTTTTATTATGTCAGGTTAAGTTATGATTTTTAAAGAAAAGGGCTCTTCGGCACGGAGTTGACCTCAACGTGGAGCTGGGTTACATATTTTTGGAAATAATTACATCAGCACGGAGCTGACATCAATACGGAGTTGGCATCAACATAGAGTTGGCATCAGCATGAAACTGGATTGCGTGCTCTTGAGAGAGCGGATTACATCGGCACAGGGTTGGCATCGATACAGAGTCGGCATCAGTACGGAGCTGGGTGACGTATTTTTTATTTTATTTCTATTTTTTTTACATTTTTATTTTTGAAGATGCTTACATCAACACGAAACTGGCATCAATACGGAGCTGGATTGTGTATTTTTGAAAATAATTACATCAACACAGAGCTGACATGAACACAGAGTTGGCATCAACACAGAGCTGGATTGCGTATTTTTGAAAATAATTACATCAGTACGAAGCTGATATCAACACGGAGTTGGCATCAACATAGAGTTGGCATCAGTACAGAACTAGATTGCGTGCTCTTGAAAGAGTGGATTACATCGGCACTAGATTGGCATCGACATGGAGCCGGCATCAGTACGAAGCTGGATGGTGTATTTTTTATTTTATTATTATTATTATTATTATTATTATTTTCTTTTTGAAAATGGCTACATCAACACGGATCTAAGTGGCATATTTTTTATTTTATGTCTATTTTTATAATTTTTTTTCTTTTTGAAGATGGTTACATTACCATGAAGCTGGCATCAATACGAAGTTGGCATCAACACAGAGCTGGATTGTGTA
Organism: Akebia trifoliata; assembly: GCF_017979445.1. Lineage (NCBI taxonomy): Eukaryota > Viridiplantae > Streptophyta > Magnoliopsida > Ranunculales > Lardizabalaceae > Akebia > Akebia trifoliata. The sequence goes on along the minus strand of NW_028237691.1, from coordinate 335,891 downwards.
TTTTTGAAAACAATTACATCAACACGGAGTTGGCATCAACATAGAGCTTGGTTGCGTATTTTTGAAAATAATTACATAAACACGGAGCTGGCATCAACACAGAGTTGGCATCAGCATGGAGCTGGGTTGCATACTCTTGAATGAGTGGGTTATGTCAACGTAGGGTTGACATCAGTGCGGAGCCACATCAGTATGGAACTATGCTGTATATTTTTGTGAGGTTGGTTACATCAACACGAAGTTGGCATCAACACGAAGTTGGTATTATTTGAAAATAATAGATTACATCAGCATATTGCTGGCATCAATAGAAAGTTTGGAAAATATTGTGTACAATAGATCATTGTGAACAAATCGAATTGGAAAAACACACACATTTTTTTGTTTACCTAATTCAGTTATCTAAAATCAATAGCGACCAGTCAGATACCCAAGGAAGAGGTGGCGCATAATACTTTCGCAAAGACACTCTTAAATCATCTCATTTTCTTGAATAAACATTGTCTATTCCCTTCGTATCAACATGACAAGATCATTCTTAGGCACTGACTTTGATTAAGAAATGCAATTGGCACCTTTAAATATCTTTTTCTTTATTTTCAAATCTATTTTTTTTTTATATTTAAAAATTGGTTGAAATTATTTGGGTTGATCGATTGATTGTTGACTTTGTTGGATTGCATATGGATCATGGATTTGGTTCGGGTCTAAATTGGAGGATGGATCCGATTCGGGTCAAAATTAGAGGATGGACTTAGTTCGGGGCAAAATTGGATTGTGGACCCGGTTTGGGTCGACTTTGGATCATTGACCCGATCTGAAGTAAACCTAGTTTGACATGGATATGAGTCGTTGACCTAGTTTGAAATAGATATCAGTCATGGATCCGATTCAAAATGGATACGGATCATGGACCTGATTTGAAATGGATATGGATCGTGGACCCGATTCGTAATGGATGTGAGTCGGGGACCCAATCCAGATCATATATGGGTCGTGGGTCCGATTCGTAATAGATATGGGTCAGATACGGGTTCTGGACCTAATTCGAAATGGATACGGGTCTTGGACCCAATTCGGATTGCATACGGGTCGTGGACCCTATTTGAAATGGATGTGGGTCGAGGATCCGATCCGGATTGTATATGGGTCGTGGACCCGATTTGGATTAGATACGGGTCGTAGACCCGGTTCGAAATGGATACGGGTCGTGGACCTAATTTGAGTTAATCCTCAGTAATGGATGATAGTGAGTTTGATTGTGATCGTAGTAGCTAGTAAGCCAATTTGGGTATCGGTAGAGAATAGGCGAACTTAATTTGGAACATAAATGGACATTTATGAGAGTCAAAATCCTATTTAAAATGGTAACGAGTGGTAGTCCTTGAACATAATTATAAAAATGACCTATTTAAGCATTTTTAGACCTCAAAATTCAAAAAATGAAAGTAAGTCCTAGAATAAAAGTTGTCAAGACTGATATTAGGAATGAAATGAGCAAAAAAATTATTATTATTATCATTTTTTAAGTCTGTATTTCAAGTAGGGACTAGGGTATTTTATATCTGTTCGTGCTTGAAACACGGACCAATATGACATTTTGGCAATTTTTTTTAAAGTTTGTATTTCAAACTTAAGGTACATTGCCTCTGCTTTTTGGCTTTGTGGACACGTGATTTATTCATTTTTTTAATATATCAACCACTTTGGGGGATTTTGGAGTCGCCACCATTCATGTTGCAAAAATGTGTGAATGGTCACTCGTGATGTATTCTTTTGAAAAATAATTTATTTTGACGTTTAGTGATTCTCGTACGGATACGGCTCATTTGGCCCAACCTTGGATTATAGGTAAGGGGTCTATATTAGGGAGTAGGGAAGGTGTTAGGCACCCTACTCCCTCCATCTTTGGTGGTAACTTCAGATTCGATCGGTTTTGAAAATAAAAATAAAATAAAAAGAGTCGGAAAAACCTGATATGTGTCCTCAAGTATGAGAGACTTTGATATTGGCTCAAACCATTGAAGGCACCCTTATTGAAAAATGGTCCCTTCCATGACTCAAACCATTGTGGTATGTGCAAAAGTATAGAGAAATGGGATGAGTAGAAGAGGGTAGTTGGAGGGGAGAGAATGGGGATTGTTTTGTTCAAAACCCACCTTGATCTTGACTTTTTTTTTTCTTCTTCAAAGGATGAATCTTATTTGACTTTTCTTGATTTGCTTGAGAGAGTTAAGAGTTGAGGGTAGAGTGATGAAAGTAGGGAGAGTTATAATTTTTTAGAAGGTTATTTTTTCAAATTTTCATTAGGTAGTGCAAGTTGATAATGAAGGGGGTTTTATAGAGTTTGAGAGTTATTTTTAGGGGTAGAGTTGTGTGAAATGATGAGAAATGGTAGAATAGTATGGGGTTTAAGAGATGGGTGTGTGTAATTTGAAGGAGATTAAGGGGTATTTAGGGAATGGGGGGTTAAATGGGTTATTTATAACCCAAATGGGTTGGATCTTTCAACCCATTTGGATAGAGTATTAGGTGGAATGAAATGAATGAGAATAGTGTGAGAATGAGATTGTGTGAGAGGGTAATTAATTGGTGAGGTAAAAGGGGAGTGGTGTTTGGTTTAAGATAATGGATCGTGTAAGAGGATAATTAATTAGGTTTTTAGGAGGGTGAGGGAGATGATGACATGTATCAAAATGTGTGGAGATTAGATGTTTGGATGAGTTAATGGGAGAGAATTGAGTGTTTGATTTGAAAGGAGGGGTGTGGGTTTGAAGTGTTATATGAGTTTGTAGGGAATGATGATGGTAGGTTTGTAGGAAATGATGATGGTAGGTTAGAAGAGGGTAATGAATTGATGTAATTTTTTAAAGAAAATGTGATGAGAGTAGATGATTTTTTAGAGAAAAGGTGATGGGGGTAGGTTATTGGATGAGGGAGGTGAGTTAAGGTGGTGACATGTGTCCCACCTTGATGATTATGGTGATTGGTTGTGATGTTGGGCTTGGGTAGGTAATTGGGTAGTGGGTTGAATAGTAATGGTAGTAGGCTTGGATTTGGGTAGAATGATTTAGGTGATGGGTTGAATAAAATTGGGCTTAGGTAATAGATTGGGTAGGGGTGTATTATGAGTTGAGTTGAATGGGCTTAGGTATAGTAATGGGTTAAGAAGTGGTGAGGAGTAGTGAGGAGTTTTTGGTCCGTGGGCCACGTGAGTAGGGCCTTGGGCCATTTATTGAAAGAGAAAGATGATTTTTGGAGGTTTGCGCTTTGAGGGCCTAATCCGATTTTTGATAGATTTGGACATTTTACGTCGAGGGCCCGGTCAAATCTAGGTGTCTACAGGCTTGAGCCAAGAAGAAAATACATTTTTTTGTTTTTCTTTTTGATGATATGTATGACTTAAAAAAAGGATTTCCCCTTCTTACATAGGGGAATAAGTAAAGGAAAAAAACACACCTAAAACTATACAACTTGCCTTCGTGGGCTTACAATTTGGGCTTTGAGGCCTCAAAAATAATTATAACTCGCAATTGGGAGTCGATGTGTCCGTTTAGAACATGTGTCCTAGCACATCTAGTCGGGCATATACATGCGATAAAAGGAGGATTTACGGTTACAAGATCTTCAAACCTCGATGCATACCGGAGTATACACATCGTAAGTTGGCGATTGGACTTGATGTGTTCATTCCCGACATTTGAAATAACGATCTCAAGCCGTAGAACTATTAGGCATCGGGGCTAGATATTTTTTAGGGTGGGGTGGTTTGTGTAATAGGCTATGCTCGTATGTGCTCGTGCATTTTTTTCATCATCGACCCCCTTACAAGTATGTAATGAAGGAAAAATGTAAATAAATATTACAACATGAACATGTAAATAAAAAATAAAGAAAACACAAACAACAAATAACAAATAATATTAGCTAGCAAATAAAAAAAAAAAAAAAATTTCAAAATGACCGAGTTGACACGAGGGATGAAGCTAGTCTCCCTAGTGGAGTCGTTAGTTGTAGATGCGTGATTTTTTATTTCTAAATATCACTATTATAAAGATTTGGAGTCGCCACCATCCATATTTGTAAAAATGAGTAAATGGTCACCTGATATACATTTTTAGAATAAAAGTGTTATTTTTGGCATTTAGTGACTATCGTACGGATAGAACACCAATCAACCTAAGGTTGGGGTAAGTGACTCGGTTAGAGAAAGGGGAAGGTGTTAGGCACCCCTTTCTCTCCACAAAGTGGTGGTAACTTCAACATAACTTGGTCATTTTGAATGCAAACATAAATGAAATAAAAGGTGAAGGAATGGTAGAAGATGGATATGGAGAGGGGAGAGAGAGGGGGTATGAAATGCTATCTTCAACTCTACCTTGAAGCCTTGATGTCTTCTTCCCTTCTTTATTTCTTTTTCTTATTCTTTAGGTTCTTAGTAGAATTAGGAGAATATTTTTTAAGAATTATGTGAGAGCATGAGAGTAGAGTAGAAGAGAGTTAAGGAGAGATTTTTTGTGTGCTAGACTTAGTGTTTGGTGCCCATTTTGGAAAGAGATGAGGGGATTTATAGGTGTTGAGGATTGCTTTTACAGGTATAATGGGGTGAAAAGTTAGAAGAGTAGAGAATGACATGGGGTTTGAGAGTGAGAGGTGTGAAATTTGAAGTTAGGGTGAGGGTATTTGTGGAATGGGGTGAAAATGGATAGTTGTTTACGTAAATGGTTTGGATCCTCCTCTACCCATTAGGGTTGAGTGTTTGGTGAGATGAGATGTTGAGGGTTGGTTGAAAGAATGGGATTAAGTGTTAGTTGGATAAGGAGGTGAGGTGTTTGATTAGAAAAATGAGTTGTGTAAGGAGTTAAGTGTTTAGTGTTTGGAGAGGGTTAATGGGATGATGACATGTGTCAAAAAAACGTATGGAGATGAAGTATTGTTTGGAAGGAAGGGATGTGGTGTTTGCTTGTGAGAATGAGGGTGAATGACGAAGGGAGGTGTGGGTTGTGATGTGGGTTGATAGTTGTATTAGAGAAAAGTGATGGATTAGGATATAGGGGGTAGAGGTTGTGATGTGGGTTGGTGGATGTGTTAAAGAAATGTGATGCATTAGGATGTAGGGGGTATGGGTTGGTGAAGAAATGATGATAGATGAAGAGCAAACTGAAAAAATGATGAAATGACATCAGAAGGAAGTGAGAAGAAATCAAAAGAAGAAAAAGAAGAAGAAGATGAAAAAGACAGAATCAAGGACAAAAATGATGTTCGAAGAGGAATAAGATGTTGGTAAGTAAAATGCAAATCTCATGAATTATGCATGCAATATTATCATGACTGGTTAATGAATAATACTAATGCTAACACTGTATAGAAAAAAGAACCAATAAGCATACAAGACTTATCCAATGTTGGCACATCAAGAGTAGAAAGCTTTGAAGGCAAATATCCGTTTAGTTTGATGATTTTATTTGAAAAATCTCAAACAGAAAAGGACAAGGAATACAAGCAAAGAGAAATAACAACGCAACAGGCAACGGGTCAATATGAGTTGGTGGAAATAGAAACACATAACGTTAATGAGGTAAATAAACTAAAAAGATGCATGACCAAGAAAATAACATACTCGCAAGATGATTCCTATAACCTAACCTGACTGACTCGCACTATTTTGATTTTTGTGGACTAGGAGACAACCATTATAACATATTTGCCTGCAGTAATAATTACTCAAGAAATGCCAGCAACTTTCGCTATAAATAGGATCCCCTTACGCAAAGTAAAGTGAACAATGAAATTTTGTTTTTTGCCTAAGAAATAACATGTTCCCATGTCTTCTATATGAAGAATCAAAACCTGATGATATACTGCCCAACTTAGAATTTTTCATCTATTCGCCACTTTTTTCTAGATCAGAACATGAGACTCTAAGGACTACTGCCCAGGATTTCAAGGATTTGATTAGCAATGACTTGTTTGATGATCTATTGATTTTCAATTTAGGCAAATTTGCAACTGCTGGACGAGAACCCACAATATACATTGATGATAGTCCAATGAAAAAGGTTGCAAAGCGGTACCCGTGGTTTTTCACTGCATTTTCCCAAGAACTGAGGACACCAATGAATGAAAAGGAATATCCACAATTTACACAATATGCAGTAGCATGAGTTCAGTTAGAAAAGAATTTCAAGATACATTGCAGGTTCTCTAAACTTCAGCAGTTGCCAGAAAGAAAAGTCAATCTCTGTATCGAAAGCCGTTGACTTTGGAGGAATATGGACTAAAGAATCACCTAGCTTGTGTACTACAAACTAATCACAACCAAGATCCTCTCAATGAAAACATTATTTTATTTCTTCTGATAAAGGTTCGCTCTCAAAACTCGTTTGATTTAGATTTTCGAATCTAAAATATTAGATAATGCACTTGTTTGTGGTGTTTCTCATATCTAATATGTTTGGGGGACAGTGATGAGTTCTTGGTTGATCTCGTCCCTACTTAAAGAGAGGATCTGTGATCCAATCTCTCAATATGACATGTGATTAGCTCCAATTCACATTTCAGAATTTATCCAAATTTCCAAAATAAAGTTTATTTCTTGAAAAAGAAACCCATATATAATAATTTGACAGAAAGACAATTAGATTTATTGATTTAAAGATCATTTTACCAATAAAAATAATTTTATAATCAAATCTGACGAAATTCCTGGATAAACTTAAATTTTAATTGGTGAAATTCTCAGATTATTAGAGAATAACTTAAAATTTATGATGAAAAATGAAAATGATAAGGATTACCACATGAATTTGATCTCACCTTTCCTTTGAATTAGATGAATTTCTGTGAATTTGATTTACAATAGACCTTCGCGATAAAATGGGAAGATATTGCTCATTCTTTCTCAAAATCTAAAGTTTCCTAAAAAAATGGAGAAAATCTCAGAGTTGATTCTGTTAGATCCCTAATGTCTGATCTAAAATGTTTCTCCCCTTTAAATAGTAGTCTCTCCTATCTATTTATAGAAAAATATAGGGGGAGAAAACTGATAGATTCCATTATTTTTAAAAATGTCAAAATGTAATAAATGCACAATGTCTAAAAATAGACATATTTACAAAGGACACCTGGAAAATTACAGAGTCTTAACACGTATGTAAAGATATTACACCAAGCTCAATAACAACACATGGAGAATTGCTTACTTAAGTTGAGGAATCAAATACCATTCTAATAGTATAACGATATAGCGTTTTCTAATTGTAGTAGAAATATTGACATGATGTTCTCATAGCGATTTTGGAACATAGTGTTTCTCAAAGCATTTTCTAACAATCAACACTATTCCTTCACTGTCTATAACCTCTAAACATCCATAATTGTGTTTGATTTTCAAATAAGAAAAGTTTGATTATGATTTTGACGTGGGCCCATTTTGACCTATAACACCAACTAAGAATAGCCGTTGCCAATAACCCAATATTGAGTTCTACTAATGGTAATGTCAACCGTTTGATGGGTACAGACTCTTAAAATCACCAACTAGTCCAGGAGAGATTCCTCTTATCTAAGTCTATTAAACAATGCAATATGAACTTTGACTATCTCTACATTATATAAAAACTGCATTTACACACAAATGTTCCCCATGAAAGAAGATGAGAAATTCTCGGATTTCACGAACTCTACTACTCTATAAGATATACCATACTACAAAAGTGAATAGAACATTAAGTGCTATCCTAGATCAACCTACTGCTTCCGAAAATATAGCAACACATCACTTTTTATAAGTTTTCTACGACATTTTCTAGTAGCTAAAAATAGTTTTTGTTATATATATATATATAATTTCTTTTTATAAAAAATACAAACAAGCTATGGCAGTGCCCTCTAGTTACATATATCTATAAATTCATCTATCCATCAATCTATCAAAAGTTAGAGTCACTGTCCCATCAATCAGTCGAGAACATATGTTCTTTCTATCCATCGATAAAACATCTATTTTCCTAGGTATCAATCACAATACATCATTTTTGAAATTATTTAGTGATCCTAAGGTATCAATCTATTCCACAAGATGGACTTGGTTGAGTAGAAAAACCTAAAAAAAATGCGATAAAACCAAAAATAGTTAAAGCCGTGAAAATTTGATTAAGTGTCAAAATCATCATTTTTGAAGTTTTCTCAAAATGGAAAACAAACACCTAGAAATGGAAGTTCTAATATTTATAAGATATTTTCTAAAATATAGGATATTATTTCGAAGAAATACTCAAAATTTGGGAGGTGAAAATATATATAGTGACTTAAGGACGTAAATGTCAATTTTGAATTTATTTATTTTTTGTTTAAAAAGTCTATGACTCGGGCTTCAACTTTTATAAACTTATAGTCCATTTTTGAATTTTTTTTATACGACCTTAATGGTGTCTTCAAATTAAAAAAAAAAAAAAAAATTCTTCGAGATATGTAATTGATATCTAAGACCTTACACATGTTTTGGGAATTAAAATGGATAGTGTACCAAATTTGGAATTTCGTCATATTAAACGCACCAAATGGAGATTCACCCTAGGAACAATTTTTCGTTTGGTGAGTAAATCATTATTCCGAGGTATATTGCTGCAACTTACGATGACAATGACCGACAACATCAACTAGATGCTTGAATGGAAGAAAAGTAAGGAAAAAAAAAAAAATAGCTGCTATTGGAACCCCAATTTTTTTACTTCTTACATCTCAATTTTTTAAATTATTTATTGCACTTTAATTAAAGATTAAAACACACCATTCAATCATCACAAAAGTTTGGTTCAAGTTCTTTTTTTATCGTTAAAAAGTGTTGTAACACATTGGAAAAGAAGAGTTTCTATTGGCACCCCAACTTGTCCTTATTCTCATTCAACTTATTATTATGATAACGAACTGACTAGTTGCACACCAATAGTTGTTGGTTGCACCCCAAGCTTAAAATATTTCTCTTTTAATTTTTAATTTTTTATAATCTCTCCTAACCGACAAGTTGCAAATCATTATAATAACATACTTGTTTATCTTCCTTATTCTACATGTGTCCTTTTTTTTTTAAAGATATTTAATTGTTTATTGATTAATTGATTGAGTTAAAATGATTTTCAAAATGTGTCTTGATCTATTGAGGAAATTGATAAAAGAAAATCGATCAAGTCTCTTTTGCACAAATTTATGAATAAACAATAATTTTTCTAGGCCTGATTGAAGAAGGAAAAAAAGAAATGCCTACTTTTTTCTGGAGTGCAATAATACAAATAGAGTGCAAAGGGAAATTTTAAGTAATAGAGTGCAATTGGCCATGGATGGTGTGCAACTAGTCGGTTCCTTATGAAAACTTTTAGTTGGGGGTGTAATAACTAATAAGACAAAGTTGGGATGCTGACCATCCTCTCTCTCTCTCTCTCTCTGGCTCTCAGCTTCCTCGTCTTCTGCATCATCAAATTTCAGACAATCTCTGATGAAATTCCCTCAGATCCATGGCCAACTATTACAACTCACCCGATGATCAAATTTTCTCCTTAGAATCATCAAATCTTCTCTCCAATTTCAGATCTCTCTTCGCCTTCTCCTCTCGCCCTCCTTCAATTTATCTCGAAAACCCTAACGCTAATCGTAACACATCCATGTCGTTCAAGTAGACAGAAAAAACCATATTTTCTCTCGTTCCCACCCTCATCTCTTCTTCAAATTCGAGAGAAAACCCCAAAATTCAATCGAATTCGATGAAGGGATCGAGTCGTTTCTTCAGGATTGGGGTCGTAACCTCGTGGTACTGTTCGAACATTGGGGTTCTATTATTGAATAAGTATCTCCTCAGCAACTATTGCTTTAAGTACCCAATTTTCCTCACAATGTGCCACATGACTGCATGTTCATTGCTCAGCTACGTTGCCATTGCATGGATGAAAATGGTGCCCATGCAGACCATCCGATCCCGAGTCCAGTTTATGAAGATCGCAGCACTTGGTCTTGTTTTCTGTGGTTCAGTTGTTAGTGGAAATGTCTCGCTTCGATTCCTTCCTGTTTCGTTTAATCAGGCAGTTGGGGCAACCACGCCGTTCTTCACCGCCGTGTTTGCTTATGTCATAACTGTGAAGAGGGAGGCTTGGCTTACTTATGTCACCTTAATCCCTGTCGTCACTGGTGTTATTATTGCTAGTGGGGGTGAGAATCAGTTTTAATTTGCTTTGCTTGTAGTATTATGTAATTAAATTCTTATGTTTTAGTTAAATTTTGTATGATTAGATTGATCCCAATGAAACTAAACGATAACGACGTTAGTGTTGTAATTTATTCCATTAGTTTATTTAGGTGAATTCTGCTTCATAATTTTTCTTGCAAACTTGTTCCATAATTTTTCTAACTGTAATTGTTCAACTTGTTTGCTTACTCATATTTTCTCTCGATCAGGACACTAAAAATATGTGTATCCAATGACCCAATTAATAATTGGGTAAGACCTGAATATCATAAGCAAGTTTTCTGTAACATTTGGGGTCTGTGCCAACCTTTAGAAGTGATTTGGTTCGGGTTGGTTCTCAATTGACCTGTATCCAACCCCTTATAACAACTGGTTTGTTTATCATTTTTTAAGTGGATGTATAGCTGGGAGGACTTGTATTCTTGCAATTAGTGGATCCTTGCACAGTTATGATTCTATTAAATGTATTCGGAACTTGATAAGAATGATAATTCGTTGGATAACAAAAAAATAACTTATTCAATTATTCTGATTTCTTTCAAATGATGTAACTACAGGGTGAACCAAGTTTCCATCTTTTCGGTTTTGTGATGTGTGTTGGTGCTACTGCTGCGAGGGCACTCAAGTCAGTGCTTCAGGGGATTTTGCTTACCTCAGATGGGTGATGAATGCATTTTATTTTTCTAATAAATTTATCACTGATTGAAGTTTGGGTTTTTGTTTATTTATTTGGATATGAATTTATTCTGAAACTAAAATGCTATACTGAATTTATTATAATTTTTAATAGGGAAAAACTGAACTCTATGAACCTCCTTCTATACATGGCACCAATAGCCGTTGTATTTCTTCTTCCTGCAACAATTTTAATGGAGGAAAATGTGGTTGGGATAACGTTGGCACTTGCAAGAGATGATTTCAAGATCATTTGGTATCTGCTCTTCAATTCTACATTGGCATATTTTGTGAACTTGACCAATTTCTTGGTCACTAAAAATACCAGTGCTTTAACTCTCCAGGTATGCACCCCGTTCAAATTTGAATTTCATTTTGCTCATGCTTAGTTGGCAGTGATAGTTCTCTTGTGAATACATTGGCTTTGCTTAATTGGGACCCTTGTCGCCTAAAATAGGTCTAGTAAGCTCTGGTACAAAATGATTGCCTGTGTACTCCTAAGCACTAGACATTTAAGCATTTTTTTTTACTAGACATAGAAAATCAATGTTAAATGCGCTTTTCTATTTATTGAACTTTTTTAATTTGAAAGATGTATAGTATCAATAAATTTTTAGGTTCCAGATATTCTTGTCTTAGATCAAACCTGGTGGTGGTTGGTGGGAGAAAACATTCATTATATAGGTGGTTGAGCATTGGAGGATGCTTAGGGGTGTGTGTGCGTGTGTGTTTCTTTGGGTGGCGAGTAATAAATAAAAAAATATTGCAATGTGAGGAACCTAAAATGTACCAACTTTATATACTTTTTTGAAAGTAGTTCTTAAGATTGAATCATATAACAAAAATTGAAGGAGTAGGATTCAAAATGCTAGATCATAAGATTCATAAATAATTTTTATTCGAGTTAAAAACATGAAATAGTACTTACAAATATAGGAGTTAGTATTTTTCACTTGAAAATTTGCCATATTTGTATTCAAATTGTGAGTTTTGAGTCGTAGTGATGTGGGGTAGAACACACAAACCCAGAGTTTATTTTAAAAATCTGGTTCTAGGGTGAAATCCCAAGAACTAGGAGTAATGAAGAATCTCTATGTTGAGCAAAACAAAATAGAAACTTCAATCTAGGTTTGCGATTGATGCAAACACTAAAATTAAGAACCAATATCGGGCTCTTATGCTCAAAATAAACAAAGAAAGGGTTTTTTCTTTTATTAATCAATCTTAAAAAAAACTAACTCACTGAATTTGTTTATTGGAGCTCCTTAAATAGATAACTCCTTCATAACAACTTGGAAACCTTTTAAAATACTAAAAAATAACTTTCTAATCTATCTATAACATATTATTGACCTTCTAATCCTAGTAAAACTCAATTTGGACATCTAAAAGAACTTTTAATCATGACCTAAAGAATAAAAACGAATTTTAAACATAAAACAAAGCAGAAACTAATTAGAAAAGAAATTTTCTAAAATTGAAATAGAAATTAAGTAAGATTACTTAATCAACTTAAAAACTATAAACACAATAAAAGAAAGAGTCCTAAGAGAAGTTGGACTAGGTCTTGCAGACTGATCAAAGATTGGATTGAGTTGACTCGGTCAACTTGAGTTGCCCAGTCAATGTTGCTGATTTCTTTCTTTGAATCTTCTTAACTCGATCATAGACATTTAAATAAGTGTTGGCAAGCCCATCTACATCACATAGGCTTTGAGTCGTGAGTCATAGTTGAATTGTAAGATTCTCACAAAACTGTAGGACTTTCATCTCAACGGATTAAAACATTAAATATGAGGTATTTATGTTAGTATTTGAGTTGAATATTACGATTCAAATCGTAAACTTTATGATTTTAATCACATTGAAAATATAAATAGAACTAGAGTGGGAATAAGTTGGACTGTCCAACCGCACGATGAATTTTTCATACCTAGAGACTAACTTCATAAAAATCAGTCCATTATGGCATTTATAATCTCATTAAAAGATGACTTGAAATTGAGAAATCCAAAACATGCAACTAAACACTTACTTTTGAGTTAAATTTCCATATGGTTACTGTTATCAGAGTGATAGTTTTCCTTTTATTTAGTTCATCTGATTTATGTTTATTTATGTTCATGTCCTTTTCTGTCTTTTCCTCTTTATTATGCAATTTATATAAACAAGTTACAAGGAGAAATAAAAAATCAATTTTCTAGAATTTCTTTTCTCATATTTCTCTCTTTATCTTCTCTAAACCCTAGGTCAGATTTTGTACACGGTATCAGAGCGGGTCCTTTTTCTCTGTGTCACCCAATTCATATCTCTACGTGTTTTGGCCCAGTCTGGCCCACACGTGCAGGGGCGTGTTGAGTTTAGTCCCACATCAGACACTCATTGCCTTGTCTCTTTGCTTATAAGCTCCTGGGCCTCTCCACTCATTGTCAATTGGTTGAGTTGGACACCCAAGCTTATTATGGTATAAGTTACATAATAAATAGGAAAAGACAGAAAAAAACATGAACATAAATAAACATAAATTAGAGGAACTAAATAAAAGGAAAATTATCACTGATAACAGTTACTAATGTCGAGAATGGCTCATTTTTGGTGATGATGGTTAGCATGGTATGGACAAGTCATGTTGATTGGCTTGTACAATGTGCTTCCATGTAACTCCACTGATGTGCCACATTAAGCACATTTATATCCTTAGCATAGGGGTTAACCGTTGCCTAAGCCATGATATTTTTGTAGCCATGGAAACTCATTAAAATGGCATGTGTCTTCGAGTAGGCTTTCTAGATAATTATTCTAGGCATAATTCATAGTGGTATCAATGGTCCTGGCCTAAGTATGTATTTATATATTTTGAATAGGTCCATCTCAACTAGGCCAGTAATACAGTCCAAGTTTAGACACATGGGGTCGGCCCGGAGTCCTCTAATAAATCATCACATAGTGATCTTTGCCGTACACTTCTCAAAGTATGTATGGTTGCAATTTTTCTAGGTCTTCAGAAGGTCTCCCATTGGGAGTACTTGAAGGGCACTCCAATGCTCAAGTAAGTGTCCTGAAGTGGTGGTTGCTCTCAACGAAGAAAATACACTAGAGTGTTAGAGATCAATGATCAAAGTGCTGAAAATCCCTTATCCCACCCCAAGGAGGGGTATTCATACTTACTACATTCGGAGTTGGTATAGGTATGATCTAGTACTTGCATCAAAGTTGGTCACGTTGGTAGGCCAAGAGTAGGGTTGGCCGAGACTAGGTTTCTTAGGGATGCTTAACCTTAAAAGATTGGACTAGTCATAAGCTCTGGTTATCCAAGTCAGCGATCTGGGGTTGTGCTGATTATCTATTTGTCAACGAAATTATACGTGCTTATCTATGACCATGAGGTGCCATGTGTAAGCATAGTCACAAAAGTCTTCGACTTATTGAAAAAATCATGATTACATTATGACTTTTTCCGTCACTTATTTAATCACGACTTTTTTAATAATATGTGACTTTTACAAACTTCACGAATAATGTGAAAATAATGAGGATCAAATGAGAATGACATTGATTTGAATAGTATAAACCTTGAATATGTTGTGAATCCACGGTTACTTGTTGTGGATGCATAAACGATATCAATACGAGGATTGGTAATTTATCATTTAAGTTTAATATGGAACTTAATGATATAATATTGGAACGCCCACTGGTAGGAACAATTACGTAGCCCTAACCTAGCTCGATTTTTTGTTGATTTTTTTTTTATGTTTCCCGATTTTACCGAATTTTTCCTTTGCTGGCTTATTCCCAAACCCCGACTTGGTGACTATGCGTGTAAAACCTTTAGATGTTTAACTTGGTCTTAGTGGTCAGACCTACTATAGCAGATTGGAATAGCTTAACATATTGTAACCACAAGATGTGTTCTAAAGTATTTATGTATGTTTTTCGCAATCAAATGTGGTAAGTTTCTTTAGGGTAGGTTGCGTATATGGTCAAGGATCTAAAGGATGCATGCATATTTTACGCTTCCGCATTTATGTACTGATCCCCATTTTAATTAATTTTGTGGAAAATAATATGAATTAGTCATATGTCCAATAGAAGTGCCATTTTAACTTATTTAGTGAGTAATCAAATTGTAGTACAAGGAGTAGATTATTTCCTTTCAACCATCACTTGAAGCAAGGATGTTTAGGAAACTGGACTGTAACATTACAAGTAGAGGAGATGGTTTCTTGTGAGGCTTTGAGTCACAATAAAACTGGACCATAGATTAAGATCCTTTTTTTTTCTTTGATAAGTAAAGAAAAATGATGCGGGGCGATGAGGGGAGATAAGAAAATGGAATTTGATTTAAGCAAAATAGGGGATTTAGGAAAATCTGGTTGGGATTGGGTAAGGATTTGGGTCGGATAGGATAATTTGATTTTGGATTTTGGGCAAGTATGACCACAATCTCAATGTTGGATTTTGGGCAAGTATGATCACAACCTCAATGAAAATGGAAAATGATTAAACGTTAAGGTTTATTGGGTAATGATTAAGGGTTAAAATAAAATGAATTTCAAGAATAAAAAATCAAGGATCAAGAATCAAGATTTCAAGAATCAAGAATCAAGAATCAAGAATCAAGAAAGTTAAGAGAAAATAATAAAAAGATACAAATAAAGATTAGAAAAAAAAAATAAAGGGATAGAAAGTTAGAACCTTGGAATCACACTAAGGGTTTCTTGAAATACACTAAGAATGGTGAACTTCACTCCATTTCATCAAAATCTTCATTGTTCATTCATTAATATAAAAAAAATCCTAATACAGTAAGTATAAAGAAAATAAATTTAAGAATCCTAGTCAAACTAAAATACCAAATAAATAAATCTAATTTTCTTAATTTTTACTCATAATTTTCAAACCCTAATAAATTTAAATAAAGACAAAGTAAAATTACTAAACTATCCCTAAATATTATACTAATACCATGGGCCAATAAAACATGAAAATAAGTCCCAAAAACATAAAATTAAAGTCTTAAAATAGAAAACTAAATAAATAACTGTGCGGTTAGAATCCGGTGGACGGTACTGATGGATTCTGCCTCACTGATCCGAAGTCGCTCTTGTCACCTCCCTTCTCATGCCAGCGTGGTATCTGCCAAAATCACTTCAACGCTCAAGTTAGAGAAGCAGAGAAATAGTCTAAAGAACTGGTTAGACCTTTAATCCGTCAAAAGATCCCTTCTGTGTTTACTGTGTTATTTATGGATCCTTGCTGCTTATCAGGGTTTCCCTCTCATAAGCGGTGATCGTGGGGAATCCCTTGATTTTGTGGATCCACAAATAGAAAAAGGATCTTCTGGATTGGTTGTACTATACTGCAGAGATCTCTGGGATTGACGTGCGCATATCAAGATTACGATTATTCTATGACCATGTCTCATTCAGTGCTATACTGCCCTTCTAGCCAGACTAGGGAGATCTCTGCTTTTACCTACCTTGCTGAAGGGTAGCGCCCGTATGCTGATCTACGCATGGTACCACTTAACCGGATTGGACGACACGTGTATGGCTCAGATAATTGTTTATTTATTTCCCTCTACAATAACTAATCTAAAATAATTCCAAACAGTAAAATGATAAATCTAGACCCAAATAAGTGAACTTAAATAATTACAAAATTTTCCTTGGAACTCTTAACCGTTGACTTGATTTGCATTCCGCATTATTCTCTTTTGGTTGGAGAAAATTCGTCCTCAAGTTTTAAAGTGCTTTAGAATGATCATGACAATTTGTGGTTCATCACTTTTAATGAAGTGTAGTCCTCGTGTCTTGATGTTGTGTTGAACCATTAACTTCAACTTACGATCTTCTGTCTTGGCAAAGTCTCTATCGTATCCGTCTGAGATGATTAGGTCGGTTTAAGATAGTGATGGAATAACTGCATCATGAATACAAACTGTAGATGTCTCTAAAAAATCTTTCTTAGGCTCTTTTGACGTATTTTCCACTTCATGATCTTGTTCCCACGTTGATACTGGAGTTGTAGGCACATCATCTTCTAAAGTTGATGTTTGATCTGTTTTTTCTTCAATCTGCTCTTGGACTGATGGTACCACAGGAGTTGATATCTATGGGACATACCTTGAGTAGATATTGTCTACTTGAAGTAACACGTAAAATATTTTGCTCCACATCAAACGCAGCTTGTACATATGAGATTCAACCTCGACCCAACACAATATGACAATCTTTTAGAGGAATCACCTTGCACTTAGCACCATAGATAAAACATCCCTAATGGAATTGAACGACATAGTTGTAATCACGATAACCACATTAAGTTTTATCTTCAACATTTTGCAAAATCTTCTCAAAAAAACTTGTGGAAATCAAGTTTTTCTCGTATTTATAACTGCACAATGCCTTAAATGACTTCTCAGAAGGTAAAATAAATCTGGTTTTGACTTCCAATACCATATCTATCTATTCTAGGTTTAGCTCTGATACCAAATTTGATGCAGGATGATGAGGGGAGATAAGAAAATGAAATTTGATTTAGGAAAAATAGGGGATTTAGGGAAATCTGGTTGGGGAATGGGTAAGGATTTGGGTAGGATAGGATAATTTGATTTTGGATTTTGGGCAATTATGACCACAATCTCAATGAAAGTGGTTAAAGGTTAAGGTTTATTGGGTAATGATTAAGGGTTAAAATAAAATGAGTATCAAGAATCAAAAATCAAGGATCAAGAATCAAGAATCAAGAAAGTTAAGAGAAAATAATAAATAGAAAAAAATAAAGATTAGAAAAAAAAGTGATAGAAAGATAGAACCTTAGAATCACACCAAGAATGATGGAGAACTCATTTAACTCCATTAAAGAAATTCATTCTTTATTCATCAAATCTTCATTGATCATTCATTAATATAAAAAAAAATCCTAATACAGTCTATATAAATAAAATAAATTTAAGAATCCTAGTCTAACTAAAATACCAAATAAATAAATCTAATTTTTGTAACTTTCGCTTTCCTAATTTTCAAATCCTAATAAACTTAAGTAAAAGACAAAGTAAAGTTATTAAACTGTCCCTAAATATTATATTAAGACCATAGGCCAATAAAATATGAAAATAAGCCCCCAAAACATAAACTTAAAGTCCTAAAAAAAATTAAATAAATAACTAATCTAAAATAATCTCAAACGATAAAACGATAAATCTAGACTTAAATAAGTGAAAACCTAAATAATTACAAATTTTTCCTCGAAACCCTTAACCGTTGACTTGATTTGCGTTCTGCATTAAAAGATTTATTAAATAAGAAAAAGGGAGGTCGAGTTGACCAACCTGGATACAAGGAGCTACAAAACAGAAATAGTTCAAACCTGCTCCCACCGGACTAGGAAGTCCTCAAAGAATACACCTTTGAACTCTTTAAAGATTTTACACCAAAAAATAAAATTCCAAGAATTGAAACGAACAACTCTTGACCTAGCACTATGGAACTATGTATATCTAAATTGTATGGAATTAATACTATTGTTTTGGGGGGTTACTTGTTGTCCCAAGGAACTGTTGGACTCGCTGATTCATTCGAGTATTGGTAAGGAAATTGGTTGCTTGTAGATATTTGTGTTTAAAATGTATACAAGCAAATACGAGATTGGGATGGTGGGGCCCTTATCATGAGTTTGGAGTGGCTTTTGACACAATGTTGTAGATGGTGATTGTATGATGTTTCCTGCGATTGCTGAGCATGGTGGGGGAATTGATGAAGGAAATGTGTTGTACAATCTAGCCAATGAATTATGGTCAATCCAAGGCTAGGGCTCTACTTGGTATGCTGCAAATCACCTAATGAACGCAAACTTTAGTCTTAAATGTTTGCAATTGCTTGGTATATAGCTACACTAGAAAATCCAACCTAGCAAAAAAATGGTTGGCTCTTTCTCTATTTACTGACTGGAGTTGAAGCCGGCGCCAACCATATCAAATCTAAGCAATGGATTAAAATTTGGGTCGTGTCAAGTGAAACTTGGCCCTATTTAGTGAAGACTGTAGAGAGAGTACTGGTACTGTAGCTTTTGAAGGGGACTCACTGGTCATAGTAAAAAACCATATAAAGTATGGCATGCTGTAGTAAGTCACATTGGTTTTGCTAATGGCTTGTGTCAAAAACTGAAACTAAAATTTTAATCCTTGTTTCATCTTGTGATCCTGAACTAGAGGTCTTTTCACCATCTGCACAAAGTCGCATTGACTTTGGTATTGATCTACACTTGAACTTAGACTTTAATCCTTGGTTATAGCTTATGAGATCAAAGTAGAGGTCTTCTCTTGTTGTCGGTGAAAATTCTGCAAGTCATGCATGTTGTGTGGAAAGAACACAAACAGAGAGATGAGAGTGGTGGAAGCGGAGACGATAATGTCTATGATGTGCAGAGAGGTAAACCAGAGAATATGCCTTGTAGCACTTTTTTATGACAAAAGGTTTGTGTCACTTCAACAAAATGCCTTGTAGCGCTTTTTTATTTATTTATGGGGCCCACTGACTCATTAACAATTGGCTTACCGCCCATTGGACCTATTCACCGAAAATCTCTCTTGATTGTTATTGATAGCCGTTAGATTTGAGCATTTTACATGGGTGATATCTGTCCATTGGGTTTATATATGTTGGGGGGTGCCTGAATGTAAGGTTAGGAATCACAATGAAGCTGATCTTTGGTGTGCCAGTCCACCAAGAGATTTTCCAGACGTTCACAATTCAGTGGGCTCAAAGGAATTTGCTACAGGGCATACTTGAGAAGGTTATATCAAACATTGGGATTTTCAGATGGGATCTCACCAAAGTTCACAAAGCAGAACAAATTACTTTTGGATGGGTAGTTGGCATGAACCAGTCTTTGGATTTGACTCACCTGCATTTGTTTTGATGGAGACATGTCTTACACTTTGCTCACATGGGACTCTCTCCCACTCTTGGCATATCATAGAATATATGGTACAAAGGTGTAATGCACTTACTCAGGGGGTCCAGAACTTGTACTGTAATGAAATCCCTGAACAATACAAGCATATTTACACAGTAAACTAGGATTGTTTATTTACAGATTTTACAAATTGCTGTGCACTGATTTAATTTTTCTGAAGGACCGGAAGTACCTTGGACAAAGAATGAAGCTAGTAATATTTACTGAGCACCATTTAATTTGTGGTGTGAGTAATCCATAGAAAGCTTTGATGAGCAGGCCTGTTCGCATATGCCAACAAAAATTCTAACAAACTTCCACGCATTGACATTGATAAACTCAAAAAAATCATTCCTCTCTTTCTGGGTAGATAAGAAAGAAATCTCTCCTGATGATGAAGAACAGAGATGACAAACACCATAAGCTGATAACCCAAGTACTTAATTTCATTATAAATTTGATACTTAAATTTCAATTACGGTAGTCTTATTACATTGAAGTTATCGAGAATGTTTACTGCAAGTCCATTGTTTCTTTTACAGCAGTACATGTTTGTGTATGGACACTGATGCATAAGCTCGATGATAAGTTAATATGTAACCTTCTCAAAGTAAGGCGTTGGATGTTTGTATATGGACACTGATGCATGCTGTATTTTTCTTTCTTTGTTGCTTCTCGAGAGGCTTTCTAGGCCTCCTTGTTTTTGTGTTTGCCCCCTTTGATCAATATATTATACTTTCAAAAAAAAAATATAATATATATATATATAACCTTGTCAAAGTAAGACGTTGGATATGGAAATAATGGCTTCATATACCTTTATATGACAGCAATGTTCCGAATATAAATTTTGGGAGACTTTGGATCTTTTGTAAGATTAATATTTTTAACATTTTTCTAGGTATTGGGGAATGCGAAAGGGGCAGTGGCTGTGGTGGTCTCAATTTTAATCTTTAGAAATCCTGTATCAGCGACTGGGATGCTTGGTTACGGTCTCACAGTCATTGGTGTCGTACTCTACAGTGAAGCCAAGAAACGGAGCAGCAAATGAGATGTCTCTCGAGGAATATGGTGCTAGCATGTTTTCCTTCTTAGAGTGACTCAACTTATGCTTGCAGTTACGCCATAGATTGCAACCTCTAAAATTTTTGTCGGAAACCAGGAAGATGGTTTTCCCCTTTCCTTATTAACAATGACAACCAACTCAACAGGAAATTGGAACGATTGATTGGTCTCTCTTCTCTTTCTTATCTGGCAGTAAATGGACTATCTGATAGAAACTTGCGGGGGAGAATTGGGTCTGTACTGAGCTGTCTTTTTTTGGTCATCTCTTAGTTAGTTAATGATATAGGCTCTCTGGTAATTTCCCCATTATTTGACGTTTTTTGCTCAAATTTGAGTTGTATTTGTTGAATAGTATGAATGGAATTCATTCAGTGAAAATTTTGCATTTTACCATTATTTGAAAAAAATTTGCCCAAATTTGAGTTTTTTGCTCAATGTTTTTAATTCATAATAAATATCTCAGCTATCGATTGATATTCTAATGATTGTATCATGTGTTTGTTCTCTTTATTATAAATAATGGGTATATGACAGATTTTCATTAATCATGAGATGATTAAAGAAGTATGAGATAATAGTCAAATGATTGATTGAGGGTCAATACGGGAGATTTGGCAATTCAATTCCTTATACCTGAAAGTGTCACAATCATAAATGAAGCTGGACATTTCATCTTACTGGCTGTCAGAATATTAGATGAGTATTGACTAAATATTTAGTCAACATAATGGAGATTGCGTGTAAGAAGTGAATCATGTGGATGCCTAATTGTACACTAACTGATTGTACATGTGGGTGCCTAATTGTACTAACTGATTGCGTTTAAGAAGTGAATCATGTTGAAATCCACTATCAAGTGGATATCTTTTATATCACAAGTAAGTTCAACGATCCCTTATACTTAAAGAATTCATTTATTTTTAGATAACTATCTAATTACTTTGATTACATTTAGTAGACTGAAATTTTGTAGGTTTACGAAACGATGTACATTGGGTAGTTAGTGAATTATTTGAGTGATGATGATATCCAACAAGAGATCTATACCCATTAATTTGTGGGAATATACACGATCGAGGAAACGTAATCTTTAGATATAAAAAAACCTGAAGGTAATATTTTATCGAAAGATCCATCGACAGAGAATATGTTAAGTATAAAGTTTATTCTTTATATGCTTATATTTTTTAAAAGAGTTCTCAAGAGAAAGAGTTTCTTAGGCTTACTACTAATCACTCCAGAGCTTCAATGAAGTTCTTAAAGACTGAGTTAGATAGTGGAACAAATCTCAAGGGTCTTTATATCAGATATTGATTAATAAGGAAGGAGCACATTGATTAATATTTATTTGTGAAAAGAGATCTTAGTATTAAATATTTAATTCTGAGAGTTCAATTGTAACATAGATATCCCTTGTCGCTTATAGTTCTCAAATATAAATTGATCATGGGTATATATCGATTTATAAAGGGATAGTTTGGAATTAATTACCCCAAAGAAACCTAGTAATCACTCTTAATATATTACTTTTCCTTATCCAAGTACGTGATTATTATAGGTGGATCAATCGGCTAAATACTATACAAGAATTTTATAATAAATTACATGATATCATGGTCACCATGAAGGACGTTATAGTCATTTCATAATAGTTATGGAATGGGCAAATAGTTATGTGGTATATCTAAGATATGTAATCGTATTATAAGAGAATAATATTAAATAATATATTTAATATTAATCCTAAAAGTTAGGTATAATTAAGTGAACCTTAAGCAGAAGCTAATGCATGATTTTTGTTGGTTTCTCCAAAGTCCATCATTTGGATTCTTTGCCTAATCAAAATTATTGATACCAAATTCCTAGAATTTTGGATTTGAAATTGTGGGGTCAGATTCTGGTAAATGATGTTGATGGACTCTGCCTCACGGATCCGAAGTCACTCCTTCCACCACCTTGCTAGCAAAACGTGGTACCTGCTAAAAATTCTTCGACGCTCAAATTAGAGTAGTAGAGGAATACTAAATAAAACTAGTTAGACTCTCAATCGGCCAAAAGATCTCTAAGTTTGTGCATATTGTGCTATTTATAAGTCATTCCTCTGAATCAGGGTTAACCCTTCTCGCGGGAGGTGATCTCGAAAAATCCCTTGATTCCTAGGATCCTAAATGGCCTGAGGATTTTTTGGATTGAATATACTATACTGAGGAGATCTCCTCCGAGATATCTGGGCTTGACATATGCATATCAAGATTATGGGTATTCCTTGATCAGGTCTGCCCTACTTAGCAGACCAGGTCTTGTTCATTGCTATGCTGTCCTCCTAGTCAGACCATGCGATTACTACCTTAACTTATAGTTCTGTTGGGTAGCGCCTCGTATGCTGATTTGCGCATGGTACCACTTAACCTGCTTGGACACGTGTATAGTATAGAGGACTGTGTGGTTATTACTCTCTAAAATTACCTTCTCTTGAGGAGATGCGAAATCTCACCATTTTCTTGAGACACGTATCTTTTTCTGACTGGTTGCCATGACTCTCTATCATTATTTCGGTTCTTAATAAATCGACGCATTCAATGCACTGTCGTTTCAAATCTTTTTCGACGGCTGAGACGAATCGTCCTTTATTTGTGATTGTCCAGGTGCCCTACTAACGTCTTCACTACGCCCCAGGTTGCGACGGTTAGGTTGGATCTGGCTATCCACTTAGGAGTACATACTCCTTTACATTCTCTTATAAATAGAGACTTATGCCAACTTTTTCTCCTACTGTGCTATTGCTTTTTACGATCTTGTCTCTTTGTGTTCGCAAAATATTCTTTCTCTTTTTCTTTCTGATTCACTGCCATTTTTGCCTCTTTCAAGCTGAGGTAATCATCTCTTCTTGAATTATCTTTTCTGCAAACTTAATTTCTGAATGGCTGCCGACATGACTCAACTTCGGAAGGGACTTTATATCCCTGCTTTTGTGTCTATACGGGTTTGCAAAGAACCCTGACGAAGGTCATCAAGGGGATATCATGGTTTATGCCGGCCATATCAAGGTTGGCCTTAGTTTTCCTTTCTTTCCCTTTCTCAGGGAGGTGTTGAGTAAAATAAATCGAGTCCTAGGCTAAATGTCTGGTAACTTTTATCACATGGTGGAAATAGTGGAGAAAATGGATATAACCCCTAATGACTTCCTCTCTAAATACAACTTGAAAGCTATCCCCCAGCGCCTTGGGTACTACTCATTGTTTTCCGAGAGTGCAGCAGTTGCACTGGTTCCGTCTTTCCCTAGTATTGACAAAGGGTGGTACAAGGAACCCCTGATTGTCTTCGGGAACTAGGAGTTTTCCTGGCACTTCTCGTGAGGGATTCAGGGTCCCTCAGACCTTCCAGGGTAAGTCTAACTTTTAGGTACCTTGTTGCATCTAACTTTTCAGCCTTGTACAAAATTTAATCTAACCTTGTCTTTTCTTACTTTTTGTTTTGCAGATTCTTCTACCCTTTCTGGTTTTGAGGCTAGGAAAGAGCAATGCAAAGCATCCAAAGATAGAGGGCTAGTGGCGGTGGGTCTCCAAACCAGGGTGACTAACGGGGTGATTGAAAGAGATCAGACCTATCCTTCCCCTTCTGCTTTGCCTCGGGCATTTACATGATGGGCCCCTTTTGATCATGCCGAACTGATCTCGAGAGATTTTTCTTTTCCTTTTGCCTCTGTGCCTATCTTTTCATCTCATCCATCTCCTTTAAAGTACTTTGATGTCATGAATATTGATTTCTCGGAGTTCCCTCTCCCTCACCTTTACTATCAAGGCTACTCCCCCTTCGGACACCATCAGGGAGCATAGCCCTGTCCCTGAACTTTAGTCATGCAAGATGTGTAAGTTGGTAAGGAAAAGCTTGAGGAGCCCTTCTCCTCCAAGGGAGTCTGAGCAATAGGGTTTTAATGACCTCATGACTCCCCTAGAGGAAACATCATTCTCTTAAAGGAGTCGTGGGGTCTTCTTTTAGGATGGAAATGAGAACAATGATTTTCAGCCTTGTTTCAACCATGTCTTCAACATGAGTTGTAGGGTGAGGAACCATGTTGTCACTGCCTCCCTGCTCTCCCACTCCATTTCCCCTAAGGATTGGGATGTTGTGGATCGGGCTAATGCTGATCTATGCTTTGGTCGGTTCATTTATGGCCTTTACCAGGTAATTATCTACTCTTCCAACCTTGTTCTTTATTTTTCATGCTTTACTCACTTTGCAGCTTTATTTCTTTTGCAAGCCAACTCTTATGGTACATTGGCCTTCTTGAAGTGATATGAGACTGAGAACTAGACAACTACTCTGACTAGAGAGTATAAGGAAAAAATCACTTTACTTTAAGCTAAGTTGGTCTCTTCTAACCAATTTTCTCAAGAGGCCAAGGAGGAGATGGAGGCGAACTTGGCCCAGTTTTCCAAGGCAAACATAGTTTTGGAGGCCAACAATAAAAAGCTGATAGACTTCTAGGGTACTCTTCAACTGGAATTGGTCAACTACAAGGAGAGAGTGCAAAGGAAAGACGTAGAGCTGGCAGACCTCCAAGAGCTTGAGCTAAGCTCTCTTAGAGTTGGTCTTGAGTCAGCTAGGGTAGCATAGGCCAATGAAGATGAAGCTGAGACCAAAAAATTGCGGGGTTAACTACAAGCCCAATACCCTCGGCTGGCTAAGGAAGCTTCTACTAAGGCCTACCATGAAGGCTTTGAAGTTGCTCGACTTCAATATGAGGAAAAGGAGAATGAAGAAGACAATGAGGACTATAATGGTCCTGTTGGTCCTCCCCTTAGGGAGATTCTTAGATAGTCTTGTGATTACAGGCAAGTTCGACCCTTCTAACTGGATGAGGAGGGGAACCCTGTTGCCATCCTAGATCAAGTTCTTGGTGAGCTTATGGAGGTTGGGAGGATCATAGATTTGAATCAAGCTAGACTGACCAGTTCACTTACTCCTACCAGTGATTTGCCTCCTGTCCCTATTATCGACGTCGATCAGGATGAGGCAACTAATCCTCCCAATCCTGTTGAGGTCTCATCTCCTACCAACCAGCCATTTATTGTCGAATGAAGACCTGTCTCTTGATTTTTGTTGTACTTAATTATCGCTTTGTTCTTGCTGCTTTTCTTTGTATTCTCCCATTTTTGGGATTTCTCTTGTACTTCTTCTGTTCTAAATGAAAAAAGAAACTTTATTTTTATGTCATTAGCATAAATTTTACCTTTTCGCATTGTTTGCGCTATACACTCAATTGCTACTCTGCTCTTAACTTAACACAGCCTTTACTTTTTTTGCATTGTTTGTGCTCTAGACTTTGCTTTACTTAAGCATTTTAACAAAAATCTGATCTACTTTCTTGCACTGCTTGAACTTCTTTCACTTTATCACCTTGCATTGCTGGCATTATTTGCATTTGCACAGTATATATCTACTTTCTCTTCCCCCTAGGTTCTACTTTATGTTTCGCTTACTTAATCAGAAACTTTTTCGAAATTAGGCGCCTAATAAGATATCACTTAGGATTTTAAGTAATATGAACTTCTGTTTTGGGGTGGTTATTGTGAGTTACTGTCCTATAATAAAGCTTTAACTCAGTATTAGGACCATTAAGGTAGTGCAGGATATCGTTTAGTGCTTTCAAGGCATAGTTATATCATGCATACCCTTGTTCTCAAAAGGGATCCACTATAATGTTTTGTTATTCTAGAGTAAACTGTAATCGTCCAACTATTTTATTTTCCTCTATTGGTCGAGGATGACTGTGAGGATCTGTCTCTCCAATGAATCAATCTCTGTGCTCCGTCACTCTGGATAGGGCATGGCCGTCCAACTCTTTACTCCACTGATTAAGGTAGAGAAAAGCTGCAAGGACCTGATTCTCAAAAGAGTCCAACTCAGTACTATGTTACTCGTGCCAGAACAGGGTCCCGACTAGCTCAATACCCTACTAATTAAGGCAGAACAGAACTATATAGACCAAAACCTAAGTAGGGTCCATTTTAGTGCTATATACTCATGGCAAAGTAGGGCCCCGACTAGTTTTTTACCCTGCCAATTACGATAGAGAAGACCCACGTAAGCCCAAGTCCAGGTAGGATCCATCTTTAGTGTTATTGTATTCATAACAAAGTAAGGCCTCGACCAGCTTCATACCCTTCCAATTATAGCAGAGAAGACCCACGTAGGCTCGGATTCAGGTAGGATCCATCTTTAGTGCTATTGTACTCGTGCTAGAGTAGGACCCCAATTAACTTCTTACCCTGCCAATTACTGTAGAGAAGACCCATGTAGGTCTGAATCCAAGTGGGATCCATCTTCAGTGCTATATTACTCCTGATAGAGTAAGGAACCGACTAGATCCATACCTTGTCAATTAAGATAGAACAAAACCACGTAAGCCTGGACCCAAGTGGGATCCAATTCGACTATTTCCGCGCGCAGGTTATTAGCAATCAAATGAGTTTTCTTTTATTGATAGTATCTTTTGAGATTACAAGTATTCCATGATCTTGGCAGCTCTTGACTGGTCATTGTTACTAAGTAGTATATTCATTTCTGACCCACTTTTGCCACTCTGTATGGCCTTTTTCAATTTGGACCTAGTTTTTCACTATTCTAGAACACTTTGCACTACACTAAGTTCCCTTATTTGAATTACCTATGATGGACTCTTTTACTGAAGTAATTCTACAACTTCTGATGATAACTTTTTAGCCTTATTAGTGTTGCTTCTTATTTTTGTTCCAGTAAATCTAACTCTACGATTATTTGCTGGTTATTCTGGTCAGTTTGCATTACTTTTGATCTTACTGTCAGGAAGTTGTTCTCTGTTGGTATCACTACCTCTATTTCATAGGCCATAGTGAATGGAGAGGTCCATATAGAAGTCTTATCCGTTGTCTTGTAGACCTATAATACTCCGTGCAGGACCACTGTCCATCTATTCTTCGCTTCTCCTAACCACTTTTTGAGCATTTTTGTCAACACTTTGTTCGTGACTTTAGCTGGCCCATTGTCCCGCGAATACTGTGGTGTGGAGAATAACTATGTTATCCCATGTTCTTTACAAAAAAATTTTATCTGCTCTTCTACGAATTGCCTCCTATTATTTGAGACTATTGTATGTAGCAAACCAAATCGACATATTATATTCTCCCATATGAACTTTTACACTTCTTATTGGCGAATTCTGGTTAGAGGGAGTGCCCCTGCCCACTTTGTGAAATAATCTATTGCCACTAATAAGAAAGTTAGGTTACTTGGTGCCCTGGGCAGAGACCTACCAGATCAATCCCCCATTGTGCGAACGATTATGGGTTGATTAAGGAATTGAGTTATTTTACTGGCTGTCGGATAATCCTTCATGGCTGTGGTAATTTTCACAATGTACATGCAGAGTTACGTCTCCTTATCTTTTGGAGACTCTATGACTTCTTTTTGAACTTTATCTTTCTCTAGGACTTTTTCTCCCTTATCAATAGGTTGGACCTTATTGTCCACTTTCTTTCTCGAATGCAAGGTGTAGATAGCCTAGACTGAGTCTTGTGAAGCTCCAGAATGGCTTCCTACTTCGTATTGACATTTCGATCCGTTTGGAATCAAAAGTTGACCTGTAGGATTTAGGATAGTCTGACTAGAAAATTGACTTTTCTCTCTTCCACTCAAGGAGAGAGCTAACTGCCCCAACTGAACTTCCATCTTAGCTATGGATTGCGCAATACTTTATGAGCCAAGGATCTTGCCCCTAAGTAATTCCCGCAATCTCCTTCGTGGATCTCGCTCAACACTTTCTCTACTTCTTCTGACATTAGGAAGCGCAGGAGTGGTCCCCCTATAAACTTTCTGTACAACTTCCCATATAGGATTGTGTACCTATCTGCCATACTCTTCACACGTCTTGCCTCTTTTGGATCATCAGACAATAATCCTAATTGTAGGAAAACTAAGATTGGACTCATCTACCCTAGATTTCTATCTGTTGCTACTATATTGACCGGCTCTAGTTCGTCTATTGCAAGCTTTTCTTGGTAGCCAAGTGGTAGTTCTCTCTTATCTTGCCCTGCCAGCATTGAGGCTATGAAGGCTAATGCATCTACATGTCTATTGTCTATTGTTGGTATGTGCTCAACTTTCACTTCTCCAGCTTGATGCATGGAAGATATAATTTTCTCTAAATAGAGCTAGATTCTAGGATCTCGTGCCTTAAATGTTTCGTTTACATGGTTAACTACTAGTTGCGAGTCACTGTATACTGTAACTTCTACTATCCTCAGCCCTGCCAATGAATTAAGGCCGAACATCATTGCTTCATACCCTGCTTCGTTGTTTGATGCTTTGAATCCAAGCCTGGTTGTCTTTTCTATCTTAGATCCATCAGGAGTTATTAGCCCTACCCCTATTCCAGATCCTTCTAGATTTGATGATCCATCTACGTAGACATCCCATCTTAGATGATCTCATCCCTTGCCCATTTTTCACATTTTCCAGCTCTTTAACTAGTAGATCCTCTTTTTCTTCTACTGGAAAATCTGCCAAGAAATAAAATATTGCTTTACCTTTTAGCAAAACCTTAGGCTTGTATTCAAGCTCAAATATGTTAAACTATACAACCCATTTTTCTATTATGGCTGATCCCTCCGTCTTCATATGGACAAACTTCAAAGGGTATTCTGTGATGACTTGTACTTAGTGCGCTTGGAAGTATAGCCTCAATTGTGAAGCTGTGTAAGCCAAAGTTAGTCCCATCTTCTTGATTCTAGAGTACCACATTTCTTTGTCGGTGTTGTTCCTGCTCTGACCAAGATTGAGCTAAGTATGTACTTAGAAATTGCCAAGTACAGTCCAAGTTCTTCCCTAGGTTCTGGTTTAGAGAATATAGGTAGTCGTCCCAAGTATTTCTTCAGTTCTGTGAATGCACGTTCACATTCATCTATCCATTCAAATTTGGAGTTCTTCCGCATTAACTGGTACAGAGGCCAACATTTATCTAAAGACTTGGATATGAATCTGTTAAGAGGTATTATCCTTCCTGCCAAATTCTGAACTAGCTTCTGCATTCTTGGTAAGGGCATTTCTAATAGTGCTATGATCTGATCTAGGTTAGTCTTTATCCCTCTCTTCATGACCAGATAGCCTCGAAACTTCTCTGAAGTTAATGCAAAAATGTATTTGAAAGCGCTCTCGATCCGCGGGGGTGTACGGATCTACTTTTGACTTTAAGGTTTGGGAGTCGCCACCTAGTTATTACGGTCTAGGAATCGAACACTGACTCGAAAAAGATAAACAAACAACTAATCTACTAAAAAATATTGAGTCCGGGGATCACATTACGGGGTTGGAGGGTGTGAGGCACCAACCCCGCCTGGCAAACGCCAGTCTCTAGTAATTTCCAAAAACGATTACATTGCTAAAAAAACCTAAATAATAATAATAATAATAAATATAAATATTTACCTTTGCAACGCAACGATTTTGTTCCCTCAGATCTGATAGAACAGTTCCTCCTATAGTACTCCTCGCTTCGTTTTGTTACCGGATTCGCTTCAGACCTCCAAGACGAAGTACCTCCTTTTTATATCTGAATATTTCTGATTTGTTTGTGGATTTCTAGGTGTTTTTGAAGAATTTCTAGGTGTTTTTTGAGCTAAAGTTAAGGTATGGATGTTAGGTAAGGAGTTGGGGCTTCAAAATTAGGGTTTATGGGAGGGTAGGGAAGCTTTTTGACCTACTTTTCTTAGGGTTTATTTTTTGATACGAAAATAAGTTGTAGAGATTCTTATTTATAGATTTTTTAAAGTATTTTTTAGACAGAGTTAGTATTTAATTATAATTATTTAAGATTGAGTTAGTGTTTAATTAGAATAATTTTTAAATAGAGTTAGTGGTTAATTATAATTACATTAAATAGTTTTATAGTTTAATTATAATTCTATTAGATAGTTTTAGAGTTTAATTAGAATTCTATTAGGGTTTTGACTTAAGTCTCACTTGATTGACTATAATTTAGGGTTTTGACTTAAGTATTACTTGATTGACTAGAATTTAGGGCTTTGACTTAAGTCTCACTTGATTGACTTGACTTTAGGATTTTGACTTAAGTCTTACTTGATTAACTTGACTTTAGGATTTTGACTTAAATCTTTCTTGATTGACTTGACTTTAGGATTTGGACTTAAGTCTTACTTGATTGACTTGAATTTTAATTAGGATTTCACTTTACATTAATTAATGTTTTAATTATTAATTTCAGAATTTTTAATTACTAAAATTGTAAAATTATCATTTTACCCTCGAAAAGGATTTTTTGCATTTTAAGTCGTTTTTTAATGTTTCAGGATGTTTTGGAATCGATTTTTCGTAAGGAATTCAATGGGAATATTGGTTTTGTCATTTATGAAATTTTTTGTGCGAAATGGTCGTAAACTTTATGAGGGACATTTTCATAATTTTATCGAATTCTGCGAAAATTGACGAAATGATTTATTTGGTTTCGATTTGTTGTTTTATGTGTTTGAAAGGGTTTTCCTAAGCATAATGTATGCTCTAGGGATGTTTTGAGGTTAGGGGTATTTTGGTTATTTGATCATTTTTAGTGATTTTTATCGTGAAGTTTCTTTTTGTCTGAAAAATGATGATTTCTATGTTTTTGGTGTTATATTTTCCTAGCATAGTGTGATTTCTACAATTTTGTTAGTTTGAGATACTTAATCCGAATTTCTAATACTTATCTAGCAACAAAATATAGCAATGAAATAATCATCCTTCATTGGGAACCGTTGCAATCAGATTGACGAGTTGATTAATCAGGCAAGTGAAAAAATGGGGTGTCTACAGATGCTCCTCTTTGACAGAGGGTTGAAGCAAAATAGATAGCAAATCTATTTTGGTAGATAGTGCGAAATTCGAATGCCAAAGCTAGTGACAGTTCATTTTGTAGCCTGATTTAGCAATTCGTCAAAATATTCGGATCCTTGAAGATAAAACTCTCCTAGAACTAGAAAGTTGTTAGGTCCTTGAGCGCGACCTCTCACTAACTGTGTCAGATCCTTGAATTTTAGAAAATTCTCCTTGAATAATGTGTGCAATTGTGTACTCGAAATTTGAGATAAATCTCATAGATGATCTGAGATAAATCTCATAGATGGTCTGAGCTAGATCTGAGCATAAATTAAGTAAAATCTGAACATAAAACTAAGCATAAAATTGAGCATAATTCTGAGAAAACCCTCGGCTGTATCTGAGCATAATTCCGAGAAAGCCCTTAGCGGCATCTGAGCATAATTCTGAGAAAGCCCTTGGCGGAATTTGAACAAAATTCTGAGAAAATCCTCGGCGGCATCTGAGCAAAATCCAAGATAACTCTTGGTGGCAACTGAGCAAAATCCAAGCTAACCTTTGGCGGCAACTGAGCAAAATCCAAGCTAACTTTTGGCTGCAACTGAGTAAAATCCAAGCTAACCATTGGCGGTAACTGAGCAAAATCCAAGTTAACCCTTGGCGGTAACTGGGCAAAATCCAAGCTAACCCTTGGCAGCAACTGGGCAAAATTCAAGCTAACCCTTAGCGGCAACTGAGCAATATCCAAGATAACCCTTGGCGGCAACTGATCAAAATCCAAGTTAACCCTTGGTGGCAACTGGGCAAAATCCAAGTTAACCCTTGGTGGCAACATAATTTGAGAAAGAGTGGACAATTCTAGAAAAGAATGAATGGATCTAGGAATTTTACTTTACCTACTCGGGGCGAAAGAGTACTGAATTTTATATATATATATATATATATTTAAAGCAAAATATGATATCAGAAACGCTTTTGTTTGAACTTTAAGATTTTATCCAAAAGTTTTATGAATTTAAAACCTGATTTTTATTTCTTTTGAACCTCAAGGGTTTTCGAAAAATTATTATCAAGAGGGTAACCTTAAGTTTGGGATTCCTTTTATCTTTTAGGATTAACATTGCTCAACCTTAAAAGTAAAATGCTGCTAGTTTGACAAGAAACATGGCATTGGAGATAATTGAACACATCATGCAAAAAAAAATGCCCCTAGTATAAGGGGGAAACTACATATCAAAGAAGAAAGAAGGTGCCCCTTGTCTGAAGATTTGAAATATTTGATTACCATAAGCACAATAAAGATCCAACTTTTAATTTTGATTAATTTTATTGAAGATTTTGAGTCAGGCTTAAGAGAACAAAATATTTTCTTTTGAGACTCATCATAGAATTCACCATTCTCTCCCTTGGTTCACTTGGGGAAGTAAAAATTTTTAGATCGATCATAGACAAGATACTTGTGACTTCTAAGTCTGTGCCTGGTTTAAGTTAAGTATTGAACTTGATTATTCGGACTTCTGATGTTTCAGCTCGGATCGCTCTTAGCTTTTAAACTCCTCGGAGATTTTTTTTTTATTTTTCTTTGTTACTCTAACTTTTGCCTAGATTGCCCTTTCAGATTTTCAAACTAACGAGCTTTTTTCTTTTTTTTCTTTGCTCTGATTGTTGCCAAGACCGTCCTTTCTGATTTTCAACCTTGCGAGCTTGCCTAATTTTTGCCTAAATCGCCCTTTTGGGGTTTTCAACCTAGTAAGTTTTATTCTTTTTTTTTGTTTCTTTTTCTTCTGAACTTCTAGAGTTACTATCTGGTCATACTTTGCTACCTTCGTTGGCTTTTTCACACGGTACTTAGGAGGACTTTTATAGGTAGGCTTAGGACTGGGTATAAAAAGAAAAGGAATTCTAAGGCTCAAAAATCCGAATGCCCCTTGTGTGGCATTTTTCTATTTTTCTTTGAATTTTTTTTCACTTTGACAATTTTTTTTTATATTTAAATTTTTTATTTTGATGTGGTCGGGCCTGAAGTAATTTCTCAAGTTGCCTACATACCCCAGAATTTTGGGATCAGACCAAAACGTAGTTCGAATTTTTCCCTCCCTTAGGTTGGGTGATCAGGTAGAGAACGAAAAATGTATTTTCCTTTAGAAAAAGCTGCAAAGGGGTTGAGAAATGAAATATTGAACTGGGTAATAGGAGAATTGATTCAGCCAAAGATGGCCTCCTTAGATGTAGTACCGTTTGATTTGGTCAAGGTTGATTGGGTTTGGTAATTCAATTCCATTATGATCTTGAAGTCTGACATCTTTTCTTGGTAATATTTCCTTGATGATGAACGGACCTCCCCAATTTGGTTTGAACTTTCCTCTAGGGTCAAAGATAGGTGCCCAATTCTCTTTGAGTACTAAATCCCCGACTTGTAAGTGACGGGCGTTGTTCTTTTTGTCAAATGCATGGACAACTCTTCTCTGATAAGTCTGCACGTGGTACATAGCTCTTAGTCATTTTTCTTCGATCAAATTTCATTATTCATACCGTTGACGAACCCAATCTGCTTCTGGTAACTGACTTTCCAACAAGACCCTGAGAGATGGAATTTCTATTTCGATTAGTAAGACTGCTTCCATGCCATATATTAAGGAGTAAGGAGTAGCTCCCGTAGAGGATCGAATTGAAGTTCCATATGCCCATAGTGCAAATGACAGTTTTTCTGACCAATCTCGATGTGATTAACACATTTTCCTGATGATGGTCTTAAGATTCTTATTAGCTGATTCGACTGCTCCATTGGTTTGAGGACGGTAAAGAGATGATTTGTGATGCGTAATTTTAAACTTTGAACATAGTATAATAACCTCAGCTTTGAAGTGTGACCTATTATCAGAAATCAGTTCCGAAGGTACCCCGTATCGATTGATGATGTTCGTTTGGATAAACTTTGCAACTCGAGATGCAGTGAGGACAACATAAGAGGTAGCTTTGACCCACTTAGTAAAATAATCGATAGCAACTAAAATGTATTCATTCCTGTTTGATGCCTTAGGCGATATTTTACCAATAATGACAATTCCCCAAATTGAGAATGGCCTCGGTGAAGTCAGACCAACTAATTGAGAAGGCGGCACATGTATTAGATTTGCATGTATTTGGCATTTGTGGTAGGTCTTGACCATGTGATGACAATCTGTTTCCATTGTGGGCCAGTAATACCCTTGTCTCATAATTTTCCTGGCCAACATTTTCCCACTCATGTGAGGACCACAGTCTCCTGAATGTAGTTCAACCATTATTTGTTTAGCTTGATCTTCATCAACACATGACAAATGAATCCCAACTTAAGACCTTTTGTATAAACTTCCTGCGCACAAGATGAATTGAGATACCAATCTTAGTAGGATTTGTCGTTCCTTCCTCGATGCTTATTCCAGGAATTCTTATTTTTTCAATACTCTTTTGACATATGTATACCACGACTTTCCATCAGGTAGTCAAGTAGTAATGTTGATCTGATGGTAATATGCAGGTTTGTCTTTGACTTCGATGGTAATCGGCCTCAATTCCATGCTAGGGAACAAATGGATCATAGAAGAGAGAGTGGCTAACGCGTCAGCAAATCTAGTATCTTTCCTTGACAGATGTTGGAATAGGATAGCTTTAAACTTACTCACTAAATTTAACAGATACTCATGATAAGGCTTCAACTTTTCATCCCTAGTCTTTCATTCTTCCAATGACTGATGTATAATCAAAGCTGAATCCCCGAATACTTCAATTTCTGTAATGCCCAGATTCAAAGCAGCTTCAAGTCCAGCGATGCATGCCTCATATTCGGTTGTGTTATTGGTGTTAGAAAAAGGCTAATTTAATAGCGATAGGAATGTGGCATCCTTCAGGAGAAAATAGAACTGCTCCTATTCCATACCCATTCTGATTAGTGGTCCCATCAAAGTATAACTGCCATGTTTGATTCTGCGGTTCTTCTTCAACATGCAAGATATTCTCATCTGGGAACTGATCAAAAGGCCGTGTTCCTTCTACTACCGGGTGATCTGCCAAGTATTTTGCCACAACTCTTCTCTTGATAGATTTTTGCATAACATGTGTGATGTCAAATTCTGATAACAACAACAACCATCGTGCGGTTCTCCCTGTCAGTGCCAGTTTCTCGAAGAGATATTTGAAAGGATCTATCCAAGATAACAAGATAACTGAATGAGATAACATATAGTGTCGGAGTCTTTGAGTAACCCATACTAGTGCTAAATAAGTTTTTTCGAGGGCCGAATACTTTCGTTCATACTCTAACATCCTTTTATTGATATAGTAGATAACCCTTTCTTTGCGATTACCTTTGTCATACTGTGCAAGCATACATCCCATAGCTTCTTCTGTGACTGATAGATAAAGAAGAAGTGGTTCACTGGTGTAGGTGGAACCAAAATAGATGGGTTCAAGAGATATTCCTTGACTTGATCGAAAGCCTTTTGACATTGTTCATTCCAAACTATTGGTTCATTCTTCTTGAGAAGTTTGAAAATAGGTTCGCAGACATTGGTGAGTTGAGCGATGAATCTGTTGATATACTAGATTCTGCCTAAAAAATCTCGAATCTGCTTTTTAATTTCAGGTGGTGGCATTTCTTGTGGATGGCTTTAATCTTCACAGGGTCTACTTCGATCTCTCTTTGACTGACCACAAATCCGAATAATTTTCTAGAAGTTACTCCGAATACACATTTCTGCGGGTTGAGTCGGAGTTGGTACTTTTGAATCATTGTGAGAAACTTTTCTAACGTAGCAACGTACCCTAATCGTTCTTTAAATTTGACTATAATATCATCTACATAGACTTCAACTTCCTTATGTATCATGTTATGCAGTAAAGTCGTGGTTTCTCTTTTATAGGTGGCTCCAGCATTCTTCAAATCAAAAGGCATAACCTTGTAACAAAAGGTTCCCTACTGTGTGATGAATGACATTTTTTGCATATCCCGAGGATCCATTTTTATCTGATTGTACCTTGAAAAACCATCCATGAAGGATAACAAAGCGTGCCCTGTCGTACTATCTACTAGAATATCTATGTGTGGTAAAGGAAAATTGTCTTTTGAACTCGTTTTATTTAGGTCTGTAAAGTCCACATATATTCTGACTTTGCCATCCTTTTTAGGCATTGGGACGACATTAGCAATCCACTCAAGGTATTCTACTACTTTCAAAAATCCAGCGTTAATCTTCTTTGTAACTTCTTCTTTAATCTTTAGAGTCCATTCCGGCTTCATGCGTCAAAGTTTCTGCTTGATTGGCCTAGCATCAGGATATAATGAAATCCGATGTTGAGCAATATTTGTGCTTACTCCCAGCATATCCTCGTAAGACCACGCGAACACATCTTTGAACTTTCTGAGCAAGTCTACTATCCCCTTGCGTTCATCAGGAGATAAGGTGATCCCAATCCGAATCTCTTGAGGACTTTCTTTTATTCTGAGGTTGATAACCTCTACTTCCTCTATTAGAGGTTGAGCTCGACGTTCATTTTCTAATTCAAGTAATTTGATTATTTCATGGGGAGGTTTTTCGTTAGAAGACTCTCTCTCCAAAGTCAGATTATTAATTAAATTATTATTACGCTCAGGGTAATAAAAAATTTCTTAAATTTCATAAAAAAGAGATGGGGTAACAGGACTTATTGCAGACTTAATAGACTTACTTGATTCAGCAGGAAAAATAGACTCACTAGAAGTAACAGACTCGCTTGATTCAGTAGAAACAACTAACTTACTTGACTCAACAGAAATAAAGGACTCATTAGACACATCAGACTGAACATGACTAATAGGACTGACAGACCCAGTTTTGATGTGTAGCACAAGACTAATTACGTGATAATTCGAGAGACACCGAACAACGGGTTTGATTATAGACTAAGGATTTGGGATCCCCTTCTTAATTGACAACACTAGGACACTGTGATCTTCAATAAATAACTGATCAATATTGAGGGAGTCTAGGTTGAGTTGCTAGTCTTCAGCTTCCTTTTCTTTAGCTTTTGTGCTTGTTTCCTTTTCAGGCCATTCCATGCCAAAGAAGATTTCAAACCCTGGCAGATGAGTGCCTGTGATGTGATCAATGAACGGCTCTGGGAACCCACAATAACGAAAATATTCTCCTTCTTTCATGAAATAGCCATTAAGGATTTTACGATAAGGCTTCATTTTAATCAGATCCATGGTGCGCTGTTGCCTTTTCCCGCTTTGTCTTCCAGTATTGGGTCCAATCTTCCTTAGTAGGCTTATATCCTAGTCCGAATGTGCCGATGACTTCTTTAATCATTGGTGCCTCTTTAATACCTTGTTGCTTGCGACCTAGGCCCATATCAGGAAAAAATCTCATTTTTTTGAACATATCGACCATGCAGCAGTTAGAAGTATTCTCAATAGGAAAATATTCTTTCACTGAGTGATCCCATTGGATTAGGCATATCTTTTCAAATTCAAACCTGCTGAGCTTTACCTCTTGTTGTTCTAGTTGAATTTCAAGTAATGATTCATTCTTGGCTTCGGTACTGTTTACAATCCCCACAATCTTAGCATCTCCATGAAGGGTAATTACTAGTCCATCTTTGATAAATTTAACTTTCTGGTGTAGCATGGAAGGTATGGCTTTGATCTAGTGTAGCCATGGTCTCCCTAATAGTAAATTAAAAGAGTACTGGATATCAATAACCTAAAATTCCACAGGAAATTCAACTATGCCTGTGGATAATCGAAGGTGCAAAATTCTCAGTACATCCCTTTTGGTGTTATCATAGGCCCTAACACCTTGATTAGTGGACTTGAGATCTTCAGCCTTAAACCCAAGGCAGGTAGCAGTCTTTAAAGGGCAAACATTCAGTGCACTCCCATTATCAATCAAAACTAGAGGTACCCTCATCCTGTTACAATCAACTGTGATGTGCAACGGCATAGTGTGGCTTGCTCTTTCTTTTGGGATATCTGAGTTCGAGAAGGATAGGATATTCTCTACATAAGTTGCCCCTACTATATTGGCCAGCTGATCTGGAAAAGTATCGAGTGAAACTTGAGCTGTACTCAACGCTTTGAGAACAGCTTCCCTATGGGCAGTGAAAGCCATGAGGAAACCCCAAACTGAGATATTGGCCCTTGATTTCTTCAATTGCTTGATCATGGAGTCATCTTCTTCAATATTCTCTTTAATGGGATCTATTTATTTTCTTACCAAGATTGCAGGATTGTCAACACGGAGTTTTGGTGGCTTAAAGAATCTTCTCCATGGAGTCATATGTCTAACTTCATTGCACGAGAGGGAGAAAGACTCATCTTCTTCAGTTAACAAGTATGGATCTTCATCTGTCAAGGAGACAAGACTTTTTGGGTTCATTTGAGCCAAAAGATAACTAGTGAATGTGGGGCTACTGTAATGAGGTGGGGATAGACAATCTGTATCATCCGATGTTAGATCAAATGGTTCATAGTTTGTGATGAAAACCTCATCAGTGAAAGTTATCCCTGTAAGGGGGTAACTAGGCAGTTTGACTTGGGTTGGATGGATGAGAGAGACGGGATCGAATAGTAATGGGGTGTGGGAAATCATGTTCATGGTGGAGGTTGATAGGTGGGTAGTGGATTAATGGTGACATTTGACGATGTTGGGCTGGGAATTGTGACCTTTTTGTTGTCAAAAAGATTTTGAATGGTATGACGAAGAGTGATACATCGATCAGTGTGATGGCCAGGGTTTAGATGAAATTTATAGAGCAAGTTAGGGTTGTGTCCGACTGGTAGGGGATTTGGTAAAGGTCGGGGTTGAATCGGAGTAAGCAGTCATTTTTTCAACAATTTTTGCAAAGTTACGGTAAGGGTCATCCCTAAATTGGTAAATTGGCACGGAGTTTGGGGTTGACTTGGATGAGCTTGATTATTGGTCCGGGTTGGTGGTTGAACTGGGGTAACTGAGGTGTTGGCTATGTAAGCATGGTTGATATTGGGTTTGGGAACATAAGGTTTCTTGGACTTGTTATCCGAGGGGTTAGAAAGAACCCTAGAGGCAAACGCATTCTCGAGTTGGCTTCCGGCTTGTAATAGGAATTCAAAGGCAGGAAGATATTGAGCAACCAAGTACTGAGCATATCCTTGTGTAAAGTTTTTCAGGATAATTGCCACTTGTTTCTTTTCTGAAGGTCTATCCCATATTTGGGCAGCCTTGGCTCTCCAACGGCCAATGAAATCAGTAAACGTCTCCCCGTTCTTCTGTTTAGTTGACTCCAAATCCTTTCTTGAAGTTTCAATCTCGGTACTGTACTTATACTGATGCTAAAAAACTTTTGACATTTTTTCCCATGTACCTACTGTAGTTGGGTCTTGAGACATCAACCATCGTAGAGCTGATCCGGATAGAGTCCGCTGAAATAACAACGTCATCTGTTTATCACTGAGCCCCATAGTATGCATGTTAGTAACATACACTTTAAGTTGCGTTTTTGCACAACCTACCCCACTGAACTTATCCATTTCAGGCATTGCAAACTTCTTTAACAAATGAATTCTAGGGATACGATTCAGAGTTTCAATGCCTGTTGTAATTTCATCGATCCCCTTTATACTTTTCAAAGCTGACTTCAATTGAGACATCCTATTGGCTAATACCGGGTTTTCATTGAAATGATCTTCATCTCCGTCAAGTTCAAAAATTTCATGTGCCGTCTCGTTGCATTTTCATCTACTCTTTTTCCTTTCAGATCGTTAAGGGGATTGTCCGTTGATTCTGAAATCTGTTTTAAAACTTCCACTTTACCTTTTATACTGTTGATATCATTGGCAAAGGCTGCCAAAATCTTATAGATCTCTGTAAGCTTAGACTCGGAAGCTATTTCTACCTGTTGTCTTGTGCTGTCTTTCTTTCTAACCGACTAGACTTACGACTCCAATTAGGAGGTGGACGCTTGAGTTTGGATGCAATGATAATCCTATACACCCCATCAAAGGTAAATTTAATCAATTTCAGTGTTACCCCATTGATAACATTTTAATGAGTCATTTTATTGAAGTTTGTACACCAATCCATTAAATAATCCATTCACACAATGATCATTCTAAAGGGAAATAAATGTTTAAAAAGAAAAATAGCTTTATTGAAAATGATTGATAAAGAAACTTTCTCATTAAAACATCTTTCAACAAATTTGACTTAAACTATTTTTTACATGGATGCTTGGTTTTGTCTCGATGGTCATCAGGATTGCTATCAGGCTTGATCCTTTTGGCCTCTAACAACTGGCTTTTTGAATTTTGTTGGTCCGACTAGATACCCTAAGGTGCGTTTGTTAGTACCATATTTTGTCAATTTCAAGTTAGTCGTATGTTGTCATGTTGTAACTACTGGAGGATATTGTTCAAAATGAATGAAGAGACATCATCATGCATTACACCAACGACAAATCCGTAATGTACCAAAACCAATCAAGGACAAGGGACATCATCACCCATGGATCATTAAAACAAGTCATTATCGAAGCATCTCTTGAGTGGTCAAAGTTCATCTAAAAAAACTAGTTCGATTTCAAGGAAAAAGAGGTTGTCGATAGGAGTAGAGGATCCACCGTCAGCCACCAACAGAATAGAGTGGAACTCAAGGTATCGGTGGAAGAAGCTTAACCATATCGGTCCCTCCGACAGAATGGTCATCGATCCCATCGATGGACAACTTATCGGTCCCACCGACATCCACCGACAGAACAAAATGAGAAAATAGTTATCGGTGGCAGAAGTATAGTTCTGCCGGTTCCATTGACAGAATGCTCATCGGTCCCACCGATGACTATTGGAAGTTCCATCGACAGAGCTACCGATAGTGTCCAACAGTAACATTTTCGACCGTTAAGTTTGGTCGGTGCCATCGACGGGATGCAGGTCCCACCGACAGGAAGTCGTTGAGTGTAGTTTCTATAAATTAGAAGCTCTAGGCTTCATTGGTCCTTCGGATCAACAACTTCTTAATTAAGCCCAAGCAAATAAGTAGACTTCAAGAAGGCTTAACAAAGGAAGAAGAATCTTCGGGTGAAGTCGAAACCATGCACATCATGCTACTTCATCTGAGTTGATCAAGTTTCACTAACTTCATCTTTCTAGCAATTACACACTAACATCGAGGTAGGCAAGGAGCCAAAGACGAAGGAAGAAGTGAAGAACCAAAGATTAACAAACTCACCTCATTCATCATAATTGTGAGTTTGTTTGTTTTACTTTAATTTCAAAATACTCTTGTAATAGTCTTCTTGATTTCCTCTTAAAAATCAAGTACTTGATTGAGTTACGGACTCAAGTTAAGTGAAGAAGGTTGCTGAGTTTTCGAAGCATAAAAACTCAGACATTTTGAGTGGATGTGGTTTACTCATTCTTAGGGTTGAAGAATTAACCCGAAATTTTTTTTATGTGCGGTTTAAGGTGAACCATAAACCTCAATTTTAGTAAACACCGAAGAACCATCGATTGGGATTCTCTTGGGAGTAGATGTAGCCACAGTTGCTGAACCACTATAAATTGCGTGTCTTATGCCTCTTTCTAACTTCTTTATCTTCATGCAAATATGAATGTATGTCATGATTAATCACTGCATGCATAAATCCCTTAATCCATGGATGATTTGGTGAATGCTTCAATATAACGAACTCATTAAAAATTCAGCCATATTTAAGTGCTCACATTTAGAAGAATTTTTAATTTATCCTATTCACCCCCCCTCTACGACTAGACATTGTCAAAACCTGTAATTTCAATTGGTATCAGAGCAGGGTTACTCTAGAAAGGTCTAACAACCCTGAGTGATCCGTGGCTTTGCATCATGTCTAGAGCCGATAAATGGTCCTCGGCTCGTCCACCTATGTTTGAAGGTATCAAGTATGCCTTCTGAAAAAATAAGATGATGATATATATCAACTCTCTAAGTAGGGATGTGTGGGACATGATTGAGGAAGGTTGGGAACCTCCCGTTGACATCATCGAGGTAGATGGTGTCACTACCTCTGTTCTGAAACCATCAAGAAAATGG
Organism: Akebia trifoliata; assembly: GCF_017979445.1. Lineage (NCBI taxonomy): Eukaryota > Viridiplantae > Streptophyta > Magnoliopsida > Ranunculales > Lardizabalaceae > Akebia > Akebia trifoliata. The sequence continues at coordinate 293,042 of NW_028237691.1, read as the reverse complement.
ACGGAACAGGATAAAATAGACAATAGCAACAATTACAAGGCTCTTAATGCCATTACTAGTGTCATTTTCGATGATGAGTATCAACGGATATGCACATGTCAGTCGGCCAAGCAAGCATGGAAAATTCTAGAGGCTGCTCACGAAGGCATGAGTATAGTAAAAAAATCTAAACTTTAACTCCTCCGTACTCAATTTGAAAACATTAAAATGTAGGAAAGTGAAACTGTCCAAGAGTTCTATGCACGTCTAAGTGACATTTGTAACTCTATGTTTTATGTAGGGGAGACTGTCCCTCAGGGTAGGATTTGTGCAAAAATCCTAAGATCCTTGCCTAAGTTACTCTTCTAGTTATGATCTCTGTTGTAAAAGGGATATCTGAATACCCCTGATGGCTTGCGTCGCAACTATGCCAATATCTATACTCTTCATCGTCTCCTTCTCCTTCTGGATCATCTCTCTAATCTCCTCTCAGGTTAAACCCATTGTGGGTTCAACTTGAGTAATAACAATGGCAGCTTTTGTTTCTCCCTTACCAATTGGGATTTATGATTGAGAATTGCCTTCTGCATTTTATGCATGATCATCTCCAATAGGAGGTTGAGGATCTCGTAGTGGGAGATCATGTCTTACTTGTTCTGATTCTCTAGCCACTGACTCAGATTTTAATTCAGTTTAGCTAAATCATTCATCTTCTTCTACATCTCCTTTTGTTGCTTCCTCATAATTTCTAACATTACCAAGAGTTAAGCGTCTGCAGTTGGTGCCACGGGTAGAGGTGCATTGACGTCAGTTATTTTAATGGGTCTTTACATTTTTTCAACTGAAATCAATATGTTATTGGGTTCCCACCGACAACGCCGAATTTGTGGGGTCAAATTTCTATAAACAGTGCTGATGGACTTTGCCTCACGGATCCGAAGTCACTCCTTCCACCACCTTGCTTGCAAATCGCAGTACCTGCTAAAAATTCTCCAATGCTCAAGTTAGAGTAGTAGAGGAATACTAAACAAGACTAGTTAGACTCTCAATAGGCTAAAAGATCCCTATGTCTGTGCATATTGTGCTATTTATAGGTCATTCATCTAAATAAGGGTTTCCTCTTCTCATAGGAGGTGATCTTGAAAAATCCCATGATTTCCAATATTCTAAACGACATTGGGATCTTTTGGATTGAATATACTATATTGAGGAGATCTCTTCTGAGAACTCTGGACTTGATGTACGCATATTAAGATTACGGGTATTTATTGACTAGGTCTGCTCTACTTAGCAGACCAGGTCTCGTTTAGTGGTGTGCTACCCTCCTAGCCAGGCCAGGCGACCTCTACCTTGACCTGCCCTTCTACTGGGTAGCACCCCATATGTTGATCTATGCATGGTACCACTTAATCAGTCTGGATACATGTACGGTTTAGATGACTGTGTGGTTATTACCCTCTGTAGAAATAATTTGAAATTCTAAAAGGTATTCGACAATATTCCTTGGATATCTCGTTTGTAATCAAAAAGGTTTTGGAAATACAAAGAGATATTTGACTTCCTAGTTTTTCTAGGGTTTTAAGATTTTAAGGTTTACTTATAAAATGACATGACCACCGTAGAAAGTGGTATTCGAAGTCCAAGTCCAACAGATGTCCCATTCATTATTGAAAAATAACGAGTAAAAATTATTAAAAGAAAAATGCCCATCTTTCTCTCTTTCTCTTTCTCTCTCTCTCTCTCTATATATATATCACATGCATACTATTGGAGGCTCAAGATCATTCTCGAGGGATATGAGAATATAAATCCCAGACAAAAAGTTGATGGAAAATAATATCAAAGAGGAGATCACTCAACTATACTTGGTGAAATTGATCAAATACATTGACGAAGAGGAACACGTCTTCAGCGTTTGCAAGCATTGTTGATTGAGATCAATTGATGTTGATTGAGATCAATTGATGGTTTCTTTATCTATTATTATTATTTTCAAATAGCTGACCAAGGTGAGATCATTGTCTATTTAAATAACAGATTTATAATCATGTTAAGATAGTTGAATTTAAGATCTTATGATTAATTGTTAACGGGATTATTTCGAGTTATCAATTTTTGTAGACACCCCATTTTTGCACTCGCTTGATTAATCAATTCGTCAACCGATCGCGACGATTCCCAATGATGGATGATTATTCCAATGCTTTATTTGTTACTAGATATGTTTCAGAAATTCAGATGAGGTAACTCAAACTAACGAAACTATAGAAATCCCACTACGCTAGGAAAATATAACCTCAAAAACATAAAAATCATCATCTTGCAAACAAAAAGAAGTTTTACCATAAAAATCACTAAAAATTGATCAAATTACCAAAATACCCCTAATATCAAAACATCCTTAGAACCCCCTTATGCTTAGAAAAACCATTTCGAATACATAAAACAACAAAATGAAATCAAATAAACCATTTCGTCAATTTTCATCAAATTCGATAAATTTACGAAAATGCCCCTCATAAGGGTTGACAATCATTTCATGTCAAAAAATTTTATAAGTGACACAAACTAATAATACCATTGAATTCCTTATGAATAATCGATTCCAAAATATCCCGTAACATCGAAAAATGATTTCAACCGCAAAAGTTTTCTTCAGGGGTAAAACTGTAATTTTCTAAATTTTAAAAATTTTAATTAATAAAATATTAATTAACGTAAAGTAAAACCTTATAAAATCAATTTAAAAATCTAAACAAAGTCAATCTCATAAGACTTAAGTCAAAATCCTAATTAAAACCTTAATCTAAAAAGACTAAGTCAATCTCATAAGACTTAAGTCAAAATCCTAATTAAAACAACCAAGTCAATCTCATAAGACTTAAGTCAAAACCCTAATTAAAATCCTAGTATAAAAAGACCGAGTCAATCTCATAAGATTAAAGTCAAAATCCTAATTTATCTTATCGAAAAGGAGACCTATTTAAATCCTAATTCTTCTAAAAAAAAATTATAAATAGGACCCTCCACAACCTAATTTTGCAAGTCAAAGAAAACCCTAGAAAAAGTAGGTTAAAAAGCCTCCCTAGCCTTTCCAAAACCCCAATTTTGAAGCCCTTATCCTTTACCTATCATCTAAACCCTAGTTTTTATTCACAAACTCCTACAAACTCTTCGTAAAATATCCAGAAATTCATCAATAAATTTAGAAAACACTTAGATCTAAGAAGGAGGTACTTCATCTTGGAGATCTGAAGCGAAGCCAGTGAAAAAAATGAAGCGATGAGTATCTTACGAAGAACCATTCTACCAGTTCTGAGGGAATAAATTGTGACGATCATACAAGTATATTTTCTTGTTATCTTTTTTTATTTGTTTTATTTATTTATTTTAGATTTTTTTAGCAATGTAATCTTATTTATTTATTTTATTTATTGTAGAGACCAGCGTTTGTCGGGCGAGGTTGGTGCCTAACATCTTCCAACCCCATAATGTGATCCCCGGACTTAGTTGTTTTTATCCATCTTGAGTCAATGTCCGGTTCTTAGACCGTAATAACTAGGTGGCGACTCCCAAACCTCAAAAGTCAAAAGTGGATCTGCACACCCCGCGGATCGAAGGCGCTTTCAGTGGAGACTCCACTGGGGATTGGAAAGCCCCAAGTATGGGAAGCATTGTCAAAAACAACCTAGTTTTTTATTTTATTTTTATTTTTTTATCATTCTTTTTTATTCGATTATTGATTAATTGTTTGAATGGTGAATATTTTGTTTTGGTACATTTTTTATGGTTAATTATAGAATGACTCAGAATGACTCTAAATAATGCAGGATTTCAAGAGGGTAATGGTATGAAATAATGATTGTTAACCCATTTTTTTTATCTAGTTTATATTATATTTTTGGGTTGTATTATCTTCTCTTGGCATTATTTGGATTGATTTTAAGTATGTTATTTGGGAGTATCACTTTCTATGATTCAATCTATGGTCATTTTGGGATAACTCTAAGCAATGAAATATTCAAAGTGACATATGAATAGAGGATGGAATGATGGTGGTTGGGGTGAGAGTCGTGAAATTTTGTTATTGTTTTTTGACAAAATTTTTAGCACGTTATTATGCATGGGTGATAAGTTGTAAAAATAAATTATTTGTGAGTGATGTGCTAAGAAATAAAAAATTACTTTTTTTTAATGTTGTTCGTGATGAGGAGAGAATTCCAAGAAAAGAAATATTTTTTTCTGCGTGGTGTGCCGTTAAAAGAAAATGATTTTTTATTTTCATCTTCTTCTCAAATAAATTATTTGTGAGTGATGTGTTAAGAAATAAAAAAAATTACCTTTTTTAATGTTGTTCGTGATGAGGATAGGATTCCAAGAAATAAAATAAAATAAAAAATCGAAATTTTTTTTTTTTTGCATGGGGTGCTAATAGCAAAAACTTCTTTTTCCTATTTCTATCTTGTTCTCCAATGAAAAAGAAGAGGACGAAAATCTGCAAAAAGAGGATTCTCTCTCTCTTTCTCAAGGTTTATACTCTCAATAGATTTGAAATCTCCATGAGAGATGGTTGTCGAATTTCAAAACCCAGATGTGGTTGATCCTCTTGAAGGTACTCTGTTCTATCCTTGCTTCCTCAAACATTTAGAGATTGGAAAAGAACTAGAAACTCAAATCTAACATAACTGAATCCCCAAATGCATTTGTAATTAGATCCATCCCTCTTGACCTTGGCCTTGTAAATGTAAGCCATTTTCTTGCTGCAGTACCATGCGCCTTATTCCTTAGTGATCACGCCTTTGATCTGAATTAAAGAAGTGTTGGAATATTGGTTCAATTTCGACCTCTTGTATCCAAAAATCGTCCCTCTAATATGGAGTCTGACTCGCTCTCCTTGGCGCCTCTTTATCTTGAAATCTTTTCTTTACTAATATTCAGTTTTATTTTACTTTTTTTGGTTTGGTTTAATAAAAAATAATTTTTTTTATTAAAAAAAAAGAGACATTTTTTAAAGTAAAACCATAAAGGTAAAGGAAGGAAAATCTTGTAAAAAGTCGTAATGCAAATTCCTTGAACAGTTTCAAGACGAAAAATAATATTAAAAAAAAACAAATAGCTTTCACACATTATATGATGGATTCCACGTGTTGTGGAGTTTGGACCTTTTTTGCTTTAAGGTTTTAGCCTCCTTTTCGTAGGGCCATTGAGCATGAATGTGTGTTGTGGCAGTGGACTCAAAATTGTTGGATTTTCTTATCACGAATCCTTTTGATTGGTGATTTTGAATAGGAGTCCTAGACGCCTCAATAGGCCCAGAAGAATGTGCCACGGGGGAACAAACTGGAAACCCGGGGTTGGGCCTCTTTTCAGAATGCAATAACCAAAACATCAAATCAAAACTCCACAAAAATTGAAACTTCAGGAGTGAAGATCTCCCTTTCAATGTCCCAAAATTCTTTCCTCATCATGTGTCTATTACGTGTGTAAAAGACTTGAAATTGGAAACTTTCAATCTTATAACCATGTTTGTTCGACCTTGTGGAATGCGTGTTTTTAAGGAAACAAAATTCAATTCTTTTATAAAACAGAATTCAATTTTTTTTTTTTTTTTTTAATTTCTTTTCTTTGAAAAAATCAAAATTCACCTTAATGATTACCATTCTATCCTCAATGCAATATTCGTGGAAATCTTGATTGGTTTTGATTGGACCATTTAAAAAAAAAAAATGAAATTTGTGCCTGTTTCAATGTTGGATCTGATTGATATTTTTTTGTGATATCTTGATTAATCACCTACATACTATGCCATGATCTCGATAGATATTTGGATGTGCTTACTTTGATGTTAATGTTGATGTGGTGGGATTTGTTTTGTTTTGATTAATATATGTTATATCCTTGCTTATATGATATGATCAGGCCTATGGACCCATTTGTTTGAAAAATGCCCCGGGCACACCCCACCCTATTTGGCACACACCATTAGCACGTTTATTTTGTTGCATTGCACGCTTGCATATCCCTTATAGCCAACGTGGCACTAGTGTATGGCCTGGTCTCCCCGTGAGATGCGAAGTCATGCATGAAAACCACAACTCCAGTCACGTACCTTTATGGTATATAAAATTGGGACATCAATACCGTTCAATCAGGTGACACTGAAAGGTATATCAATACACCCAGGCTGGAACGACCTGAGCTTTTGTCCTAGTGTAAGCCGCAAAGTCACATGTCCCGATCGTCAACTCGAGACTCGTACCTATACGGTATATCAAAATTAATCTAAGTTCACCAACTGCACTTCTAGGTCAAAATCAGTGCCTAAGCGAGATCCTGCCTCGATTTACCCTATTGTACGAGGGGAATAGACAACGTCTATTTTAGACGAGAGATATTTAAGTCTACTTTAGGGTCTATAACTAGTAATCCACCTTTGATGGGGTTTTCAGGATATTTAAGTCTACTCTAGGACCTGACACATTTTTACTTAGTAACCATCACACCATTGAACACATGTGCACTTTTGCATTAGTCAAGGAGAATTTTCTAAAATTCAAGGATCTGACATCGTTAGTAAGAGTTCAAGCTCGAGGACTTGACAAACTTATTCGGAGAGAGTTTTACCCTCAAGGATCTGAACGTCCCGACGAATTGCTAAATCAGGTTGCAAAATGAACTGTCACTAGCTTTGGCATTCGGATATCGCACTCTCTACCGAAATAGATTTGTTATCTAGTTTGCTTCAACCCTCTGCCAAAGAGGGGCATCTGTAGACATCCCATTTTTGCACTCACCTGATTAATCAATTCGTCAACCCGATCGCGACGATTCCCAATGATGGATGATTATTCCAATGATTTATTTGTTACTAGATATATTTTAGAAATTCAGATGAGATATCTCAAACTAACAAAACTATAAAAACCACACTACGCTAAGAAAATATAACCCCAAAAACATAGAAATCATCATCTTGCAAACAAAAAGAAGCTTTACGATAAAAATCACTAAAAAATGATCAAATTATCAAAATACTCCTAATATCAAAACATTCTTAGATCTCCCTTATTCTTAGGAAAATCCTTTCGAATACATAAAATAATAAAATGAAATCAAATAAACAATTTCGTTAATTTTTACCAAATTCGACAAATTTACGAAAATACCCCTCGTAAGGGTTGACAATCATTTCATGCCAAAAAAATTTCATAAGTGACACAAATGAAATAATCCCATTGAATTCTTTACGAAAAACTGATTCCAAAACATCCCGAAACATCGAAAAATGACTTGAAACGCAAAAGTTCTCTTCGAGTGCAAAACGATAATTTTCTAATTTTTAAAAATTTTAATTAATAAAATATTAATTAACGTAAAGTAAAACCTTAATAAAATTAATTTAAAAATCTAAACCAAGTCAATCTCATAAGACTGAAGTCAAAATCCTAATTAAAATCTTAATCTAAAAAGAGCAAGTCAATCTCATAAGACTTAAGTCAAAACCCTAATTAAAACAACCAAGTCAATCTCATAAAACTTAAGTAAAAACCCTAATCTAAAAAGACTAAGTCAATCTCATAAAACTGAAGTCAAAATCCTAATTTATCTTATCTAAAAGGAGACCTATTCAAACCCTAATTCTTTAAAAAAAATCTATAAATATGAACCTCCACAATCTAATTTCTTAGGTCAAAGGAAATCCTAGAAAAAGTTGGTCAAAAAGCCTTCCCAAAACCTTGATTTTGAAGCCCTTATCCCTTATCTATCATCCAAATCCTAGTTTTTGTTCACAAACTCCTAAAAACTTTTTATAAAATACCTAGAAATCCATCAATAAATTTAGAAAACACTCAGATCTAAGAAGGATGTACTTCATCTTGGAGATCTGAAGCGGATCCAGTGACAGAAATGAAGCGAGGAGTATCTCACGAAGAACCATTCTACCAGTTCTGAAGGAACAAATTGTTGCAATCGTACAAGTATATTTTCTTTTTATATTTTTTTATTAGTTTTATTTATTTATTTTAGGTTTCTTTAGCAATGTAATCTTCTTGAGAAATAGTAGAGATCGGCGTTTACCAAGCGAGGTTGGTGCCTAACACCTTTCAATCCCGTAACGTGATCTACGGACTTAGTTTCTTTTTGTAAACTAGTTATTTTTATCCATCTTGAGTCCATGCTCGATTCCTAAACCGTAATAACTAGGTAGCAACTCCCAAACCTCAAAAATCAAAAGCGGATCTGCACACCCCGCAGATCGAGGGCGCTTTCAGTGGCGACTCCACTGGGGATTATTGAGGATCAGACTTGAAAAGCCCCAAGAATGGGAAGCATTTCCAGAACAACCAAGTTTTTTATTTTATTTTTAATTATTTATTTCTTTATTTATTTTTATTTTTTATCATTCTTTTTTATTCGATTATTGATTACTTGTTTGAATGATGAATATTTTGTTTTGGCACATTTTTTATTATTCAATCTAGGGTAACTTAGAATGACCTTAAATAATGCAGGATTTCAAGAAGTTAATGGTATGAAATAGTGATTGTTAACCCATTTTTTTATCTAGTTTATTTAATATTTTTGGGTTGTATTATCTTTTCTTGGCATTATTTGGATTGATTTTAGGTAAGTTATTTTGGAGTATCACTTTCTATGATTCAGTCTAGGGTAATTTTGGGATGACTCTAAGTAATGAAATATTTAAAGTGACATATGAATGGTGGATGGAATGATGGTGGTTAGGGTGAGAGTCATGGAATTTTTTTTTTTGTTTTAAAAAAGTTTTGGATAAAATTTTTAGCACGTTATTATGCATGGGTGATAAGTTGTAAAAATACATTATTTGTGAGTAATGTACTAAGAAATAAAAAATTAATTTTTTTAATGTTATTCGTGATGGGAAGAGAATTCCAAGAAAAAAAATTTCAAAAAATAAAAATAAAAAAAATATTTTTTCTGAGTGGTGTGTCGATAAAAGAAAACGATTTTTTATTTTCATCTTCTTCTCAAATAAATTATTTGTGAGTGATGTGGTAAGAAATAAAAAAATTGCCTTTTCTAATGTTGTTCGTGATGAGGATAGGATTCCAAGAAACAAAAAATTGAAAAAAATATTTTTTATTACGTGGGGTGCCAATAGCAAAAATGCCTTTTTCCTATTTCTATCTTCTTCTCTAGTTAAAAAAATAGGATGAAAATCAGCAAAAAGAGGACTCTCTCTCTCTCTCTCCCAAGGTTTATACTCTCGATAAATTTGAAATCTCCAAGAGAGATGGTTGTCGAATTTCAAAACCTAGATGTGGTTGATCCTCTTGAAGGCTACTCTATTCACTCCTTGCTTCCTCGATCATTTAAGATTGGAAGAGAACTAGAAACTCAAATCTAACATAACTGAATCCCCAAATGCATTGGTAATGATATCTATCCCTCTTGACCTTGGCCTTCTAAATGTAAGCCATTTTGTTACTGCAGTACCATGTGCCTTCTTCCTTAGTGATCACGCCTTTGATCTGGATTAAAGAAGTATTAGAATATTGGTTCAATTTCGACCTCTTGTATCCAAGAATCGTCCCTCTCATATGGAGTCTGACTCGCTCTCCTTGGCGACTCTTTATCCTGAAATCTCTTCTTTACTAATCTTCAATTTTATTTTATTTTTTTCGATTTTGTTTAATAAAACAGGATATTTTTTTAATAAAAAATAGACATTTTTTAAAGTAAAACCATAAAGGTAAAGGAAGGCAAATCTTGTAAAAAGTCGTAATGCAAATTCCTTGCACAGTTTCAAGATGAAAAATAATATTAAAAAAAAATTAACTTCCACGCGTTATATGATGGATTCCACGTACTATGGAGTTTGGACCTTTTTTGCTTTAAGGTTGTAGCCTCCTTTTCGTAGGGCCATTGAGCATGAATGTGTGTTGTGGCAGTGGGCTCAAAATTGTTGGATTTTCTTATCACGAATCCCTTTGATTGGTGATTTTGAATAGTAGTCCTACACGCCTCAATGGGTCCAGAAGAATGTGCCACGGGGGTACAAACAGGAAACCCGAAGTTGCGCTTCTTTTTAGAAGGCAATAACCAGAATATCAAATCAAAACTCCACAAAAATTGAAACTTCAAGAGTGAAGATCTCCCTTTCAATGTCCCAAAATTCTTTCCTCATCATGTATCCATTACGTGTGTAAAAGACTTGAAATTGGAAACTTTCAATCTTGTAACCATGTTTGTTCGACCTTGTGGAATGTGTGTTTTTAAGGAAACAAAATTCAATTCTTTTATAAAATAGAATTCGATTTTCTTTTTTTAAAGAAAATTTCTTTTCTTTGAAAAAATTAACATTCACCTTAACGATTACCATTCTATCCTCAATGCAATATTCGTGGAAATCTAGATTGGTTTTGAGTCGCCTAAAGCGATCTTTGATTGGACCATTTAAAAAAAAAAAGAAACGAAATTTGTGTCTGTTTCAATGTTGGATCTGATTGATTATTTTTTGTGATATCTTGATTAATCGCCTACATACTATGTCATGATCTCGATAGATATTTGGATGTTCTTACTTTGATATTAATGTTGATGTGGTGGGATTTGTATTCTTTTGATTAATACATGTGATATCCTTACTTGTATGATATGATCAGGCCCATGGGCCCATTTGTTTGGAAAATGCCCCGGGCACACCCCACCATAGGCACACACTACTAGCACGTTTATTTTGTTGTATTGCACGCTTGCATATCCCTTATAGCCAATGTGGCACTAGTATATGGCCCAATCTCCCCGTGAGATGCGAAGTCATGCATGAAAATAACAACTCCAGTCACGTACCTTTATAGTATATAAAATTGGGACATCAGTACCGTTCGATCAGATGACATTGAAAGATATATCGATGCACCTAGGCAGGAGCAATCTGAGCCTTTGTCCTATTGTAAGCCGCAAAGTCACATGGCCCAATGGCCAACCCGATACTCGTACCTATACGGTATATCAAAATTAATCTAAGTTCACCAACTACACTTCTTGGTCAAAATCAGTGCCTAAGCGAGATCCTGCCCTGTTGTACCCTACTGTACGAGAGAATAGACAATGTCTATTCTAGACGAGAAGTATTTAAATGGGCCTTGCTAAGCATCATATGCCACCTCTCAACTAGGGATTAAACAGATTACTTTTTGACTTCAGAGATTTGAGTTGGAGTCTTAGATTATCACCTATATGGTATATCAAACCAAGTCACCACGTATCGAGAGGTATATAGGTGCACTTGGACAAGTGTGGCTAGATAAATTGCATTGCACGTAGTGAACCTAAAGTCTAGAAACCTCCCTATAGGTCACGACTTGAACTTATCGTGGGTGTTCCTGGGTTGCTCTATTTAATCCAACCAAAAGGTAAGTGGGTGGACTAGTCCACACCACTCCAATCGAACCCGCAATATCGGTCTAACCCAACAAACTTAATTGATGAGACATTCTGCTCAGTATCAAGTTAGACCAATTAGCCCAATTGGTAAATGGATCTTATGGATCAACATATGGACCGGTTGAACTAGTTGGCTTAAAAATATTGGATGAAGTGATGCAAGTGGAATATTCAGATCCAGTGGATCGAATCGGCCCAAACTCAAATGGGTACATAGTCCCAATCACCTTGCATCAGCCAGCTTAATTCTATGGACTGAATATTTCATACTTAACTAGATCAGTAAATTATATTAATGTAATATTTATTGATCAAAATATTTCATTGGTTAGAGATTTTGAATCTAAGGGTTAACTTAACCCATGCTATCAAGAGGAACCTCTATTTGTTAAAAGTCTACTCTAGGGTCTGTAACTAGTAATCCAACTTTGATAGGGTTTTTCATGGTTATCATTGCACCCAAACTGAAGCGTCCACCTCCTAGTTGGAGTCGTAAGTCCAGTCGGTTAGAACGAACGTCAGTACTAAGTCAACATACAGAAATGGCTTCAGAATCTGAGCTTACAGAGATCCATAAGATTTTGGCAGTTTTTGCGAATGATATCAATAGTATAAAAGGTAAGGTAGATGCTTTAAAACAGATTTTAGAATCAACGGGCAATCCCCTTGACGACCTAAAAGGATAAAAGATAAAAGGAAGTGCAACGAGATGTTCACATAAGGTTTTTCAACTTGACGGAGATGAAGAACATGTTGATGAAAATCCTATGTTAGCCAACAAGATGTCTTAGTTGGAGTCAGTTCTGAAGAGTATAAAGGGTATTGATAGAATTGTAGTAGGCATTGAAGCTCTGAATCGTATCCCTAGAATTCATTTGCCATAGAAGTTTGCGATGCTTGAAATGGACAAGTTCAGTGTGGTAGGTTGTGCAAAAACACATCTTAAGGTGTTTGTTACTAACATGCGTACTATGGGGCTCATCGACGAACAAATGACATTACTATTTTAGTAAACTTTATCAGGATCAGCACTGCGATGGTTGATGTCTCAAGATCCAGCTACAATAGGTACATGGAAAACATGTCAAAAGCTTTTTGGCATCAGTATAAGTACAGTACCGAGATTGAAACTTCAATAAGAGATCTGGAGTCAACTAAACAGAAGAATGGGGAAACGTTTACTGATTTCATTGGTCACTAGAGGGCCGAGGCTGCACAAATGTGGGATAGACCTTCAGAGAAAGAATAAGTGGTTATTATCTTAAAAAATCTCTCGCAAGGGTATGCTCGACATCTAGTCTCCCAATACCTTCTTACATTCGAGTCTCTGTTGCAAGCCGGTAACCAACTGGAAGATGTCTTTACTTACAAGGTCCTTTCTAATCCTTCTGACGATAAGCTCAAAAAGCCATTCACCAATTCTAAGCCTAGCACTAATCACGCCTATGTAGCCAGTACATTTGCTACCCCTGTCAAATTTACAACCCTGTCTACCAACCAAGTTAACCCTAGTTAACCTCGACCACGTAGGAAATTCACCAATCTTGGGATGTCTTTGAACCTTGTCTTTTAGAAACTATTAAGTAAAGGGCTCATTGTACCTCTCCAACCTTGACCTTTACCAAACCCGCTCCCCACTTCTCATAATCTCAACCTATTTTGTGAGTTTCACCAAAATCCCGACCACCCTACTAATCGTTGCATCGTCCTTCGTCACATAGTTCAAGATCTCATTGACGTCAAAAAGGTTACTGTCCCCACCCCTGAGCAGCCAAATGTTACTAGCAACCCTCTAACCACATACCAACCTCCTCAGACTTTGAACATGTTATCCAACACTCAACTTTCGTTTGACCCAGTCTTTCTAATCCACTTAGTCAATCATAAGCCTTTTAGTCCCCCCTCTTACTAGAGTGATGATCCGTAATGAGGTTCTCGCCACCAAATGCAGTGTTGGCCAAGGGATAAGAAGTAAGTCTGAACAAGACAAAGAATCTGGAGAAGAAAACTCAGTTCTTTTGCTTGAAAATGATGTATTGAGTTTTCAATCTGTAATCAAACCCGTTGTGGGTAATTGTCTCTAGTTTTTGAGTCTTAAGTCTAGTTTATTTTATCAATTCAATAATAAAGTCTGTTTTTTTATCTCTTTTGAGTCAAGTTAGTTTGTCGAGTTCGCAATGGCGTTAGACGCCCCATCTGAAGTCACTTGAATAAACGAAATTTCTGAATACCTCGAGTGAAAGCGCCCTCGATTCGCTGGGTGTGCGGATCTATTTTTGACTTTGAGTTTTGGGAGTCGCCACTTAGTTATTACGATCTAGGAACCGAACATCGACTTGAAACGGATAAAAAAATAACTAATCTACTAAAAAAATACTGAGTCCGGGAATCACATTACGGGGTTGGTTGGTGTTAGGCACCAACCCAACCCGGCAAACGCCGGTCTCTACTAATTCTCAAAAATGATTACATTGCGAAAAAGACCTCAATAATAAAAATAAAATAAATAAAAATATTAACCTTTGCAACGCAACAGTTTTGGTCCATCGGATCTGATAAAACAGCTCTGTGTATAGTACTCCTCGCTTCATTCTATCATCGGATTCACTTCAGACCTCCAAGACGAAGTACCTCCTTCTTAGATCTAAATATTTCTGATTTGTTTATGAATTTCTGGGTGTTTTGAAGGGTTTATAGGAGTTTTTTGAGATAAAGTTAGGGTATGGATGTTAGGTAAGGAGTTGGGACTTCAAAATTAGGGTTTATGGGAGGCTAAGGAAACTTTTTAACCTACTTTTCTTAGGGTTTATTTTTTTTATACGAAAACAGGTTGTAGAGACCCCTATTTATAGATTTTTTAGGTGTTTTTTAAATAGAGTTAATGTCTAATTAGAATTGTTTTGAAATAGAGTTAGTGTTTGAGTTTAATTATAATTCTAGAGTTAGTGTTAGAATTTAATTAGAATTCTGTTAGGGTTTTGACTTTAGTCTTATTAGATTGATTAGGGTTTTGACTTAAGTCTCACTTGATTGACTTGACTTCAGGATTTTGACTTAATTCTTCCTTTATTGACTTGATTTTAATATTTGACTTAAGTCTTATTTGATTGAGTTGATTTTAAGATTTTACTTAAGTCTTACTTGATTGACCTTAATTTTAGTTAGCATTTCACTTTACATTAATTACTGTTTTAATTATTAATTTTAAAATTTTTAATTATTAAAATTGTAAAATTATCGTTTTACCCTCGGAGAGGACTTTTTTGCGTTTTAAATCGTTTTTCAATGTTGTAGGATCTTTTGAAATCGATTTTTCGTAAGGAATTCAATGGGAATATTAGTTTGTGTCATTTATAAAAAATTTTGTACGAAATGGTCGTGAACTTTATAAAGGGTATTTTCATAATTTTGTCCAATTTTGTGAAAATTAACGAAATAATTTATTTGATTCCGATTTGTTATTTTATATGTTTGAAAGGGTTTTCCTAAGCGTAATATAAGCTCTAGGGATGTTTTGAGGTTACGTGTATTTTGGTAATTTGGTCATTTTTTAGTGATTTTTATCGTAAAGCTTTTTTTTGTATGTAATATAGTGATTTCTATGTTTTTGATGTTATATTTTCCTAGCATAGCGTAGTTTCTAAAGTTTCGTTAATTTGAGATACCTCATCCGAATTTCTGAAACACATCTAGTACCAAAATAGAGCATTGGAATAATCATCCATCATTAGGAACCGTTGCAATCGGATTGATGAGTTGATTAATCAAGCGAGTGCAAAAATGGGGTGTCTACAGATGTCCCTCTTTGACAGAGGGTTGAAGCAAACTAAATAGCAAATCTATTTCGGTAGATAGTATGATATCCGAATGCCAAAGCTAGTGACAAGTCATTTTGCAGTCTGATTTAGCAATTCGTCGGGACGTTCGGATCCTTGAGGGTAAAACTCTCTCCAAACAAGTTTGTCAGGTCCTCGAGCTTGAACTCTTACTAACGATGTCAGAACCTTGAATTTTAGATAATTTTCCTTGACTAATGCAAAAGTGCACGTGTGTGCAATGGTGTGATGCTTACTAAGTAAAAATGTGTCAGGTCCTAGAGATCTTCTCTCACTAATAATAATGATTCAAAATTTAAATGTGCTTATGCAACGAAAACAATCATGGCAAGGTTGAACAATGAGGTAATTGGAGTCATAACATTGTAGGAACTTCGTTAAATCCTATTTGAAATTATATTTTTAGAGTTCGAAAAAGTTTGAGTCTCGTTTATCGGACTCGTGCCTATTGTAGCCACACTTCTCGGGTTAAGGAGCTTAAACAATCCAGTTAATTCATTCTATGATTCAAAAAAATTGGAGTCTCGTTTCTCGGACTCAAACTTATTAGAGCTACGCTTTTCGGGCTAAGATTTACAGGAACTTAAACAATCCTATTAATTCATTCTATGATTCAAAAAAAGTTGGAGTCTCCTTTCTCGGACTCGAACTTACTAAGTCACGTTTCTCGGACTTAAATTTATAGGAACTTAAACAATCCTATTAATTCATTCTATGATTAAAAAAAAATTGGATTCTTGTTTCTCGGACTCGAACTTACTAAGCCACGTTTCTCGGGCTTAGATTTATATGAACTTAAACAATCCTATTAATTTATTCTATGATTCAAAAAAAATTGGAGTCTCGTTTCTCAGACTCGAACTTACTAAGCCACGTTTCTTGAGCTTTGATTTATAGGAACTCAAACAATCATATTAATTCATTCTATGATTAAAAAAAATGGAGTCTCGTTTCTCGGACTCGAACTTACTAAGCCACATTTCTCAGGTTTAGATTTATAGGAACTAAAACAATCCTATTAAATGATTCAAAATCAAGCTCAAAGTTTGAAAGATTGGGCCTTTATTGGCTTATCATGCATCTGGATTTAAAATTATCATTGGACTTCATCGAACTTTTAAGTAAGACTTTCATTTTTATCATGTGATTAAGAACAAAACTTTTGAATTAAATGACCTTCAAAAATGCCCCTAGTTTCAAAGTTGGCTTTAACTGAAACTTGAATACGAGACTAATGGAATGAATTACGTTTGAAAAATATGGACTCTGATGTATAACATATAGAATAACTGACATTCCCTTAAATTTAAGACTCTTAAGATTATCATATGTGCAATAAGGGATTGATCATTTTCTTTTGAATTTCTTTTGAAAAATACTTGAGCTGATCTTAAAAAATCTTGATAAATATTAGAACAGAAGATCTTTATCTTCAAAGTGGTTGATGATTCTACATCTTCCATTAGCGAACACTTGAACAAGTAAACATACTTTTGAAGATCCTACAATGTTCAAGATTACTTTTGATTTTTTCGACTTCAACATTGTCTTCGTCGGATGTGAGCTCTTGGTTGAAAAATGAATGTTGTGGCTTGAATGGTTCTGCATTTCCTAGTTTCTGCACAAGCTTCCTTCTGAATTTTTCTTCTTGATGGGACCTTTCCTCCCATTTGATGATGCCCTAATTTTTGCTTAGGTTGTCTTTCCAGGTTTTCAACCTATCGAATTTTATTTTTCTTTTTCTGATGATGCCTTGATTTTTGCCTAGGTCGCATTTTCAGGTTTTCAACCTAGCAGGCCTTTTTTTTTATGGTTATGCCCTAACTTTGGCCAAAGTCGCCCTTTTGAATTTTCGACTTAGCGGACTTTCTTTCTTCTTGATGATCTTGAATAATCAACTCGATAACTTTTTGGTTCTTTGCACCTTAACCGAGTCAATTAACATTCAGGAGGACTTAATAGGTGGGCTTAGAATATGATTTAGAAAGAAAAGATATAAGGCTCAACTTCCCAAAATACCCCTAGTTTGATATTCTCTCTTTTCTATCAATTATTTTAATTTTTTTTCTTTTTTCTAAGTACCCCTAGTTTGGCATTCTTTACTTTTTATCAATTTTTTTATTCTTCTTTCTAATGCTCCTAGTTTGGCATTCGTTTCTTTTGAACCTTTCAATAGGGGATTTTCCTTTTAGATGACATTTTTTTAAGAGAATACACATATTCTTTGTGTGACCGGGCCTGAAGTAACTTCTCAGGTTGCCTACGCACCCAAAATATTTCTTTTTTCTTTTGGGATCAGGCCAAAACGTAGTTCATACTAGTTATCCCTCCCGAGGTTGTTTGGTGTGATTTAGAAAGAAGAGGCTATTGATTCCTTTTTTTTAAAGGCTACGAGAGGTTAAAGAAGGTTATCTTTTTCTTGGTAAGACAGGAAAATAGTTCGACCAAAGAAGGCCTCCTTTGGTGAAATACTACTTAATTTGGTCAAGGTTTTAGGAACTTGATGCCTTGATGGCTCTGTCGAGTAAGGTCTTCTTTTGTGAATGAGAAATCTTCAATCTTCTTCTGAGAAAGAGTAATCTTAAATATTCTTCTACGAAATTGAGTGTGATTGAGTTCTTTGTATTTAACTGTTCAACTCTAAAACTTCCAGAAAATTTTTCATTCTTTTGTGAATGAGAACTCTCTTTCTTGAGTGAAAAACATGAGGGATTCCTTCTTGTGGGTCTTAGCATCTTTATCGATGGTTCCATCTACATCATTCTTGACTGATAAACTTCGACTTTGAAGTTCACCCTCGACTTTATGTCTTGATTTATTCTGGTGCAATCTATTCTGATGAGACCATGCAGGAATATTGTTGAATTTCTCGAGTAAATTTATTATTCTTTCATATTTTCCTGAGGATAATGTATCACCAATTTGCACTTCTTGAGTGTACTATTTAATTCCAATATTTATTAAGTTTGATTAGTAAACTCTAAGTAAATCCTCATGTTAGATATTATGCTCAAATCATTATTACACGCATGATAATCAGAAGCTTCTATATTTTATTGGAATTGAAAAACATAAATTGACAAACTCGACTAAAACTTGAAAGTTGAAGAAAGACTAACGTAACTGAAACAATTAACTGGATTTAAAGACTAACGAAAACTAGATAGAAACTCAAAGAAAACTAGGGACAATTATCTACAAGGAGAGAAGGTCCTTCTGGGTGGATGGACTACTTGGACTTGACATTGGTACTTTGACTAAACGACTCTTTTGAAGGACCCAAAATGACAGATGAGGGTTAAGAACGTTTAGGGGCACGTAAGATTAACCATCGATTCTGAAGGTTTGACTCTTAACCACATGATTAAAATTTTGATATAAATTAGCCCTCTAGTGGGAAATATCGAATCCAAATACCCTTTAAGTCTATATTGACCAAGAATGTGAGAAAGATTAGTCACGGGTCTACCCATGATTAGGATAGAACCTTTGATCAGACAAATTAATTTGACCTTAAGATCGAATCTTTGAAAGTAAAACAATTAGTCCAACCGGTTTGATGTTGATCAGTTTGATCTATTTATTGCTTGGGCCAATTGATTTACATTTCACACATTGGGTCGGACCGATATTGCGGGTCTAGTTTGAACGGTTTGGATCGATTCGCCCACTTACCTATTAGTTGATTGATTAGAGCAACCCGGGAACACCCATAGTCGATTCGGGTCGTGACCTATAGGAAGGTTTTTAGACTCTAAGTTTACTACGAACAATACAATTTATCTGGCCACCCTTGCCTAAGTACACCTATATACCTCTCGATATGTGGTGACTTGGTTTGATATACCGTATAAGTGATAATATAAAACTTCAACTCACTTTTTCTAAAGTCAAAAACAGCCAGTTTAATCCCCAGATCAGAGGTGGCGCGGGATGCTTGAGCAAAGACACTCTTAAATCACCTCTTTTCTAGAATAGACGTAGTCTATCCTCCTAGTACCGTAATACATCGGAGCAGGATCTCGCTTAGGCACTGGTTTTGACCAAGAAGTGTAATTGATGTACTTATATTATCTTTGATATACCTATGAGTACGAGTCAAGAGTTGTAACTTTCATAAATAGTTTGGCATCCCACGAGGAGACCGATCACGTACTAGTACTACGTTGACAATCGGGACATGTGACGGTGTGGTTTTTAATAGGTCAAAGGCTCAGGTCACTCCAGCCTGGGTGCATCGATATACCTTTCAGATTTACTTGATCAAACGGTACTGATTCCCCAGTTTGATATACCCTAAAGTACGTGACTAGAGTTGTGATTTTCATGAATGACGTCGCATCTCCGAAGAGACCGGGCCACGCACTAGTGCCACGTTGGCTATATGGGACATGCAAGAGTACAAAACAATAAACGTGCCAATGGTGTGTGCAAAACAGGGTGGGGTGTGCCCGAGCCGTTTTTAAAACAAATGGGCTCATAGGCCTGATCCTTAACAGTATCGATACCACATGAATATATACCAATCCAATCACATCATTAAGATAAAAAATAAGCACATATATCAAGATCATGACAATATTAGATAGGCATTCAACACAATGACTAATCATCGGATTCGATTATTTAAACAAGCATACAATTCTTAGTCCAAACCAAATTTTTTTTTTTTATGGTTCAATCAAGGATTATTTTGGGTGACCCTAACCGAATTGAGATTCAAAAGAATATTGAATTAAGTATGGAATGATAATTGTTGGAGATAGGGAGTTATTAAATTTTTTTTTTTAAACAAAGAAAAATTGAATTCAGTTTTTAAAAAAAATTGTTCCCTTTTTTTAAAAGAAAAATCGAATATTGTTTAAAATAAAAAAATATTGAAACAAAGAAAACTTTTTTTTTTTTTAAATATTTTTTTTTTAACTTTTTATTTATTTATTTATTTTTTTAAATGATTTTTTTAACGTTTTTTTTTTAAAACAATTTTTTTTAATGTTTTTTTTAACTTTTTAAACGTTTTTTTTTATTTTGATTTTTTAACGTTTCTTCTTTTTTTTTTGAATTTTTTAACTTTTTTTTTAAAACGTTTTTTTTTTAAACGTTTTTTTTTAAATGTTTTTCTTTTTTTTATTTTTTTATTTTTTAATATTTTAATTTTTTTTAACTTTTTAAACATTTTTTTTTAAATTTTTTTACTGTTTTCTTTTTTTTATTTTTTTAAAACATTTTTTTTTCTCTTTTAAACGTTTTTTTTCTTTTCTTTTTTTTAAAATTTTTTTTTTCTTTTTAAAACTTTTTTTTTTATTTTTTTAATCTTTATTTTTAAAGGTTTTTTTTTGTAACCTTTTTAACGTTTTTTTATTTTTTTTTTAAACTTTTTTTTTTATTTTTTAAACGATTTTTTTTTTAAACGTTTTATTTATTTATTTATAAGTTTTTTTTTAAAATTTTTTTAAAACGTTTTCTTTTTCTTTTTAACGTTTTTTTTTAATAATAAAAAAAACTAGCATCACCCCATATCTCATCAATCATATGTCGAACAACATCAATCTATTTTGCCTCATTACTTTCATTTGAAAAATCTTAGATTATTTTAGAGGCTCCAAGCCTTTGATTATGAACATAAAAACTAAGCATTTAAGAATATGATATCCAAACTTTTATTTCTAATATCCTCCCATCCTCAATTCATATGTCAATTTAAATCTTTCATTATTTAGGGATCATAAAAAAGTGACCATTTATTGGATAAAAATAAATGAATAAATAAATAAATAAACAAATAAAAAAAACTAAGTCGTTTTGGCAATGCTCCCATACTTGGGGCTTTTCAAGTTTGATCCTCAATAGTCCCCAGTGGACTCGCCACTAAAAGCGCCCTACATCTTCGGGGTGCGCGGATCCGTTTTTTATTTTCGAGGTTTGGGAGTCGCCACCTAATTATTACGGTCTAGGAACCGAACATCGACTCGAAACGGATAAAAAAACAACTAATCTACTAAAAAAATACTAAGTCCGGGAATCACATTACAGGTTGGAAGGTGTTAGGAACCAACTTTGCTCGACAAACGCCGGTCTCTACTAATTCCCAAAAATAATTACATTACGAAAAAGACCTCAATAATAAAAATAAAAAAAAATAAAAATATTTAACTTTGCAATACAACGGTTTTATTCCCTCAGATCTGATAGAATAACTCCTCGTAGTACTCCTAGCTTCGTTCTGTCACCGGATTCACTTCAAACCTCCAAGAAGAAGTACCTCCTTCTTAGATCTAAATATTTCTGATTTGTTTATGGATTTCTAGGTGTTTTTGAAGGGTTTCTAGGTATTTTTTGAGCTAAAGTTGGAGTATGGATGTTAGGTAAGGAGTTGAGACTTCAAAATTAAGGTTTATGGGAGGCTAGGGAAGCTTTTTAACCTATTTTTCTTAGGGTTTATTTTTTTATACGAAAATAGGTTGTAGAGACCCTTATTTATAGATTTTTTTATGTGTTTTTTAGATTGAATTAGTGTTTAATTAAAATTATAGAGTTAGTGTTTGAGTTTAATTAGAATTCTAGGGTTACTGTTAGAATTTAATTAGATTTTTTTTAGGGTTTTGACTTAAGTCTCACTAGATTGACTTGACTCTAGGATTTTGACTTAATTCTTGCTTCATTGACTTGATTTTAATATTTGACTTAAGTCTTACTTGATTGACTTGATTTTAAGATTTGACTTAAGTCATACTTGATTGACTTTAATTTTAGTTAGGGTTTCACTTGACATTAATTACTGTTTTAATTATAAATTTCAGAATTTTTAATTATTAAAATTATAAAATTATCATTTTACCTTCGGAGAGAACTTTTTTACGTTTTAAGTCGTTTTTCAATGTTTCAGGATGTTTTGGAATCGATTTTTCATAAGGAATTCAATGGGAATATTAGTTTGTATCATTTATGAAATTTTTTGTACGAAATGTTCGTGAACTTTAGCAGGGGTATTTTCGTAATTTTATCGAATTTTGTGAAAATTGGTAAAATGATTTATTTGGTTTCGATTTGTTGTTTTATGTGTTTGAAAGGATTTTCCTAAGCATAATGTAAGCTCTAGGGATGTTTTGAGGTTAGGTGTATTTTGGTAATTTGGTCATTTTTTAGTGATTTTTATCGTAAAGCTTCTTTTTGTCTATAAGATGATGATTTCTATATTTTTGAGGTTATATTTTCCTAGAGAAGCGTAGTTTCTAAAGTTTCGTTAATTTGAGATACCTCATCCGAATTTCTTAAACACATCTAGTAACAATATAGAGCATTAGAATAATCATCCGTCATTGGGAACCGTTGCAATCGGGTTGACGAGTTGATTAATCAGGCAAGTGCAAAAATGGGGTGTCTACATCGAGCGCATTAAGTAATTAACTAATAAACTGACTTCAATGAGATAAATGTCCTTCTTGACCTCTAATCAAGGAAGTGAAGGTCATTGACCTCGGAACAAAAAAATAATTCCCAAGAAATTTAGAGTAGAACTAACTTATCCCCAGAGAAACACAAAAAGATAATGAATTTATTCAGAAAATTAAAAAGACATGCTTACGTGGTCCTATGAGGATATGTTGGTTAAGCTTGAGTGTTGTTCAACATGAAATATATACTCGTCCTACGGAAACACCACATGTATAAACCAGAATGGACTCACATAATCAGATGAGAAGTTACGAAATATATCAAGGTTGAACTTCTCAACATAATAGAGCTCCCGGAATAAGACCAATGGAGCAATTAAAGTGGCCAACAAAGATCTTGAAACTATCATCATAAAAGAGGTTTCAATCACATTGAGATTGGTATAAGAAATTATCTTTTGCACCATTTATTGACTCGATCTTCTACGAAAGCTGTAGTGCTCGTTGTTATGTGATATGTATGGAAAATCAATTGTCAGAAGCATATTAAATCCATCAAGGGTACGAAGAACTAAACTGAAGAAAAACAACTTAGAGTTCTGTACTACATGCAAACTCATCAAAGAAGAATCACTCACACGTTTGAAAAGAAAATTAAAGTTCGCCACTTGCAAGTCAAGGATTTAACTATCAGACTTCAAAGAAAATTGAGCACTCATCCTCGACCATAGGAGGAAGTCTGAATTCAATTGGAGAGACTCATTCATTAAGAAAATACTACATGAAAAATCCTTCAGATTTCAAGATCATGATAGAATTGATCTACCAAAGTCAACCAACCTTGACCAGATCAAGCGGTACTACATTTAAGACGACCATATTTGGCCGAATCAATTTTCCTGCTACCCAGTTTAATACCTCCTTTCTCAGCCCTTTGCAGCCTTTTCAAAAAAAATGATGCATTTTTCTTCTTCAGCCCAATCACCTAACCTATTGGAGGGAAGAATTCGAACTACGTTTTAGTCTGATCCCAAAATTTTGGGGTACATAGGCAACCTGAGAAGTTACTTCAGGCCCGACTACATCAAAATAAAAAATATATATTCCGGACAAAGAAACAAATTCTAAAGAAAAAGAAAATAATTTAAAAGAAATGCCACACAAGGGGCACTCAGGTTTTTTGAGCCTAAAAATTCCTTTCTTTTTATGCCTAGTCCTAAGCTTACCCATGAAAGTTCTCCTGAGTACCGTATGAAAAAGTCAAGGAAGGTAACAAAGAATGATTAGACAGTATCTCCAGAAATTCAAAAGGGAAGAAAAAGAAAATGGGACTTGCTAGGTTGAGAACCCGAAAGGACAACTTAGGCAAAAATTAAGTCAAGCTCGCAAGGTTGAAAATCTAAAAAGACGACCTTGGCAACAATCAGAGTAAAAGTAAAAAAATATAAGCTTGATAGATTGAAAACCTGAAAAGACGGTCTAGGAAAAAGTTAGAGCAAGCCTGCCAGATTGAAAACTGATAGGGCAATCTAGGCAAAAATTAGAGCAATAGAAAAAATCCGGGGAGTTGAAACGTTAAAAGGCGGTCTAAATCGAAACATTAAAAATCCGAATGATCAAGTTTCAATATCCAGTTTAAATCAAATATAGACTCAGTGGATACAAGTATCTCATCTATGATTGATCTGAAGAGCTTCATGTCCCTAAGTGAACCGACAAGGAGGAAGAATAAATTCTATGATGAATTTCATAAAGAAATATTTTGTTCCAGACTCAAAATCTTCAATAAAAAGTTAAAATTAAAAGTTAAATCATTATTGCGCTTGCGGTAATCAAAGATTTCAAATCTTCAAAACAAGGGGCATTTTCCTTTTCTAAAGTATTTAGTTTTCCCCTTTACACTAGTGGCAGTCTTTTTCAAACTGAGTTTAACTATTCCTAGTGCAATGTTTTCTGTCAAACTAGGGGCATTTTGTTGTGAAGCTTAATCAACTCCAAAGGATAAGATTAACACTAAATTAAAAGGTTACCCTCTTGATAGCAATTTGTTGAAAACCCCTGAGGTTCAAAAGTAAGTTAAAATGTTGACCGGACCTTCATAAAATCCAACTCTTTATTTTTTTTAAACATCAAATGCAGTGTTAATCCCCCCGTTTGTTTCCCTCACAAAATTAGTTCATTATTCTTTCACCCCGAGTAGGTAGAGTAGGACTCCCAGAAAATTTGTTCAATACTCTTTCACCCTGAGTAGGTAGAGTAGGACTTTTAGAAAATTAGTTCATTACTCTTTCACCCCGAGTAGGTAGAGTAGGACTTCTAGAAAATTAGTTCAATACTCTTTTACCTTAAATAGGTAGAGTAGGATTCCCAGAAAATTAGTTCATTACTCTTTTACCCCGAGTAGGTAGAGTACGACTCCTAGAAAATTAGTTCATTACTCTTTCACCCAGAGTAGGTAGAGTAGGACTCTTAGAAAATTAGTTCATTACTCTTTCACCCTGAATAGGTAGAGTCGAACACTTAGAAAATTAGTTAATTACTCTTTCACCCCAAGTAGGTAGAGTAGGACTCCAAAAAAAAAATAATACTCTTTCACCTAGGGTATGTAGAGTAAGAAATTTATGCTTAACTTTTTCTCAAATTATGCTCAGTTTATGCTTAAATTTTGCTCAGTTTATACTTAGATTTTGCTCAATTATGCTCAGTTTATGCTCAGACCATCTGAGATTTATCTCAGATTTCAAGTACACATACTTGCACATTTTTAGTCAGAGAGAATCTTCTAAAATTCAAAGATCTGACACTGTCAGTGAGAGCTTGTGCTTGAGGACCTGACAACCTTTTTGTTCGGGGAGAGTTTTACTCTCAAGGATCCGAACATCCCGACGAATTGCTAAATCAAGCTGTAAAATGAACTGTCACTAGCTTTGGCATTCGGATATCGCACTATCTACCGAAATATATTTGCTATCTAGTTTGCTTCAACCTTCTGCCAAAGAGGGGCATCTGTAGACACCCTAATTTTGCACTCGCCTGATTAATCAATTCATCAATCCGATTGCGACAATTTCCAATGATGGATGATTATTCCAATGCTTTATTTGTTACTAGATATGTTTCAGAAATTCAGATGAGGTATCTCAAACTAATAAAACTGTAGAAACCATGCTACGCTAGGAAAATATAACCCCAAAAACATAGAAATCATCATCTTGCAAACAAAAAGAAGCTTTACGATAAAAATCACTAAAAAATGATCAAATTATCAAAATACTCCTAATATCAAAACATTCTTAGATCCCCCTTATGCTTAGGAAAATCCTTTCGAATACATAAAACAACAAAATGAAATCAAATAAACAATTTCGTTAATTTTTACCAAATTCGATAAATTTACGAAAATGCCTCTCATAAGGATTGACAATCATTTCATGTCAAAAAATTTCATAAGTGACACAAATCAATAATCCTATTGAATATTTTATGAAAAAATGATTCCAAAACATCCCGGAACATCAAAAAATAACTTGAAACTCAAAAGTTCTCTTTGGGGGCAAAACGATAATTTTTTAATTTTTAAAAATTTTAATTAATAAAATATTAATTAACGTAAAGTAAAACCTTAATAAAATTAATTGAAAAATCTAAACTAAGTCAATCTCATAAAACTTAAGTCAAAATCCTAATCTAAAAAAACTAAATCAATCCCATAAGACTTAAGTCAAAACCTAATAAAAACAACCAAGTCAATCTCATAAGACTTAAGTCAAAATCCTAATTAAAATCCTAATCTAAAAAGACCAAGTCAATCTCATAAGGTTAAAGTCAAAATCCTAATTTATCTTATCTAAAAGGAGACCTATTCAAACCCTAATTCTTCAAAAAAAATTAATAAATAAGAGCCTCCACAACTTAATTTCGTAGGTCAAAGAAAATCCTAGAAAAAATAGGTCAAAAAGCCTCCCTAGCCTTCCCAAAACCCTGATTTTGAAGTCCTAACCTATTACCTATCATCTAAACCCTAGTTTTTGTTCACAAACTCCTAGAAACTCTCCATAAAATATTCAGAAATCTATCAATAAATTTAGAAAATACTCAGATCTAAGAAAGAGATTCTTCATATTAGAATCTGAAGCGGATCCAGTGACAGAAACGATGCGAGGAGTATCTTACGAAGAACCATTCTACTAGTTCTGAGGGTACAAATTGTTACGATCGTACATGTATATTTTCTTTTTATCTTTTTTTATTTATTTATTTTAGATTTTTTTAACAATGTAATCTTCTTGGAAAATAGTAGAGACCAACGTTTGCCGGGCGGGGTTGGTGCCTAACACCTTCCAACCCCGTAACGTAATCCCCGGACTTAGTTTCTTTTTGTAGATTAGTTATTTTTATCCATCTTGAGTCAATGCTCGGTTCCTAGACCGTAATAACTAGGTGACGACTCCCAAACCTCAAAAATCAAAAGCGGATCCGCACACCCCGGGGATCGAGGGCGCTTTCAATTTTTTTAAATTAAATTTTCTGTATTAGTCTAAAATAATTTCCTTTGAAGTGAGATCAGAACCGTGATTTGCTCATGATATTATTTTTCTTGTAAAAGTATAGATGATGCTTGAATCGATTTTGAACTATTAAATGAAAAGTTGATGCATAACGAGTTGGATAAATTGATTCTAATGTATTGATCAACCTTAAATTACATCAGATATTATTTTGATTAAAAATTAAATTATATTAAAATTTTGATTTATTCAGATTTTAAGAAAATCATCTAGATCTCCTCGATCAGACTTGTTGCATAAATCAAGGAAGATCTAATGGTTCTTGATTTAAGTTGTTTAAATTATTTTAAACAAAATAAAAAATTCCAAAAAAGTTCTAAATTATTTTCAATAAATATTTATTTTATTCTATCAATTTTTACTGGTCCAACTTTCCAAGACTGTCTTGATTTTTTTTAATCGGGCAATCGATATAGTTTTCTTGATAAAAATAATTTTGTTGATTTTTTAAAAATATGATTTTTATGAAATCATTTTTACATGGAAATATTGTTATATCTAAAGTCTAGATCTGATTTGGTAATCGTTACATTATCAGATTATCAGATTTACTCAAAAATGTTATTTTATTACCACTTGATCGCATCCGATCAACTAATCATTGATTGATCAGATATATTCGGGCACTGTGGTATGTAATGTGATTATATTTAAAAACTTTTGAACTGATAAGGTCTATTCATAAGTCTTACAATTATTTTTACTTATTAAAATTTTATGATTTTGATCGTTTAATTGATCCAAATGAGTCAACGGTTGACTGTCTAGCAAAGATCAGAAATTACCCTTTTAATGTTCTATATTTTATTTTAGGTTAGAATGGTTTTGATCTCCATATTTATATTTCTTTTATTTTAGAAATAAAAAATATTTAAATATTGGGTAATCTTTGATCCAATCGATCAAGGTGTTGAACATGTGTTTAAGGATTAAATCATGAGATAATTTTTCGAGACTTGACTATTTTCTTGTTAAAATCAATACAATTGGTTAAGAAAAATGAGACCTATGAACGCATCTATCTTTATTGATTATAAATAAGTTTAAATGTTTAGAAGATCAATTATAATTGGAATATACTTATGGGCATTGTTATTGTGGTTGAATGTTATTTACTTTATTTTATTTTGGGGCATTTTAAAACATAAATATTATTTGATTTCCCATTCTTCAGACGAATATTTATTTGGTTTCCATAAGCCTATTCTTTTTCTTTTTAATTCCTTAAAAAAATTGTATGGAGTGTAATTAAAATGGAATTGTAAAGGACAAATACTATTCGATTTCCCATTCATTGGGCGGATGGACATTTGATTTTTCAATATCTAAACTCTAGATATCATTTATTCGAGGCTTGGTACCATTCAAAAATTGTGAAGGAGTTCATGATGGACAGACAATGATGAAGAGTTCTCCACAAGCCAAAGCTTGGATGCCAATGCATTATCGTTGATTATTTTAAATACCCATAACGAAATCTAATTATAATATATATTTATTTTTGTGGTTGCATGAGATGAACTACTACATGTGTTGAAAATTCAACTTGCTTGATGATAATTGTTATTAGTTGCCGACTTATATAAAGTGCATATAAAGCAATAAGATTTGTCCTATTTGCATATGATCTTCCATTGCACACTTGTGTGGGCTAGATCAGGGAGACACGTGAATAAGTTGCAGGCCGCAGCTAGCCCAATCCTTGACAAACCTGATTATCTCATCATGAAAAGCCTAGGGGAATAGTGGGAGAAAATAGTCGCAACATGAGCTCTCACTTATTTTATCGCTGGACTTGGCTTAGGGTAGGCACTTAACTAGAAAATTGATTTAAAAAAAGTCCATAACATGAGGTTTTTTATTTTCTACAATCAAATAGAAGATCAAAAATTTCCAATCTTTTGAATAAGATTCACTAGAAGTAGACGACCCCAATCTAGAGTTAACAGTTGACCCACCCATTCAAACTATTGCAGGTACAGTACCCATGAGACGTTCTCTCAGGATAATTGGAACGCCTGATAGATTTCCATATTATCATAAAGAAGCTTATTGTATTTCCCTAATAAACAGGATATCTATCCTTCCACTTATTAGGAAGTAATATTAGATGTTGACTCATCTCAATGGAAATAAGCCATGCAAAAATAGATAGACTCCATGTACACCAACTACGTCTTGATTTTAGTAAACCCACCTAATAATGTAAGACCTATTAGGAGTAAATGGATTTACAAAAGGAAGAAAAGCGCTGATGGAAAAGGGAAGACTTTCAAGGAAAGACTTGTTACAAAGGGATATACTCAAATTCAAGGTAAAACTTTTTCAACTATAACAATGATGAAATTCGTCAAGATTTTATTGTCTATAGCTACATACCATGATTATCAGATATAGCAAATGGATGTCAAGAAAATGTTCCTTAATGGAATGTTGAATGAAGACATCTATATGCTCCAACCTGAATGTTTTATAGCCCAAGGACATAAGAAGATGATATGTAAGCTAAACAAATCTATCTATGGCTTAAAACAAGCTTCAAGAAGCTGGAATTCTTAATTTGATTCATCAATCAAAGAGTTTGTGTGGCACCCCGCCAAACACTAACACAAACCCCATGTCAAAACTCGAGGTACTAAGTGGCACCTCAAAATTTCGGTATGGTCTCCTCTGTTTATGTTAGCATTCAAAGACGTTCAACCTGCACCTGATAAACGACATACATTCCTGCATATATACACTCAAAATATAATACTAGCGGAAGTCTATATACATCTAATAACGTATAAAAATCAAAGTGCGAAAGAAGAAGTTTATATACATGATTATACAGGAATTCCTCACTCTAACAAAATTCCTAACGCTCAAAATCAAATCTATATTACTCTCAGACAAATCGACACCACTAGGGGTAATAACCCCAATACTCACCAGGTGATGGACTCTGGTCGTCTATCTGACCCACCAGATGGTCCTCACTCGTTGGTTCTATGCCCGCCTCGCCAACTGCAGGCTCTGAAACTAAAAAAATATAAAGGAACGGGTGAGTAACAATGGTTACCCAGTAAGGAAACAAACAATTTCTACTAATAACCTCTCTTAACATGAACGAATAAACATACTTGATCATTTTAAAATATACAAAATTTTACAGAAGAAACTACGATTAACTGGCACATATAGCAAGGGATGAGCAACTAAACATTTTAAAACTCACATTACATCAATCAACAGTACTCACTATAAAATTCTCTTTTTATACAAATCTAACTGATCAAATAGAAACATTAACTATGCATTTCATTTTATATATCAAAATAAGACAACAAATACATAATACACAATGGTGGAGTATTGGAATTAGAAAGTTGGGATTCACGATTGGATCGCTCCCAATCGGGACATGATGTTACAATTCTTCTCTACCTTTTAGTTCTTGATTTTGTGGCCGGTCGCTGCACTTACCACGCTTAATTGACCATTTATCCGGTTCAGGCTGGCCGTTTGATATGACCGTAAGCAATGGGTCTCTTTTCGATGTGTCAGAATGTTTGACTACTATAGATTGTTAGTAATCACTGACTAATCATCTTCGTTTATGCCTATTAGACGTACATGTGATTCCTAAATATACAAACCATTAGTATACGACCACCTTTACATTACAAGTTCACTGGTAAAGATAGAGAGGAATATCCTGGATTTCAGTTGTGACTCCACTCTCATGCGCGTCCCATACCACGTATGAGCTTGGTGGTCCCTACCGTATATCCTAGGATAGTACACCACTCCGGATGATATGACGCATTTTCCCTTCAGGCATTCACAGACTCTTTAACAACTCACAAAATAGCTACATATATAGATTATTTTCATTTAAAAATAAAAAAGAAATTAATAATACAAGGTTGACAATGGATATCCAATTTCCTACCATGCAAGTGTGGCCACCCGGCCTAAAATAAATAACATAACGGAAAGGTAAACAACGCCTCGCGCTAACAGAAATTTAAATAAACATGCAACCAACAATATTATCCCTGGATATCTGTTCACCAACCTACACACAACACAACAACATAAAATGTAGACATCACCTCTCGGATGTGACTTTGACATTTTACCGTTTCATACCCTTTTTCCCTTTTTTCAATTTTTACAGTTTTCAATCTCTTCAATAAAATAACCATTTTCTAATATTCATCAACTCAATATGAGTTCATTGAATATTAAATAACATTTTCCAACTATAGAATTTATTTTTATCAATAATATTGAAAAAGAATATAAATTTTATATCAAAACGGGGTCCGAGCAGTGCACAAGACCCAATTTATAGAAATAACCTATTAAAATAACATACCCACGTATAATTTGTTAAAATATAATTAAACATATCAAACATGCAATTTCTGGCGTGAATTTTTGAAATAACAAAAGAATTCTATATTTTGGAAATACATCCAAAATTTTTCCGATAAAATCCTAAATGTAATTTTTACAATCTACGATTACTAATAGAAATTGAGAGTTCCTTACTATCTCTAGGCGAAAGGATCGAAGCGTGTGCGCGAAAATTGAGACGGACTGAACTTCGAAGCGGCTAATTTTTAAAATTGGCCCGGTGATTACGAAGATCTCGATGTAGTCGTCCTTTCTCCCTTCTGCGGCAGAGGACGATTTGACCCCGAAACGGACGAAATCCGAGGTCGAAGTTACGAAATCTCCGTATAAAAATACGGCTGATTTTTGACGATATGGGGTGAAAGAAAAGATGAAATGAATGGATCTTGGGTGGGTTTTATAGATGTCGAAGCTGCGGATCTTTTTCCCTTCTGCGGCGGTCGTCGACGGTGAGCCGTTTGTGGTAGATCTGCGGTGGAAGTTTAAAGAAATTTTTTTTTTTTTAAAAAGTTAGCTGTGTTTGGGTGGGTTGGAGAAGACGAAGTTATTAAAGAAATTAAAAATTTTATTTATATAAAATTTGGGATAAATTCGGTATTTTGTCAATTGTTTTGATCTACGATAACTTGACCTTCCGGACTCCAAAACTAACAAATGAATATTCTATTTTGCCTAATTTTTCATTATGGATCTAATGGTATAGTTAATTTCTACAAATTTAGTCTCTAATAAAAATTTACATTTTTTGCCTGAGGTGACCCCTAAAATTGATGTCGTTTTTATTTTTGACGATAATTCGACTTTCTGATCTCCAAAAATGATAAATAAATAGTCCACGTTTAATAATTTTTCGTTGTGAATCCAATGGTGTAATCGAATTTTAATCATTCTTGCTTTAGTAAGAAGTCACTATTTTAACCTGATCCGACTCGATAATCGAGGATTTTGTAACTTTTATATTTGGACTCGCATTTGAGCGTGTTTACAAGCTAAACTATATTTTTTGATCATTTTGAATCCAATGGTGAGGTCAGATTCCATTAAAAATGACCAAAAACATCCTAAAGTTTGACCCCTAAGTCCCACTTTCAAGATTTTCCTAAAATTCCAATATTTATTTTTCCTCGAGATATGAAATGAAAATTTGAGGTTTTACAGTTTGATTTTTAGAAAAATTTAAAAACATCATGTATTTATAAAAAATGTAGTTGGAAGGTAGTAGTTTTTTTTGTTATTTATGTTCATGGTATTCTACTCATTGAGAATGATGTGGGATAACTATCAACAGTAAAAATCTAATTAACTTAGACTTTTGAGATAAAAGATTTGGGAGAGGCATCCTAAATTCCAAGAATCCATATTCTTCGAGATAGGAAGGACAGAAAAATAAGATAAAGTCAAGCCTCTTATATCAATATTGGAAATGTTCAATATGAAAGAGTGCAAACTTGCACTTTTTCCTATGAGCTATTGGATCAACCTTTCTAAAAAGATGGGTCCCAAATCTGATGATGAGATCAAACAGATGAAGGCTTGTCCATATGCTTCAGTAGTCCGTAGCCTAATGTCTGCCATGTTTTGTACCAGATTAGATTTATGTCATTCAGTGGGGGTAGAGAGCCATTTCTAGAGTAATCCAAGGAACGAACATTGGACTACAATCAAGCACATCACCTGACAAGGACTAAGTAGCATAGGCTATTACTTGGTAATAAGGATCTTACAATTGTTGGATATACCGACTTTCACTTTCAAGCAAATCTAAAAATTGAGCTTCAACTTTTGGTTATTTATTCACCTTAGGTGGTGCGGCAGTTACTTGGCGTAGTGTAAAAAAACATTGCTAAGGAAGGTGTCTGGATTAGAAAGTTATTGCAGGAACTAGGAACTATTCTAATGTCCCAAAATGCAATTACAACTTATTGTGAGAGCACTAGTGCTTTAGCTCAAAGCAAAGAACCTAGAGGTCACCAAATTCAGATCTCAGGAGACTCTGGTTGACCAATTACCAAGGCCTTGTCTGAAAAAGTGTTTTCTTTGCATTTGGATGCAATGGGTGTGAAACATTTTTCTATTTGACCTTTAGGGCAAGTGGGAGATTGTTAGAATTTGTGCCTAAAAAATTCAATGTTAAATGTTTAATTAATAATAAATATCTCAATTATTGATTGATGTTCTAATGATAGGATCATGTGTTTGTTCTTTATATATATAATGGGTATATGAACAATTTTGTATTAATCATGAGATGATTAATGAAGTATGAGATACTATAAGATCCTTAAGTATTGTCGTAGGATAGTCAAGTAGTTGATTGAGGGTCAATACGAGAGATTTGACAATCCACTTCCTTAAAGTGTCACAGTCATAGAAGAATCTAGGCATTTCATTTTGTGACTGGTAGAATGTTGATGTGTTTTCATTAGATGAGAATTGACTAAATCTCAAGTCAATATAAGTGAGATTATGCACACAACATTTGATTGCTTAATTGTACACTGACTGAATGTGTGTAAGAGGTGAATCATGTTAAAATCTACTATCAAGTTTATTCCTCTTATATTATAAATAAGTTCAATGACTTCTTAATCCTAGGAATTCATTTATTCCTAAAGAACTATCTAATTACTTTGATCTTACTTAAATGGATCAAAATTTTATAGGTTCACGAAACGATGTACAATGAGTAGTTAGTAAATTATTTGAGTGATGATGAACATCGAACAAGGGATCCATACCCATTAATTTCGGAGAATATCCACGATTGAGGAAATGTGATCTTTAGTTATAGAAAAACATATAGATAATATTTTATCAAATGAGCTATCGACAAAGAATATTTTAACTACTAAGTTTATTCTTTACATATTTATATTTTTGAAAAGAGTTTTCAAAACAAAGAGTTTCTCACATTTACTACTGATCACCCCAAAGCCTCAATGAAGTTTTTAGAAACTATGAGTTAAATAGTGGAACGAATTGCGAAGTTCTCTAAATGAGATATTGATTAATATGGAAAGAATACATTAATTGATATTTACTTGTGAAAAGGAATCCTTGTGTTAAATGTTTAGTTCCAAGAGTTTGATTGTAACATAGATATCCCATGTCACTTACAGTTCCCAAATATAAATTGATCATGGGAATCAATTATAAAGGGATAGCTTGGAATTAAATATCCTAAAGCAATATGAGTTATTGCTCTTAATATATTATTTTTCCTTATCCAAGTATGTGATTATTATGGGTTGATCAATTGGCTAAATATTATACAAGAGTTGTATAATATTATTTTATAATAAATTGCATGATATCATGGTCATCATGAAGGACATTATAGTTATTTTATAATAATTATGGAATGGTAAAATAATTGTTACTCCTAAGATACATGATTTTATTATAAGAGAATAATATTAAATAATGTATTTAATATTAATCCTAAAAGTTAGGATATAATTAAGTAAACCTTTAACAAGATGCTAACGCATGATTTTGTGGGTTGCCTCACAGTCCATCGTTTGGATCCTTCGCCTAGTCAAAATTATAAAAATCAAATTCGTAGAATTTTGAATTTGAAATTCTAAAAGTTATTGGATAATATTCCCTAAATATCACATTTGTAACAAAGTAGATTTTGGAGATAGAAAGATATATTTGAATGGGATTTTACTTCTTAGTCCCAATAAAGAGAGGTTGTGGCGCCCTGCCAAACGCTAACACAAATCGCCATGTCAGATCTCAAGGTACTATGTGGCATCTCAAAATTTTGGCATGGTCTCCTTTGTTTATGTTAGCATTTCAAGGCGTTCAACCTGCACCTGATAAACGACATACAATCATGCATATATACATACAAAATATAATATTAGCGGAAGCCTATATACATTTAATAACGTACGAAAGATCAGAGTGCGAAAGAATAACCAGAATACAGGATTATACAAATATTCCTCACTCTAACAAAAGTCCTAACGCTCATAACAAAATCTATAATACTTTTGGACAAATCGACACCACTAGGGACTATAACCCCAATATTCACCAAGTGACGGACTCTGACTGTTTACCTGACCTACCAGATGATTCTCATTCATTTTCTACACCTGTTTTGGCAAGCTTCGGATCTGAAACTAAAAAAATGGAGAAGGAAAGGGTGAGTAACAATGGTTACCTAGGAAGGAAGAACACAATTTCTACTAATAACATCTTCTAACATGAATGAATAAGCATACTAAATCATTTTAAAATCTATAAATTTTACAAAAGAAATTTTGATTAACTAGTACATATAGCCAGGGATGAGCAACTAAACATTTTAAAACTCACATTACATTGATCAGTAGTACTCACTATAACATTTTCTTTTTTTATACAAATCTAATTGATCAAATGAAAACATTAAACATACATTTCATGTTATATGTCAAAATAAGACAACAAATACATAATACACAATGGTGGAGTAATAGAATTAGAGAGTTGGGATTCATGATTAAATCACTTCCAATCGGGACATGATGTTTCATAATAAAGTATTAGTTCCTAATTTTATGGCTGGTTGCTGTTTACCACACTTGCGAGATCATTTATCCGGCTCAAGTTGGTCGTTTGACGTGACCGTAAGCAATGAGTCTCTTTTTGATGTGTCAGAACGTTCGACTACTATAGATTATTAGTGATCACTAATTAATCATCTTCGTTTATGCCTATCAGACGTGCATGTTATTCCCAAATATACAAACCATTCATATATGACCACCTTTACATTACAAGTTCACTGGTAAAGATAAAGAGGAATACACCCGGATTCCAGTTGTGACTTCACTCTCATACGACGTATGAGTTTGGTGGTCTCTACCGTATATTCTAGGATAGTACACCACTCCGGATTATATGATGCACTATCCCTTCAGGCATTCACAAACTCTTTAACAGCTCACAAAATAGTTACATATATATATATATTATTTTTATTTGAAAAGAAAAGAGAAATTAACAATACAAGATTGAGAATGGATATCCAGTTTCCTACCATGCAAGTGTGGCCATCCGACTTAAAATAAATAACAGAATGGAAAAGTAAACAGCGCATCGCGCTAAAAGAAAGTAAATAAACATGCAACCAGTAATATTATCCCTGGATATCCGTTCACCAACCTACACACAACACAACAATGTAAAATGCAGACATCACCCCTCGAGTGTGGCTCTGACATTTTACCGTTTCATACCCTTTTTTCATTTTTTCTATTTTTACCATTTTCAATCTTTCAAAAAAAATATCCACTTTCTGATATTCATCAACTCAATTTGAGTTCATTGAATATTAAATCATTTTTCCAATTAAGAAATTCATTTTCATCAATAATATTGAAAGAGTACAATACTTAGATCAAAACGGGGTCCGAGCGGTGCACAAGACCCAACTGACAGAAATAGCCCGTTGAAATATCTTATCCATGTATAATTTGTAAAAAAATACAATTAAACATATCAAATATACAAGTTCTTGCGTGAATTTGAAATAACCGATTGAATTCTATATTTTTGGAAACTCACCACAAATTTTTAATAAAATCCTAAATGCAATTTTCACAATCTACGATTACTAATAGAAATTGAGAGTTCCTTACAAGCTCGGTGCGAAATGATCGAAGTGCGGGCGCAGAAATTGAGATGGGCTAAACTTCGAAGTGGCTGATTTTTAAATCTGGCCCGGTAGTTTCGAAGATTTTGATACCGTCATCTTTTCTCCCTTCTACGGCGGAAGACGGTTTGACCCCGAAATAAGTGAAATCCGAGGTCAAAGTTGCAAATCCCTGTATATAAATACGGCTAATTTTTAACATTACGGGGTGAAAAAGAAAGCGAAATGAAAAAAGATTGGGTAGGGTTTGTAGAGAATGAGGTTGTAGACGTTTCTCCCTTCTGCGTCGGTCATCGACGGTGAGCCGTTGACGACGGATCTAGGGTAGAAAATCAAAGAAAAATGAATATTTTTTTTAAAAAAACCGTTGGCTATTTTGGACGGGTTGGGGAAGAAGATGATTAAAAAAATATTTTAAAAAAATTATTTATATAACTTTGGGACGAAATCGATATTTTGCCTATTATTTTGATCGACGATAACTTGATTATCCGGAGTCCAAAAGTGACGAATGAATACTCCATTTTACCTAATTTTTCGTTCTGAATCTAATGGTATGGTCAATTTCTATAATTCTATGTCTAAGAAAAATTTACATTTTTGGCCTGAGGTGACCCTTAAAATTGACGTCATTTTCATTTTTGACGATAATTCGACTTTCTGTACTCCAAAATTGACAAATAAATAGTCTATGTTCAATAATTTTTCGTTACGAATCCAATGGTATGATCGAATCTTAAAAATTCTTACTCTAGTAAAAAGTTATTAATTTAGCCTAATCCGACTCGGTAATCGAGGATTTTACAACTTTTATGTTTGGACTCTCATTTGAGCGTGTTTACAGGTTAAAGTATGTTTTTTAATCATTTTGAATCCAATGGTGATATCAAATTTCATTAAAAATGACCAGAACCAAATCCTACAGTTTTACCTTGAGTCCTACTTTCAAGATTTTCTCAAAATTTTACTATTTATTTTTTCTCGAGATACGAATAAAAAATTTGGGGTTTTACAGAGGTATTTTAAGTCCAAATCCAACTAACATCCCATTCATTCTTTAAAAACAAAGAGTAAAAGTTATTGAGAGAAAAATGTCCATTTCTCTTTCTCACGTCTTCAACGTTTGCAAGCATTATTGACCATGTTCAATCGAGGATTTCTCTATCTATCTATCATTATTATTAGTTTCAAATAGTCGATCAAGGTGAGACCTTTATCTATTTAAAATCTAGATTTAAAATTATGTTAAGATGGATGAGTTCAAGGTCCTGTGGTTAATCTTTAATGGGATTATTTAAATCTGAAATAATCTTCCTTCACGAAGTTCATCAATGTTAAATATCATAACTGGATGGCGAACACTGTTGAGGTACCAAAAAAGAATGGAAAGATACAGGTATGTATAGATTTAACAAATCTAAATATGATTTGTCCGAAAGATTGCTTTCCACTACCACAAATAGCTTAATTGGTAGACGTAATGTCAAGACATGACTTGCCGTCATTCACCAATGGTTTCTCAAGATACAACCAAATACTGATGCATCAAAATGATCAGGAGAAAACCTCATCCATCACATATAGGGGAACATTTTACTATAGAGACATGCTATTTGGACTTAGAATACCGGGGCAACTTATCGAAGTGTTCGAAAATAAGATTGCTAAGACAATGCAAGTATACATAGATGATGCATTGATAAAAAATGTGAAGCGACGGAATCATCTTTGAGACCTTGAAGAAATATTCAGCATACTAAGGATGAACTGGCTGAAGTTAAACCCAGCAAAGTGAGGCTTCGTATTTTTTCAAGCAAGTTTTTTGGTTATTTGGTGACAAAGAGAGGAATTGAAACAAATCCAGACTAGATCAAGGCGTCAATCAACATGTCCTCACCCAAAAGCAAAAAAAAAGAAGTTCAACTGCTAACATGATGGATCGCAGCTTTGAACCATATCATTATGCGAACTTTTGATACGTGTTGGCTCCTCTTCCAACAATTTCGAAAGAATAAACACATAGAATGGGGCAGGGTGTGAAGAAGTTTTGCAAAAGTTGAGGCAATACTTGGGGCAACGTCTGATTATCTCCAAGCCTCAATTTTGAGAAAAATTACATTTGTACTTAGCGACATCAGTTGAAGTCATTAGTTTTGTTCTGGTTAGAACAAAAAAGGGGCATAATGACCTGTGTATTTCACCAACAAAACTTTTCTTGATGTACAAACCAGATACATGAAGATGAAGAAGGTGGCACTAGCCCTAATTTACACTATAAGGAAGTTAGTCATATTTTCAAGCACATTCAATAGAGGTAATATTTGAATACCCTTTAAAAAATATCCTTAGCAAATCCAACCTCTCGGGTCGATTGGTAAACTGAGCAATTGAACTTAATGAGTTGGAAGTAACATTCATCCCTAAAACTACGTTGAAGAGATAAAAAAATAGCCAATTTATGGTATAATTCCCAACGGAATGTCCTTACGTAGTAGGTGAAGAAGTAGAATTGCCTCATGATAACGAAGAAGCAATACCAAAAACATGGGTTAATACGATATGATGGGGACTATTTGTGAATGGGTCTTCAAATGATAAAGTTTCAAGAGTAGGAAGCGTGCAAAGAACTCTCTCGGAAAATGGAAAAAGCTATTAACTTTGGTCTCAAGTCTTCAAATAATAAGTAAGATTATGAAGCCATTATATTAGGCTTGGAGATGATTTCTCATCTAAATCTTACAAAGCTAATATTTGCAATGATTCACAATTAATTGTCAAACACATCATTGGAGTTTACGAAGCTTGGGATGCATAGATGGAAGCCTACCTAGACCTCTTTAAGTAATGGGTAGAGAAGTTGGGCAGATTGAGGTTCTATAAATGTCTAGGTTAGAAAACCAACATGCCAATGTATTGCAACACGTAGCATCATCAATTGAAACGAACTCATTAAGGGACATTTATGTCCAATTTCAAAAAACTCCAAGTATCATACATAAAGGAGTAATAGTAGTAGACACTTCATAAGGGATCAACTCAAGTTGGGTTGACCTTATAAAGCTTACCTTACTA
Source organism: Akebia trifoliata (assembly GCF_017979445.1). Lineage (NCBI taxonomy): Eukaryota > Viridiplantae > Streptophyta > Magnoliopsida > Ranunculales > Lardizabalaceae > Akebia > Akebia trifoliata. The sequence continues at coordinate 252,709 of NW_028237691.1, read as the reverse complement.
ATGAGACTCATTCTTGAGATAAAGTAGAAGTGAATAAGATTAAATAAAAGGCAAGTCACTTCACTTTCATTAGTGGAAATTTGTAGGGATTTACTTGAAGTGCCTAAGAGAAGAAGAAGTAGATGTCCTTTTAAGGCAAATCCACAAAGGAGACATTGGCAACCACTCAGGTGGGTGATCACTTGAACACAAAGCAATCACTTAAGGGTAATATTGGCCCTACATGCATAAAGATGCCTAACAGTTTGTTCAGAGGTTCGATCAATGTCAACGACATACACCATCAGTTCATCAACCCGTAAAAGAGTTGAAACCATTAAATAGTCTCCTTTTGCTTAGTTACGATTACAAATCACACCATTACAAATTGCACCTATGCAGAAACAATTCCTACTAGTAGCAACCAATTTCTTCACAAAATGGGCGGAAGCAGAACCTTTGACACACATATGGGAATAAGAGGTAAAATACTTCTTATGGAATGATATAGTAACATGATGTGGAGTCCCAAAGGTCATTATTAAAAATAATGGGAAGCAATTCGAAGGACAACGATTCTTGACTTCTACAGAAGTCTGAGAATTTGTTAGTTCTTTTTTATGAAATTATGGTCTTTGTACCGTGTCTAGTCCTAGAAAGGGGGGGGGGGTGAATACCACTCGTTACAATTTTCTTTTAAAACTCCTAAAATCTCTAGGTAGGTCAAATGATAAGTTCAAATCACTTAGAGCTATTTACCAAAATACCTAGGGAATCAAGGTTTCTAGGTTATGCTAAATATGGTAATTCACTTAAAAATTGCATAAATTTAAATCATGTCATTTATGGCAAGGCATTCGAAATCATTTAAGAACATTCATGTGCAAATTAAGGTATACATAAATCAAAAATAGAGATACAAGATTTATAGTGGTTTGACAACTTGCCTACATTCACTTCAAAGGAAACCTTTTCTAGGTTCTTGGTGTTCACTTTCAAAAGAGGCTTTTTGCTCACCTCAAACCTTACATAGAATTTTTTCCCTAAGCTAAACTCCAAAACCTTCAAAACTTGAGAGATAGTCAACACTCACTCAACTAGATAAGTTGTGTACTTAGGTAATTTAAAACCTTGATACTTGACAAGAGTCCTAGACCCAAGCAAGTGCTTGATTTTTGACAAGGTCAAACTAAGAAAACATCTTTCAAGGTCTTATGAAAAAAAAAAAAAAAACCAAACCTCACAAGGACAAAATCAACAAAATGATCTTCCAGTCTTCAATCTTGAGCTTCTTAATGTCCTTGAGACTTCACTTCTTCCATCACCTTGTACTCTTTGCTCCAAAATAATGCTCCAATGTGTGTGCAATGAAGGGGTATCAAACTAGGAGGTTGATAGAGTTGAAGGTGGATTCAATTGTGACAACCTGTCCGAGTTACCACGAATGTTAAGGAAACTTTTGACAAGACACATGAGATTAGAGGATTTAAAAAATTATTAACATAATTTTGGAAGAGAATCAAAATAATCAATAGTTGATCAATATAACACCTTTGGGAATTAATGGAAAAAAGTAATGACTAAGACTATATTGTAATGACAAGGGTGTAAATAGTGGGTGTAAGACACCCCAATTTGAACGGGCCCATACTCGAAAGGGCCCAAAAATACAGATTTTTCAATAAAATTGCCAACGGGCCTCAAAGGCCCAAATCAATTGAAATATGACATTTTGATCGAATCGAGGCCCCTGAGACCGTCTAATGGTTTGGTGGGCCCGTCAAAGGGATTTAACATACCCTACACCTTCCCAACCTTCACCACTTCGCTTATATATCCCGAAATACCCGATTTTAAACAAATTCTCCAACGGGCATAAAAGTCCGATTGCCAACACGGGGCATTTTAATCAAACAAATGATTTCAAAAATCTCAAAAAAATAAATAAAATGTAAAAACGAGACTTGGTTGCCGCTACCACCTGCCTTACCCCTCACCGCACCGCTCCTAAATGGAAGAAATTCTAACCCAGCCTAAGGCCTATAAACCCGCCAACACTCACAAATTACAGGGCGCAACGTATCCAGAATCTAAAGCCAATCCCACAACACCTAAAACCGAAAACACCCACCCGCAAAAATACAACCCAAAACAAAGCCTACCCAATCCAATAACCAAAACCATTACAGAACCCAAGCCCAATACACTAAAAAAGCCCACAAAGCTTTATCCATATCCATCACATCCAACCATAATTCTAACCCACAAACCACTACCACAATCAACAATCACCAGCTTGAGAATATCAAATATCAAATATGGACCCCATGTCATCTTATCTTACCTCCCTCATCCAACTACCTACCCCATTAATTTTCTTTAAACCTCATCTACCCACACATCAACCCATCACCTCTTCTCCAAAAAATCACATCTACCCACACCCCTAACTTATACCTCCTCTAATCTACTCACATCAACCCATCACCTTTTCTTTAAAAAAATCTAATCTACCCACACCCCTAACCTATACCTCCCCCTAATCTACCATCATCATTCCCTACAAAACCCACATCTACAATCTAAACCCACACTCCTCCTCTCAAATCAAACACTCATCATCTCCCATCAACCCATCTCAACCCTTCATCTTCACCCATTTTGACACATGCCATCAATTCCCACACCCTCCCAAAATATCATCAACTACCTTCTTATACAACCCTTCTTTTAATTAAAATCCCATCCCCTCAACTCACTTCATCAATTAATTACTCTCTTACACAATCCCATCCTCTCAACCACTCTCATTTATTTTATTCCATCTAATACTCAACCCAAATGGGTTGAAAGATCCAATCCATTTATCCTTCTTACACAAATGCCCTTCAATCAATTCTAAATTACCCCCACCTTTTTCTTAAACCCCACATCATTCTACCACTTCTCTTCATTTCACCCCCATTATATCCTTAAAATAACCCTCAACATTTATAAATACCCTCCTCCTCTTCCAAAAAAAAGGCCCCCCACTCTCACTAAGAAAAATCTTACTAATTCTCTATCACTAATCCTCCCCAAGTCTCTCACAAAAAAAAAAATCACATACTACACTCATCTCTCTCATCATCTGTTCTCTACTCCTTCAATCATACAAGAGTTGTATTTTCTTAAATCACTAAGGACTCAAGAAGACTTAAAAAAGAAGAAGAAAAGAAGATTGAAGATACAAGGTGGGTGCAACAAAAAAAATCCCCTTGTCTTCTACACCCTCTCCTCCTCCCTCTCCTATTATCCCATCTCCTCTTCACTTTGTTCAAATGGATTTAGGATGAATGGACCTCAAGGCAAATGATTCATTAGGATCATCTCTTTCAATGAGATGATCCTATGATCGAGTCGAAACTAAATCTCTACTTAGGGTACAAATGCACACATGTGGCACTTTATTTTTATTCTTGTATTTTCAATCAAAATGATCGAGTTGAGTTGAGGTTACCGCCACTTGATAGGGAGAAAAGGGTGCCTAACACCTTCCCTTTTCTCCAACCGAACCGCTTATCCCGAATCTCAAGATTTGATCCGTACCTTATCCATCGAGAGTCACTAAACGCCAAAATATCACTTTTTTTAAAAAAATGCACATCGGGTGACCATTCACACTCACTTACAATATGAATAGTGGCGACTCCTAACCTTAGTAGATGTGATCATCGTAATGACGAAATCATATATCTACAGCTTGGCGACTCCACTGGGGATCTAAGGCTCTACCCTCGTGTCAACTCGAGCATTTTTAAAGAAAAAAATTCAAAATATACTTATTTGCAAGTTAACATTATTTATTGTATTTATTTTTTTTAGGTGGGTTTCTTTTTCTTTATTTACTACCTTGGGTTTAAAAAAAAAAGGAAAACAAAATCAATTTTTTTACTTTGTTTATCCGATTATATGTCTTTTAAGCATGCATATCATCAAAAAAATGAAAATTTTTTTTTTGGCCCAAGCCAAAAACCAGAGGCAATGTGCCTCAAAATGAGTAAAAAAAATCGTTTTTCTTTTTTTTTGTCGAATGGACGGTCGAACTTAAACTGATTGTAACTTTCTCATCCGATCTCCGATTAACTATTAGTGCATATCGATTTGGGGTAGAACAAAATTTCTTCCAAATAATATAAAAATCAACAAGATTTTGTCAAGTCAAAATCAGTTTTTGAGCTCGTTTACTATCGTTTATGCTAGTATTTCTGTTCGACGTCTTGTAGGGATACAAAATGAGTAGAAAAAAAACATAAAAAAAAACAAAAATTTGGCCCAAGCCAAAAACCAGAGGCAATGTGCCTCAAAATGAACACAAAACAAAATTAAAAAAAAAAAATTTTTAAAAATTTAAAAAAATAAATTTAAAAAAAAATATTTTTTTTTGCTCAACTTGTTCCTTACGTCAGTCTTGAAAACTTTCCTCTTGGAATTTTTTTTTTTTTTGAGTTTTAAAGCTTCAAAAGATCAAACGAATCATTTTTTTTTGTTAAACTCAGGGCGTACTACTCGCCACTTTTTGATTGATCAAAATGAAAATTCAAAGCGATCATCGGTTGGACCATAAAAAAATAAAAATAAAAAGAGAACTCCTTTTATGATTAGTTCATTCGTAAAAAAAATGATGAAAGAAATCGATTGGTTGATGCTTAACTATGAATGTGCAACCTTATGGACTAATTATCTAAAAAGCCATGGTCTCTTTGATCTGGCCAACGGGTCCACTCATTTGGAAAATGCCCTGGGCATATCCTATCCTATTTACACACACCACTAGCACGTTTACTTTACTACATTGCACGCTTGCATGTCCCTAATAGACAACGTGGCACTAGTGCGTGGCCCAGTCTCCTCGGAGATGCGATGTCATTCATGAAAATCACAACTTCAATCATGTACCGTAAGGTATATAAAACTGGGGCATCAATACCGTTTGATCGGGTGATTCTGAAAGGTATATTAATACACCCATATTGGAGCGACCTGAGCCTTTGTCCTATTGTAAGCCGTACGGTCATATGTCCCGATTGACAACGTAGTACTAGTACGCGGTCGATCCCCTCGCGAGATGCGAAAATCATTTATGAAAGCTACAACTCTTGACTCGTACCCATAGGTATATAAAAGATAATCCAAGTACATCAATTGCACTTCTTGGTCAAAACCAGTGCCTAAGCGAGATCCTGCCCCGCTGTACCCTACTATACGAGGGGGATAGACTACGTCTATTCTAGACGAGAGGTATTTAAGTGGGCCCTTGCTTAACATCGTGCGCCACCTCTCAACTGAGGATCAAACTGGCTATTTTTGACTTCAGAGAAGTGAATTGAAGTTTTAAATTATCACCTATACAATATATCGAACCAAGTCACCACATACCGTCTGATTGAGTACGCTCGAGAGGTATATAGGTGTGCTTGGGCAAGGGTGGCTAGATAAAAATGCATTGCACGTAGTAAGCTTAGAGTCTAGAAATCTTCCCTGTAGGTTACGACTCGAACTTATCGTGGGTGTTCCCGGGTTGTTCATTGAATGAAACCTTATGATTGATGTATGTGAATGATGTAAATGATGAGATCAGAGTGTATGATTGTCCTCAAGGGTCAAAAATTTTATTTTTAGAAATTAAAATGGTTGCACCGACCCAATAAAGAATCCATTTCTTGCAAAAATTCAATAATGACCCAGTCCATCTCGATCCAACGATCATGATAGGCCGGGCCATTTAAATTGAAATGGAAATCAAATTTTCAAAGAAGAAAAGTGGTTTACAAAAGGAAAATATTTTTCAGAAAGTATGTTTTCCAAAAGAAGTGTTCTCTAGGAAAAAATGTTTTCCAAAAAAAAAGTGTTTTCTATAAGAACAAAAATTTTCAAAAGAAAAGTAATTTTACATGGACCTTGAAAATGTACTGAACTATTCTTTTGTGTCAACTCAGGATGCTAGCTGCAGGCAATAACCCAATCGACCAGTTGGTCAAAACAACCATCACGGGGACACACACCGTAGAGAAATTCAACTTTGAAAAATTCATGTTGAGATGCACCCTGTACTTCCACGAGGTTGAGATAGATTGGAACCTTTTGCGCGCTATGGCTAAGCGTTAGAACCCTTATCTTCACATCTTCCACATTAGGCATATGCACTTGTGTCCTACTCATGAAGACTATTATGGCATCATGGGGATATCTACTTCAGGTCCTCTAGTCAGGCATTCATTGAAGACAGGATATTCTGGTGACCTCGCCACAGGCCTAAACATTTCAAAAAAAGAATCCAAGGCCTTAGTCCGTAACGGGAGATTGGATTTAGTACCCTTATTGAGTCCATACCACTCCCGCAGTCAACCCATCAATGTAAAATCAGAAGCTTGGAGAGCCACTAGAGACTATCGATTGTGTTTAGGAATCTTAGCCTAATACATACTGACCTCCAAAAGTGAGGGTCAAACTGTTCCTGAGTCTTTCATAAACATAGCTTCCCAACTCTCTGGAAAAGTCAATCCTGTACCTCTCATTCTAGCTGAAACCTTCTCAGGTTTGGATATCATAAAAAATGATGAGGGAAAGGATTTCAAAGAAAGCCCTCACCTACTTTATATGTGACTTTGCGATCTTCTTAAAATTGTGGACATTCCTTCAACCCTCGAGTATAGGCCAGAGCACTTTTCCAAGAGAAACATGATAGTGCGTCACAACTCAGTTAAGGCTTGGAGCAAATGGTTGGATTCTCGCCTTGCCCGTCATATTGGTTTGAGATGCCCTTGGTGGATGACAGACTACCCTGTTTTAGGTACCAAAGGATCCTATTATGTCCGTTTGATTGGATTGGAAGAGACATCCTTTTACCAGCCTGCCTTGATCCCAGAACAGTAAGGAGTACCTATAGAGCTTTCGCTACCTCAACACAAAGAATTCTTTCCACCCAAATCATTGACTGAAAAGTTAGTACATCTCATTGAGAAGGCTTGGAACAAGCGCACCTTAGGATATCCAGATGGACCAGCAGAGTTCAAAGGCTAGTGTTAGAATCAAGATAATCAAGCCTAATTATCCTAACAATCTTGATGATGATCAAAACAAATCTAAGCGTCCATGTAAAAGAATCTAAGACAGAGTTATTGAAAGTTGTTATTCAAGGAAAATCTTATCTGTCAAGCAATTTTCAATAGTTCAAATAAAATTTCCTTTAGTTTCTTTGTGAAAAATCATTACATAAATGAATTATTTAATGGGTTGGTGTACAAAATTCAATCTCAAGATTCACCAAAATGTTATCAAAAGGGGTAACACCGCAATTAATAATCCACCTCAAATGGGTCCACTACCCATATCCATCTCAGATTGGGTCCACAACTCATATCCGATTTTGAATCAAGCCCATGACCCATCAGTTAATCTACTTTTGCAAAATGTCATACCGACTCCGTGTTGATGAAATCGTTTTTAAATTTTACTGACTCCTCGTCGATGCCAACCCCGTGCTGATGAAATCGTTTTTTTAATTTTTACTGACTCCGTGTCGATGTCGGCTCCGTGCTGATGTAATATTTTTAATTTTATCGACTCCGTGTCGATGCCAGCTCCGACTGATGTAATTCTTTTTCAAAATGTTTTATCGACTCCGTGTCGATGCCAGCTTTGTGCTGATGTAATCATTTTAATTTTCACTGACTCCGTGTCGATGTCATCTTCGTGCTGATGAAATCATTTTAACTTTTACCGACTCCGTGTCGATGCCAGCTCTGTGCTGATGTAATCATTTTTAATTTTACCAACTCCGTGTCGATGCCAGCTCCGTGATGATAAAATCGTTTTTAAAATTTTATCGACTCCGTGTTGATGCCAGCTCTGTGCTGATGAAATCTTTTTTATCGGCTCCGTGTCGATGCCAGCTCCGTGCTGACGAAATCTTTTTAATTTTACCGACTCCGTATCGATGTCAGCTCCGGCTGATGTAATTCTTTTTCAAAATATTTTGCCAGTCCCGTGTTGTTGCCAACTTCGCGTTAATGTCGGCTCTGAGCCGAAGAACTCTTTTCTTTAAAACTCGTTTACTTTAAAATAAATAACTTTACCCGACCTAATAAAATGTCATGCATTTTCCTTTTTGTAAACAAGATAGTAATGCTTAGTCTTCTATACCCAAAGGTAGCCAAACGAAAGAAATATAAGCAACCAGAGGAACCTCTGTATTTTCTCAGATCTTCTACCGTCATCATGAGTTCTTCCGAACCAGCACAACCCCCAGTAGTTGAAACGTCAGGTATCGATCCACAAATAGCAGCACTATTGAAAATAATTGAGAGGCAAGAAAAAATGGTAAGTGTCGTGTTAGCCAACGCCAGTATCATGCAAGCCCAAACATTACAGCAACATGCGTCCGGATCAAATCAGGATATACCTGAACAACCTCCACAAGGACCACAGACCACCATGCCTCATGCAGTGCCTGAATACCAGGGGCCCCCGCTCTATATTCCACATAATCGACCACCCCCTGTGGTCATTCCTGATGACGAATGCGAGTATAGGGCCACAGAGGCCAAGAGTGCCACAGATGAAAAATTGGCTCAACAAATCGAGTCTCTACAGGAAGAAATGAGGAGGATGAAGGGCATCAACACTATGAGTGGAACTCGGTTCAAGGACTTCTATTTCTATCCCAATGCTCAATTACCGGCCAAGTTCAAATGTCCAAAATTTGAAAAATGCAATGGGGTAGGGTGTCTGCTGTCACATCTAAAGTTGTACTGTGGGTCTATGTGCCGATATGGCGAGGACAACAGGCTATTGGTACAATTATTCCAGATAAGTTTAACAGGACCGACCCTTAAGTGGTTCTCCGGATTGGACCATACACTCATCAAGAATTGGCAGGACCTAGCTGAGATGTTCTGGTACAACTATCGGTTCAATACGGATGTGGGATTGGATCAAAACGACATAGCTAAGATGGTGAGAAAACAGAGGGAAACAGTAAAAGAGTATGCCAAGAGATGGCGGGAGTCTGCTTCACAAGTGAGGCCTGCAATGACTGAACAAGAAATGAACACCACGTTAATCTCAACACTAGGGCATGCCTTTTATACTCATCTGGTTGGACACACCACAAGCACCTTCTCAAATTTAGTTCAAGTGGCAGACCGGGTCGAGGACGGGATACGAACTGGTTTAATATTTGACTTCACAGCCCTAAGTGCAGCAGCAGGGACATCGGCACAGAAGAAGTTAGTGCCTTTTTTCAAAAAGAAAGAGGAAACTCAAGTCAACAATGTACAACCCAGCCAACCTCTTTTCATTCAGACAGGCACCACAAGTCCCTTGGGCGCCAGTACCTCGAATTGCTTGGGCTCCAGCACAATAAAATTCCTTTCAAACAGTTCCTCCGCAAGCACAACCAGCACCACAGTATGGGTAAAATCAACAAGCACGGCCCAACAGGATAAACAGAGTATTCACCAGATTGCCTATGACGCTGACAGAATTACTTCCGATCTTACTTAGGGGAAAGTACTTCACAAAACGACAACCAAATCCAGAAACTACGAAAGACCAGGGTATAACCCCAGCTTATTTTGTGAATTTCATATGGATACACCGGGGCATTCTACTGATCAGTGCTGGCAACTCAAGCTCCAGGTACAAAATTTGATAGATAAAAAAGCACTCATACTGACTGGTCACACGTCAAACCCAACAATACGGTTGTCCGAGGCTTCGATAATTCAAGAAGAGTCTCCCTGGGAGAGGTGGATTTATCGATCACAGTAGACCCATGTATGTTTGAAGTAACGTTTGAAGTGATGAAAATACCGACGACATTCAACTTATTACTGGGCAGGCCGTGGATCCATATAACAGGGGCTGTACCGTCTTCATTGCACCAAAGAGTCAAATTCATCATGGGGCAGAGAATGATATCAGTACTAGCAGAAAATCTCATCCCGGTGAGGAGAGCTCCGGACGTCCCCTTTATTGACATTGAGATGACGAAGGATAAAGCACTTTACCATTCCTACCAATTCGATGTTGTCAATCACGTGGAAAAAAGGAAGGAGAAGGTAAAAGCAAAGCTATCAAGAACAAATCTGATGATTGGTCGGGTTATGAGAAAAGCAGGTTACCGACCCAGGCAAGGGTTGGGACTGAGAGGAAGAGGGAGAGTTATACCGGTCGAAGTGAAAAGCACGATCCTTATTTCGGTCTGGGGTTTAGGCCCACGAAAAAGGATATAGCAGAAATGAACGACAAGGAAAAAGAACTTCGAATAACGAGAAAGCAAAATCGGGAATCAAATGTCTAGGATCTGAGCAAAGTCCCTCACATCAGTGTTAGCTTCCCGAAATCTCAGATCAGACCCGACAGCTTATCAGAACCATCACCAACAAAAAAGCCAAAAACGATAAATTTTGAATCGGTGCACACTCATGAAAACTCAATTGTTGAGTCCCAATCATCCTTCGTAGAAGGCATTGATGTTTTATTCAATAGGGATTCCAACGAAAGTCTATCAGAGATCGTTCCAGAACCTACAAAAGTAAAAATCACCACAAGCAAGGGGAACGAATCACCATTCCCGACTGGCATCGACTGGGCATCAGTCATCATCCCACCAAGTTTGGGAGGGACTATGCCTCATTCTGACAACGATCAATTGGAAATCATGGTCATCTTCGAACCACCAACCAAATCACCCAACAAATTACCTTCACATCTCATCCGCCCCCTCGAAGAAGGGAAAGTTCTAAACAATTGGGAGGAATTCCCATTGACCCTTGAGGCTGTTGAGGTCTCCAAAAAAAATGTCGTTAAACGAATCTAGTTTGCTCGAGGATCATAACGAGCCCTCGTCATCGGGTAAAGTCTGTTTTGAGGGCTTCTTATCTTTATTAACGAATTTGCATGATTGTTTTTCCTATTTCAAGTTTTCAGAAAATCACAAAAAAATAAATATTCCTCAAAAATCAAAAAAATCAAAAATTTCACAAAAGATAAAAAATTCAAAAATCTTTCAAAATTACAAAAAAATAGATATTTTTCAAAAACCAAAAAAAGAGTTTTCAAGGGATCTGTCTCAATCAAATGAATATCCAGATAAAATAGAATTTGAAAAGGACGAGTATGATTTCGATCTTGAACTCGACTTTGACCTCATGGGGATCGAAGAAGAGTCTGATGACGAAATGGAGTACCCGTCTAAAGAAATCAAAGCCTTGGTAAAACGTCACGAGAAAGGTGTTCAGCCAGACATTGAGGATACAGATTCAATCAATCTTGATACCGAAGAGGACCCACGAATTGTCAAGATCAGAGCCTTACTAACGTCGTAACAAAAGGAAGAAATGATCAAACTCTTACGGAAGTATCAAGATGTCTTCGCATGGTCGTACAGAGATATGCCGGGATTAGACACAGATCTTGTTGTACACAAGCTACCAATTACCTCCGGAAATAAACTAATCAAGCAAAAACTGAGAAGACTAAAGTCAGAATGGACCCTCAAGGTTAAATATGAGGTCATGAAACAGTTCGAAGCAGGATTTCTCACAGTTTCTACATACCCTGAGTGGTTGGCTAATGTCGTCCCAATACCCAAGAAAGATGGAAAGGTACGCATGTGTGTTGACTATCGAGACTTGAACAAGGCCAGTCCTAAGGATGATTTCCCACTACCACACATCGACACTCTAGTCGACAGTACAGTAGGACACGACATGTTCTCGTTCATGGACGGCTTCTCAGGCTATAATCAGATAATAATGACAGAAGAAGATCAAGAAAAGACTGTATTTATCACACCATGGGGTACTTTCTACTACAAAGTCATGCCATTCGGACTAAAAAACGCAGGATCGACTTATCAACGGGTAATGACCGCATTATTCTACGATATGATTTATAAGAAAATGGAGGTCTATGTAGACGACATGATTGCTAAATCCAGCATTGAAGAAGACCATCTAGTGAATCTAAAGAACTTGTTCGACAGGCTGAGGAAGTACAGTTTAAGGATAAATCCTGCAAAATGTGTATTCGGGGCAACATCGGGCAAATTACTGGGTTTCATCGTCAGCAGAAGAGGCATCGAGATAGATTCGACAAAAACCAAGTATATCCTCGAGATGAAAGCACCCATTTCAGAGAGAGATGTTCGGGCATTCTTGGGGAGAATACAGTATATTAGTCGTTTCATTGCTCAACTCATGCCTATCTGTGAGTCAGTCTTCTAGTTATTAAGGAAAAATACACCTAAAAAGTGGAACAAGGACTGTCAGGAAGCATTCGATAAGATCAAGCAATATCTACTCAATCCACCAGTCCTAGTCCCTCCTACTCCAAGGCAACCTCTACTGATGTATATCTCAGTACAACAAATATCAATGGGGTGTATGCTAGGGCAACATGATGAATTAGGACGGAAGGAACAGGCCATCTACTATCCCAGCAAAAAATTTATCGAATACGAAACAAAATATTTGACACTTGAAAAGACTTGCTGTGCATTATTCTGGGTAGCTCAACAACTGCATCATTATTTGCTCAGTTACTCGACTATGCGCATCGCTAGGATGGATCCCCTGAAGTACCTTTTCGAGAAACCAGCATTAACAGGTCGTACAGCGAAGTGGCAATTATTATTATCTGAGTTTTACATCACCTATGTCTCTCAAAAAGCCATTAAAGGGCAAGCCATCGCCGACCACCCGTTACCTGACTACGAACCACTAAAGACGAACTTTCCCGATGAAACCATACTACTCACCGAGATTGGGGATGATAATGATGAACCAGGCTGGAAAATGTATTTCGACGGTGCAGCCAATCAGAAAGAAAACAGAATAGGGACAGTTCTGATAAAGCCAGATGGATCCCACGTGCCAATCGCAATCAGACTAAAATTCCAATGTTCCAACAATGAGGCTGAATACGAAGCATGCTGCAGGGTTGAAGGCATCACTAGATCTCGGGGTAGATGAGATCGATTTTTTCGGAGATTCAAGCTTAGTAGTCTATCAGATGACTGGAGAATGGAAGACCCGAGAGCAGAGACTGGTCCCCTACCACGAGTATCTGGAAGAATTAAGCTCGCGCTTTGATAGGATTTCATTCACGTACATGCCGAGAGCTAAGAATCAGTTTACAGATACACTAGCTACACTTGCCTCTATGATCAACATCTCGGAAGACCTAATCATCGATCCTAGTGAAATTGGAATTCAAGATGAGCCAGCCTATTGCTTACCCGTCGAAGTAGAAGAATTTGAAGAAAAGTCATGGTATTCTGACATCAAGGCATATCTTGAAGATCGAACGCTCCCCTCATATGCAACGCCAAATTATAGAAGGACCATTCAGAAGCTAGCAGGACAATTTTTCTTGAGCAATGGTATTCTGTACAAGAAATCACACCACAAGATCTTACTCAGGTGTGTCAGAAATAGAAGCAAAACGACTAATTGAGACTGTACATGGGAGAGTCTGTGGGTCCCACATGAATGGTCATATGCTGGCCAAGAAAATCATGAGGATGGGATACTATTGGTCGACAATGGAGAGTGACTGCTATCAGCATGTCCGCAAATGCCATCTATGTCAGATCTACGCCAACAAGATCAATGCCCCACCTTCAGAACTACATAATATGACCACTCATTGGTCATTTTCACTCTTAGGAATGGACGTCATTGGGCAGATCTCACCAAAAACTGCAAACGGGCATCATTTTATCCTTATTGCTATCGATTACTTTACCAAGTGGGTAGAAACGGCTTCATATGCCAATGTCACTAAGAGCAACGTCATGAAGATTGTCAAGAACAACATCATTTGTCGGTATGGACTTCCAAGCAGATTGGTAACTGACAATGCCAAGAACTTCAAGAATAAAGATATGATCAAAATATGCGAAGACTTCCAAATCATTCATCACAACTCTGTACCCTACAGATCAAAGATGAATGGAGCAATCGAGACAGTCAACAAGAACATCAAGAAAATAATCGAGAAGATGGCAGTTACATACAAAGATTGGCACGACATGTTGCCCTTTGCACTACATGCCTACCAAACCTCGTTCAGAACTTCGACTGAGGCAACTCCGTATTCATTGGTCTTCGGAATGGAAGAAGTCTTACCCGTAGAGGTCGAGATCCCTTCCCTCAGAATCTTAAAGGAAGTAGAGTTAGATGAGACTGAATGGATTCAAGCTCGGTTTGATCAACTAAATCTAATTGAAGAGAAACGCCTTGCAGCTATTTGCCATGGACATATCTATCAGCGACGAATAGCTCGTGCCTATAACAAAAAGGTTAAGCCTAGAGATTTCTCGCCAGGAGACCTGGTCTTAAAGAAGATTCTGCCAATCCAAGAAGATGCCAGAGGAAAGTTCAAACCAAACTATGAGGGATCATTCATCGTGTAGAAGGTAATGACGGGAAGAGCTCTGATTCTCATATTCCCGCAACCGATCAATGCTGACACTGTTAAGAAATATTACGCTTAAGATCTGATCTTGAGAAGACGAAAGGCCATCTTTGCTATTCTAAACCAACTATCAACCTTAGTCAACCCTTTTGAGCCATCACGTTCATTTCTTAACCTAAGACTGGGGTAAGTCAACAATTACAAAAAAAACAAAAAAACAAAAAAAAATATGACAAAAGAAAAGAAAATCAGAGAAACAGAAAAAGCAAAAGCATCGAAATACTCCTGGCCCGCATGAGGATAAACTGTGAACGACTAAAAATACAAAAAAAAAATCAAAGAAGTCAAAAACTCGGACACTCGATTTAAGCTCGACTCAAATCTCCAGCCTAAACAAGTTCGAGAGACGCTGGGAGGAGACATAGATCACCTTTTCGAAGTAAAAATAGACAAATCCTAGGTCTAACTCATTCTAGACAAACTTAAACCTTAACCTTTTTGTAACCTTCCACTACCATAAGCCTAAGCCAACGTTTAGTCCTACTTAAAGTCCTTTTTGATCAGGAAATGTTCTAGGGCAACATAATGATAGTGGCAGCACCAATGATCTTGCGACTTGGTCCGGACCTCAAAGTCTTGTTAGTCGTTGAAAGACTCGAGAGGAGAATCCAGATTAGATATTCGAAAAAAAAGAGTACTCGAAGTGTAGAGTAGTCGATCTCGCAGCTCAACTTGAGTTGTCGAACTACGAATAGTCGTTAGCAAACTCGAGAGGGGAATCTAGATCTATTACTCAAGAAAGAGTGCTACTACAAGAGTAGAGTCACCGATCTCGCAGCTCAACTTGAGTCACCAAGCCACAAAGAGACAGAGACTCCGAGCAGAATTGTAATGAAAAAAAAAATACAAGCATAATCTGAAAGGGCATAGTGAAAACCTAAAAGGGCGCTATGAGTAAAAGAATCAGACTATGGCAAAATCAAAGCCTCCGGCACGATAAAAATCCCAAAAAGAATGTCGATGCGTAAAAATGTGGAAACCAGATCTAATGAAAACCGTAATTGGCATCAGGGGCAGTAAAGGTTAACAAAAAAAAAATAACTCTTGGCCTGTAAGAGTATAAACTGTGAACGGCAAAATCTTTCCAAAATCCCAAGACCCAAACAAATAATAGTCTTCCAATACCGGGGCACTGGGAATGACTCTAAAGGAATCAAAAGACCAATTGACGGTTATACCCTCTGTGGTTGGCAAAAACACCAAGATCGTCGCAACCAAAGATTTTACAAACTCTGAATTTATCGTACTCATTTGATAAAGATATTTTATGAAATTTTAAAAAAAAAAAACTACTATTTTGGTCGATGATGAAGTATTTTTGACTTATTCAAACTTCAAGTTTTCAAAGCACTAGATACACCTGAGGCCAAGTAAATACAAAACTTATTTTCTTTGCATTAATCTTTCAATATTTGGCATACATTCAGATAATGAAAAGAAAATACAAAAAGAGTGAATACAATGCAGTCAATCAAACATCATGAAAAAAAGAGTCAAGGCGTTCCTCCAAAGCATGGATCCAAGCAGTCCAACTCAGCATCCGAAGCATCACGACTCACTAGACAAGATGTGAAGGCACCGAAGTAGGGACCCCGAGCAAGCCCCACCTGAGATCACTCTCCGGGCCTATTGAGGCAGATAAACCATTGATCATCGAACTCATATTGCAACAATGGAAAAGTTTATAAGAATGGCCCAACTAGGGAAATCGTTGTGAGTGCATAGCCTTGATCGTGCTTATGAGATTCTAAGTGAAGATGAGTACAGACGAACATTCCCAAGGGTAGTTGGGCCAAAACCATTTGGATTAAAGTCAGAAGCTTCTCGAGAAACAGCCATTGTTATCATGAAATCACATTAACCTTGTTGAGATCCTTATGAATGTGAATCAGCGGTCCCCCGTGTTTTCTAGCATTGTTTCAAGAGCAATGACTCTTGAGGTCGTATCAACAGGCGTAGTAAAAAACTACAATGGAGCCCTTCAAGTGATGACAGCAAAATTTCAAGTCCCTCACTTCTGGTTCCGACTTGAGAGAGTTTCTTTGTAAGGTATTGTAAACAACATGACGAAGGGATTTGGGTGGTGGTCGATGTTTCCTTGGATCATTTGTGTCCTAGCCCGATATCGAGATGTCGAAGAAGGCCATTAGACTGTTTAATCCAAGAAATGCCAAATGGTCACTCCAAGGTCATATGGGTCGAACATGTAGAAGTGGATGACAAGCAGTTCACAATACATATAAAATACTGGTTAACTCTGACCTTGGATTTGGAGCAAAGCGATGGGTTGCTACCTTAGATCGACAGTGCGAACGCCTTACAAGTGTTATGACTAGTAACATGCCAGCTAGAGATATTGGTGTGATAATGAATCAAGAGTGCGAAAGAGTATGTTGATACTGCAAGAGAGTAGCACCGATGCAACAGGCTCGTTCGTAGTCTATGCTCCTATTGATATTGTTGCAATGAATGTGGTTTTAAATGGGGGCGACTCAGACTATGTAACCCTCCTGCCTTCAAGTCTTGGTTGATTCGACTCCAACAACAAAACTCCCTCGTATCAAAAAAAAAAATTCAAAAAATCAAAAAATCAAAAAATCTCAAAAATCCTTTTGAGTTGCACTCAACTCCGATTTGTTAAAACACGACCAAAAATATTCAAATTTCAAAACTCATCAGACTTTCAACAAATTCGAGATCTCATATGAGCTTCGCGCCATAGAGATCAAGGAATTAATAAGGCAAAACTCTATCAGACCTCGTGCTTGAGTAGTCATTTTCTACAAAAGTCATCGATTTAATCCGAAATTCGAAATCGTGTTTTACAAAATTCTATTGCCCGTGCAAATAGGGGTTTAGTCTATTCTTTGCAGTTCTTTGCACATAATTCCTGCAAAGAAGGGCAGCTGTAGACACCCCAATATGAACGATCCCATACTCAAAAGGGCCCAAAAATACAGATTTTTCAATAAAAATTACCAACGGGCCTCAAAGGCCCAAATCAATCGAAATATGGCATTTTGATCGAATCGAGGCCCCTGAGACCTTCTAATGGTTTGGTGGGCCCGTCAAAGGGATTTAACATACCCTACACGTTCCCAACCTTCATCACTCCGCTCTTATATCCCGAAATACTCGATTTTTAACAAAATTCTCCAACGGGCCTAAAAAGCCCAATTTGCAAACACGTGGCATTTTAATCAAACCAATGATTTCAAAAATCTCAAAAAAATAAATAAAATTAAAAAACGAGACTTGGGATGCCTACCACCTTCCTTACCCCTTACCACACCGCTCCTAAATTCGAAGAAATTCTAAGCCCGCCTAAGGCCCATAAACCCTCAATACTCACAAATTACATTTCTCACCTTATCCCTAGCCTAAATCCAATCCCACACCACCTAAAACCTAAAACACACCCACCCTTAAAAATACAATCCAAAATAAATCCTACCCAATCCAGTAACCCAAAACCATTCCATAACCCAAGCCCAATACATTAAAAAACCCACAAACCTTTATCCATATCTAATTCACATTCAACCCATAATCCTAACCCACAAACCACTACCCACATCAATGAATCACCATATTGATAATCAAATATGACACATGTCATCACCTCATCTCACTTCCCTCATCCAACTACCTACCCCATTAATTTTCTTTAAACCTCATCTACCCATCACCTCTTCTCCAAAAAATCACATCTACCCACACCCCTAACCTATACCTCCCCTAATCTACTCACATCAACCCATCACCTTTTCTTTAAAATAATCTAATCTACCCACACCCCTAACCTATACCTCTCCCTAATCTACCCTCATCATTCCCTACAAAATCCACATCTACAATCTAAACCCACACCCCTCCTCTCAAATCAAACACTCATCCTCTCCCATCAACCCATCTCAACCCTTCATCTCCACTCATTTTGATACATGGCATCATCTCCCACACCCTCTCAAAATATCATCAGCCACCTTCTTACATAACCCTTCTTTTAATTAAAATCCCATCCCCTAAACTCACTTCATCAATTAATTACTCTCTTACACAATCTCATCCTCTCAACCACTCTCATTTATTTTATTCCATCTAATACTCAACCCAAATGGGTTGAAAGATCCAACCTATTTGGGTTGTAAAATAAATTTACCCTTCTTACACAAATTCCCTTCAATCATCTCTAATTTACGCCCATCTTTCTCTTAAACCCCACACCATTCTACCACTTCTCTTCATTTCACCCCATTATATCCCTAAAATAATCACTCAACATCTATAAATACCCTCCTCCTCTTCCCAAAAAAAGGCCCCCCTACTCTCACTAAGAAAAATCTTACCAATTCTCTCTCACTAATCCTCCCCAAGTCTCTCACAAAAAAAAATCACATACTACACTCATCTCTCTCATCATCTCTTCTTTACTCCTTCAATCATACAAGAGTTGTATTTTCTTAAATTACTAAAGACTCAAGAAGCCTCAAAGAAGAAGAAGAAAAGAAGATTGAAGATACAAGTTGGGTGCCATAAAAATAATCCCCTTCTCTTCTACACCCTCTCCTATTATCCCATCTCCTCTTCACTTTGTTCGAATGGATTTAGGATGAATGGACCTCAAGGCAAATGATTCATTAGGATCATCTCCTTCAATGAGATGATCCTATGATCGAGCCAAAAGTAAATCCCTACTTAGGGTACATATGCATACACGTGGCACTTTATTTTTATTCTTGTATTTTCAATCAAAATGACTGAGTTGAGTTGAGGTTACCGCCACTTGGCGGAAAAAAAAGGGTGCCTAACACCTTCCCTTTTCTCCAACCGAGCCACTTACCCTGAATCTCAAGATTTGATCCGTACCTTATCCATCGAGAGTCACTAAACGCCAAAATTTCACTTTTTTTAAAAAAATGCACATCGGGTGACCAATCACACCCACTTATAATATGAATGGTGGCGACACCTAACCTTAGTAAATGTGATCATCGTAGTGACGAAATCACGTATCTACTGTGGGAATTTCAGAAAATCGTTAATGTTATTAGATAAAACTCAAAAATTTATTTAAGATGGTCTATTCACGCGTCAAAAATACGAGAAGAAACAAGCCAATCACAGGTCTCGAACCCATATTTTTCATAAAAAATCACTTGGGTCAAGGAAGATTGACCAAAGTTAGAAATTATAAAATGGAGTTGTATTAACTTAGGATGAAACCCACAACCCACTGAACTAATTTACTAACCTATAACTATGATTAAGCAACTAAATTAAATTGATTATTTTGGTCAAGTAGTCTTGACCCTGGTCCAGATGACTAACTGTCAAGATGGACACATAAGCTTCAAAGTGTCAAGAAGCATGTGCGATTAAAGACACATGTTAGCTTCATTTCAACTCTAAGCCATGTGTCATGGTTGGACCTAAGCTATGATTAGTTGAACCTTGGATAAATAATCATTATTAATTTTGGCAACCACCATGTTATAATCCTACTCTTGAGACATATCTTGCCTATTTACCTAACAAAAAATTCAAGCAACATTTGTTTTAAATTCCCTCATAGAACCTAGTTAAGAATATTTCTTAAAGAATTCGAAAAAATGAGTCCTCCAAGAGTTTTGAATAAACCTGAACTATAAGGGAACAGAAGATTGGACTTGCTTAATGAAGTTCACAAGTTCATAAAGAATTTAGAGGAAAAGACGTTGAGTAGCTCAAGGTAGAATTCCTACTCATTTTGGCACATGCAAAATTTCCACGGTTGATTGTAGTATAATTTATTTTATGGAAATTATAGAAAAAGACTTCATGATCATACTCATGATTGTATGATTGTATTCACGAATCCATGTTTTTGGCTTAGTAACTATAGCTTTCTTTATAAATAAATAAAAAAAAAACTTACGTATGAGGTGCTTCACCATAGTCAACTTAGCCCACATTACAAAAAGGAAAGAGATGTGCATGGTGTGAACCATGTGGGAACAACTAAACAGCAAAATAAGCAAGTTGCTAATTTGCATCAAGATAAACAAAAAAGAAAGAGAGTCCTTATAGGACTCCATTTCTCCATCTCTTCATCTATAAAAACATATCCCATCCTCCACATTAAAAAGAGATCAAAATCCAAGAACTAGACAAAAAAATGAGAAAAGGAAAAAATAAAGAAAAGTGAAACAACAACTCACCTTCAATGTCATCATCAACTAAAAAAAGGTCTTTGAGAGATCAGAACTATGGAAAGAAATGCGACTACTTTGGCATTTAAAAGGTCCGAAGGTCTTTGGGAAACCTAAACTATGAAAATGGATGCTTCTAATTTAACCTTTAAGAGGTCCAAACGTCTTTGAGAGACCCGAACCACGAAAGAAAATGCGACTAATTTGACCTTTAAGAGGTCCAAAGGTGTTTGAGAGACCCGAACTATGAAAGGAAATGCGAGATAATTTGACTTTTAAGATGTTTAAAGGTCTTTGAGAGATCCGAACTACGAAAAGAAATGCGACTAATTTGACTTTTAAGATGTGCAAAGGTTTTTTAGAGACCTAAACTACGAAAGGAAATACGAGGTTGTGGATTTGAACTATGAATATAGGTCCCTGCCCAGACCTTCTATCATTAAAGCTCAATCTAAAGTGACCTGTAAGAGGTCTAACAATCTTTAAGAGATCCAATCTATGATCTAAAGTAACCTTTAAGAAGTCCAAAGGTCTTTGAAAAATTCAAACTATAAAAACGTCTCGAATGTAGGAAACATAAAGATTCCTTGTATGGGTGTTATGCCCGAACCTTTGAGTTGAGTGCCTTTACTGTATGAGGCAAAACTTAGAAGACTTTAAAGAAGGTTCGTTGTATAGGGTCGCCTTGCCTTTGAACCTTGGAAATGGATATCTCGATTGTATGAGATTTTAACCCAAAAGGTCTTTAACCTTGGAAATGAGTATGTCAACTATATGAGATTTGAACCCATGAATTTTTTGTAAGGTTGAGCCCTAAGATTCTAACAAATTTGCAATAGATAAAGATTGGTTGTCAGTATAATCTTCGTCGATGAAGGATAATTGGGGTGACCCATATGTGGGGTTGATCATGAGAGATTCTAACAAACCTAAAATAGATGAGGATTGATAATATTATACGACCCTTGTCGATGAGGAATAATTGGGGTGACCCACGAGTGGGGTCGATCATGAAAAGTTCTAACAAACCTAAAATAGATAAGCATTGATTATACTATGTTTCCTAAGAATCTCGAAGGTCCAAGGAAAGGAAAGCGGAGGTCTATCTTAGGAATTGAGATGAAAAGCTTTTCACCCACTTTGGATTAAAGTACAGCTTAAACTTGAGGATTCGAGTTGGATTTGAAATGACTAGTACTTCTAGACCTATAGATGCACCTAGGTCTAAAATATCAAAACCTTAAGTCTAATTTGGAAATAACTCCACGAATCCTAGAAGTTGGTGTGATCGAGATGTGAGATAGATTCTTAACTTTTTCTTATTTTCCAAATTCAAATTATTCAATTAAGTTTACCCAATCCAGGATTGACCACTTAAATGCATAAGGAAGCTTATGATGATCATAGTGATGACATTGAGTCCTAATCCTATACTTGAGAAAATTCGGAATACTTCGATGGACCTAGAATTTAGACCTAAGTTCAAGGTTACCCTCAACACTAATGAACCTTCGACTTGACTCTAAGTAGGAATGTGAAGGCACATCAGATTTAAACTTACCAACATAAGTCATGAGTGGGAAAAATTCCATGTTCTATTCCGATCTATGGTCGAACTTCAAATTAGGCCACATAATTGTTCTGGCCAAGGGTAAAGGTAGATAATACCAAAAAATCCCTTTGACGTAGGGGGCCACTCTGTATCATAATATTGCCCGGCCATAGGTTAGGTACAATCAGGTAAAAATTTTGCCCTGGCCATAGGTAAGGTACGACCAAGTAAAAATTTTGCCTTGGCCAAGGTTTAGATACGGTTAGGCAAGATTTTTGCCCTAGCCAATGGTAAGGTACGACAAGCAAATATTTTTTCCTAGCCATGGGTAACCCACAGACTAAAACTAATCTTTTGCAAAAATAAAAAAAAAAAAATTTCTTCCCAACATCAGATTTCAACTAGTTTTATTGGATTTTGGTCCTCTTCAAGTTGGAAATTGACTTTGGAGAGTCTAAGTTGTTAGTACCATGTTTTGTCAATTCCAAGATTAGTCGTATGTTGTCATGTTGTAACTACTGGAAGATATTGTTCAAAACGAATGAAGAGAAATCAGCATGCATTACACCAACAAATCCGTAGTGTATCAAAACCAACCAAGGACAAGGGATAGCACACCCATGGAGCATCAGAACAAGTTATTATCGTAGTATCTTTTGAGTGTTCAGAGTTTATCCCAAAACCAGCTCAATCTCAAGGAAAATAGAGGCTGTCGACAGGAGTGAGGATCCACCATCAGCCACCGATAGAACAGAATGGAACTCAAGGCATCGGTGGTAAAAGCATAATCTTGACGGTTCCACTGATAGAATAAAGTGGAACTCAAGGTATCGGTGGCAGAAGCTTGATCTTGTCGGTTCCACGGACAGAATAGTTATCGGTTCCACTGATGAACAATTTGTCGGTTCTACTGACATCCACCGCCAGAACAAAATAAGAAAACATCTATCGGTGACAGAAGCTCGATTTTGTCGGTTCCACCGTCATAATGCTCATCTGTCCCACCGATAACTATTGGAGGTTCCATTGACAGAGCTACCGATAGTGTTCAATGGTAACATTTTTGACCGTTACTTTTGATCGATGCCACTGACAGGAAGTCGTTAAGTGCAGTTTCTATAAATTAGAAGCTCTAGGCTTCATTGGTTTTTTGATCAATAACTTCTGAATTAAGCCCAAGTAAATAAGTACAATTCAAGAGGCTTAACAAAGGAAGAAGAATCGTTGGGTGAGGTCTAAACCATGCATATCATGCTACTTCATCTGAGTTGATCAAGCTTCACTAACTTCATCCTTCAAGCAGTTATACTCTAACATCGAACTAGGCGAGGAGCCAAAGACGAAGGACGAAGTGAAGAACCAAAGATTAACAAACTCATCTCATTCATCATAATTGTGAGTTTGTTCTATTTTAACTTCAAAATACTCTTGTAACAGTTTTCTTGATTTCCTCTTCAAAATCAAGCACTTGATTGAGTTGCGGACTCAAGTTGAGTGATAAAGATTGCTGAGTTACGTAAACATAAAACTCAGATATTTTGAGTGGATGTGGTTCACCCAATCTTAGGGTTGTAGAATTAACCCGGGAAAAAGTATATGTGTGGTTTAAGGTGAATCAAAAACCTCAGTTTTAGTCAACATCGAAGAACCATCGATTGGGGTTATCTTGGGAGTGGACGTAGGCACAGTTGCTGAACCACTATAAATTGTGTGTCTTGTGCTTATCTCTAATTTCTGTATCTTCATGCAAATCTGAACATATACATGATTAATCACTGCATGCATAAATCTTTTGTTCCATGGATGATTTGGTGAATGCTGCAATAGAACGAATTCATTAAAAATTCAGTCGCACCTAAGTGTTCACATTTAGAAGAATTTTTAGTTGGTCATATTCCCCCCCCCCCTCTAGGTCTAGACATTGTCAAAGCCTGTAATTTCATAAGTCATTATGGAATGTCGTGTAAGGCTTACAAGAATGGAAAAATAGGAAATCCCCCCTTATCAAAGGTATGCTATTCTATTATATTACATAAACCATCGAAACAAAACCTTACAACTTGACCTTTGTGGGTTGACTCGAATTTACAATACTTTAAAGAGTTGGCATACAATCCGTTAGAAATTTTTTTTTCAAAATATGTTATAAACCTCTAATCGAAGGCTATGCATGATTGGTGATAAGTAGGTTGAAGGTTCTCAAATCTTTAAACCTCCATACAAGTCGAAGCAAGTGTTTCATAGGTTTGTGATTGAGTTGGATATTTTCGTCTCTATTTCTTAAGGTAAGCGACCTCAAGGCATATGATTACTTGGATCTGGAGCTAGAGAGTTTTTATGGGATAGATAGTTTGTATATTGGCTATGATCAAGAGGTGTACAAGTGCATTTTAAAAAAAAGGTGTGCTAATTTTACAAGTAAATCAATCTCCCATTATTACAAACATTCACCCCTCACTAAGCAAGAACATAAGAAGAAAAAAAGATAATATTAGTTACAAAAAGGAAAAAACATCAAGTTAATGTTTCAAAATCAACACCAATGGTCATTAACATTCTGGTATGAACCCTCGATTTTCCCAATGGATTTGTTAGGTTGTAGATATGCGGGCTTCAAAATCTTTTGGGAAAGTTTTGAGCTCATCTACATGGGTTTAAGAGTCATCACCATTTATTTAAAGTATGAATGGACATTAATTATTTTTGTTGGCTTGTAGTGACTCACATATCCAAAAGATAAGGGAAAATGGTTTACCTAGAAATCTAAGGTAAGGAAGTTTGGTTGAGAGACAAGGAAGGTGTTAGGCACTTTGTCCCTCCATCCTAAGATGATTACCAATACATGACCAAAGTTGAAGATTAAAAACTCTTTTTGGATTTTAAAAATAAAGTAAACTATAGAGAAAAGTAGAAAAAAAATCAATTATAATCTAGTCCTAGAAAATGAACAAAATAAGATAATAAATAAGCTAAAACAGAAATGTTGCTTATTGAAATTTTTTATGAGCCTAAAATTTTGGTGAGAATCCATGTGGATTTCACCTCCTTCAATCTCAAAGCTCTTTTTTAGAGGTTATGTGCTCACTTAGGAGCATCTTTTTGTTGGTTTAACCTTTAGGAGGTGTCCATGAGTTGGACACAACCAAGGAAAGATTAAGGACCTTATATATGCAATGTGTCCTCTTTGGGACTATTTTTGTTAATTTAGAAATTTAGGTGTACATTTAGATAGATCCTCATCTTTGACCCTTAGCTATTTTAAAGGAAAGATGTGATGTGTGTACTTATTATGTATGCATGTAATGGACTTAAAAATAGAAGAGTATCTTCAAGGAGGGATTACTCTCTACTTCTTAACCCAATCGGAAAGAAAAAAAACAAAATCACTATTCTAAGAATTTAAACTTGCAAGAAAAGTAAATAACAACTAATCTAAAAAATTGAAACTTGCAAGAAAGTAAATGAATAATTAATTTATTCTAATACTCATAGAGCTTATTGAGGGTTTATAGGAGGAGATTACCTCTAGTAGATTTTACTCTCCACCTCTTTGCCTCATCAAAGTGAGTAAAAATCTACATTATTACAATAAAAAGAAAAATGAAGCAGACTTGCAAAATATAAAGAAGAGAGTAAGTAGAAGATGGAGGATTAGAAGGGGAGTTACATGAAAAAAAAATCTAAAAGTTAACACTAACACCCCACATTGGTCTCTTCTTCTTCTTTTTCTTTTTAGTTAGAACTTCTTGGAGGTTTGGGAATGGATTTTGACAGAATTTTGGTAGGCTAGAGAGCTTTGAAAATAAGCTTGGATAAAATTTTAGCTTCTTGAGCCCTTATTTCTTACCTTGGATGAAGGTCTTATTTATAGGATTTTGGGAGACCCTTGGGGGTAAACTTGTCTTAGATGATATGATTTTCAATATTCTCAATAAAACCTCCATCAAAAGTATTAATTTCACCTTCTAACCTTGTCATTGATGGTCTTTATCCTCTTGTTGGGTCTTACCAATTTTGATCATTAATGGGTATGATGATAAACATCCAAAAGTTCTATAGAATTCTTGATAATAGTTAAAATGGTCCTAAGACCTTGACTTTGAGTCAATGTGAACGAAACAAACTAAATGACATGTAATTAGATGGTAGGTTTTTGATTTTTTTGGTCATTTCCCTTGAAAAAATCTCTAACAAATTAGGGATAAGTTGGTCATTAGATACAAGTTCTAGAGAATTCTCTAGGGAGGATAAAGTAGTTATATACTTTGAAATTTGACCAAATTACATTGAATGCCATGGAACCTCTTTGAATTGTGAAGAAAATGGAAAAGATTAGAAGAGAGATTTACCTTTGATGAGTTTCAAAAAACCAAGGTTATTGGGATAATTGGCCTTAAGTGGGGACCAAGCAAGGTAAAGTCTTTATTAGAGAATTTGGTGAATTACTTAAAAACAAGATGAAAGAATTATTTTTGATAATTAAAAAAATGGTAAAAGGGTAAGATGACAGGTTTTCTTGAGGAAAAACACTATTAGATGACAGGCTAAATTTTTTTGAAAATTTGGTCATTAGAACTTGGTTGCTTGCAAATTGGGATTTTTGAACCCTCTGAAAATGTATCTTGGGTCAATTCCTTTCTTGAAAAGCTATTTGGTGTTCTCGGACTCGATCTAGGCAAAAATGAGGTGTCTACAATATAGATCTCTAAGTAGAAGAGTTGAGTGCAGAGGACATAGTAGAACAAATGGGTATCAAATCAGGATGAAAAGCCTTCGTGGACACATCTTCAAACTCAAAAGGATCAAGGATTGTGATGGTGGTAGTCACCCTAGAGAATGCAAGGATAGAGAAAATCGTAAAGCTATGATTCAGAGCTTTCAATAATAAAGTAGAGTATGAAGCAATGCTACTTAGTTTGAGTACGTTGCAGGAACTCGAGGCAGAAATACTATAGACTACAATGATTCTCAACTAGTGGTTAACCATGTCAATGGTAAGTTTAAAGCCAGGGATTCCAAAATGTAACTCTACTTGGAAAAGATCAGAGCAATGGTAATCCAACTCAAGGAGATAAGGGTAGAACACATACCCCAGTTAGACAACATGCACATTGATGCATTAACTTTTTTAGCTTCCATACTAACAAGATAGGATAGAAGAGACCTCTCACTCAGATTCCAGGAGAGACCAGTAATTGAAGAATCTAACTTGATCAACCTAGTGGTGTTACCTAAGAATCCAAGTTGGATAGATCATATCGTTTCCTTCTTTCAATCAAGGCAGTTGCCATCAGATCCAATGAAATCAAGGTAGATTAGAACTAGATCAGAATGATATATTCTAATTGAAGGACAACTCTATAGAAAGTTATTTGGAGGGCCCTGTATTCATTGCCTAATTCTAGATAAAGCATAACAAGTACTAAGTGATAATCATAAAGGAAATTGCAAAAATCACTCGGGAGCTAGGTCGTTGGCAAATAAATTACTCTCACAAGGATACTTTTAGCCCTATATTTAGAAGGATGTTTCCCTAAACGTTAAACATTGTGACAAATACTAGAGGCCCACAAAACTCATTTACCAACCAGTAGTCCGGCTGAATTTGATAATCAGTCCTTGGCATTTTGTTTAGTGGGGGATGGATCTGGTTGGACCACTTTTTAAAGTATTGGGGAACTTGATCTTCCTACTCGTGGCGACAAACTACTTCACCAAGTAGGTAGAAGTACTCGTTTTGCCTCATATTCATCAATAAAAAGTTTAGAAGTTCATCTGGGAGCACATCATCTACCGGTTTGGTATCCCAAACACCATTATTTCAGATAATGAGATGCAATTTTCAAGATAACATACCAAAACCTTTTGTTGGCAGAATGGCATAAAGCAATCTTTCTCTTCTCCCTAGTATCCTCAAGGAAATGGGTAAAAGCTAAGGCTACAGACAATGCCTTGGTCGACATTTTGAAGAGGATATCAGATGAAACCAAAAGGAGATGGACATTTGTGCTACATAAAGTATTATGGGCCTATACGACAATTGCTAGGACATCAACTCAGTCTTCTCTATTTTCCATGGCATATGGGGTAGAGGTGATAATCCCAACCGAGAACAATTTCCTTACTACATGTTCAATAATAATGCTGATAGAGTTGAATGATAAGTAGTTGGTGGCTAAGCTAGATCTCTTAGAAGAAAAATGAAACTTAGCTTGGATAAGGTTAGAAAACTATCATAAGAGGTTGCAAAAAAACCACATCTAGAAAGTATGTGAATGGCAATTCAGATAAAATGATTTAATTCTTCAAAGAGTCTACTAGAATACAAAAGAGCTGAACATCGAATAGTTGGGACCAAACTATGCAGGCCCTTACTTAGTGACCAAGGCTGAAATAAAGGGAGTTTACTATCTTGCTACCATGTTAGACCAAAACTTATCTAAGTCATGAAATACTTGTAACCTCAAGTAGTATTATCAATAAGAAATGACTCTATTTTTCTTATCGTTGTGTGCGTCAGGGTCTCGAGTAACCTCTGTTGTCTTGAGTAGCAACACAACCATTGTGGCCTTTGTTTGGTTCAACTTTGCGTGGTTTAGGGTCCCTAATGACTTTTGTTGTCCCAAATGGCAACACATCCCTTGTGGCTCTTGTGCGATTCAACTTTGTGTGGCTCAGGGTCTTGAGTGACCTTTGTTGTCTTAAGTGATAGCATAGCCCTTATTGCTTTTAAATGGTTCAACAGCATGGCTTAAGGTCCCGAGTGACCTTTTTGTTTTAAGTGGCAACACAACCCTTGTGGCTCATTTGTGGTTCAACCTTGTGTAGCTTAGGGTCCCTAGTGACCTTTGCTATCCTAAGTGTCAGCACAGCCCTTGTGGCTTTTGTATGTCTCTGACTTTGTGGCTCAGAGTCTTGAGTAACCTTTATTATTCTTAGTGGCAGCACATACCTTTATTATTCTTAGTGGCAGCACATACCTTTTGTCTAGTATTACCTATTAGACAAAAGTCTCGTCATCCTTGGAAAAGTTTAGCGATGACACTTGGGGGGAAGAATAAAAAGTGATAACTTTTACGATAACTGAAAGGTATCATCCTAAAACAAGTCCAGAGATGACACCTGGGGAGTAAAGAAAAGGATGCATTTGAATAAATCTTCTCTTCTGTGAGTGTCCCTTGCATGACCTTATTTAAGTCTCATGAAGAAAAATGAAGGAAAATCTTATAAACAAAAAACACAAGAGTTGAAACTAAATCATTCATTCATTTGAAAAGTTTTGATTACAAAAATAGACTTCCAAAGGAAGAAAAAATGTAAAACACAGAAGGAAAATAGAAAATAAAAATCCTAAGAGGATGAAGCTCAATCTATTAACCTACATCAGTCTGTTTGAGGGGGGGTTTGACATGGCCTTGATCATCTTGAGACTAAAGAAGATAAATGAAAGGGGCCACAGCAGAAGCAAATTCAATCTGAGTAGCCATATTCGCCTCATCGACTTCAACTGCATCGTTAGAATATGAGATTGAAAGCGCCCTCGATCCGCGGGGTGCGCGGATCCACTTTTGACCATTGAGGTTTGGGAGTCGTCACCTAGTTATTACGGTCTAGGAACCGAATACTGACTCTAAAAAGGTAAATAACACTAATCTACGAAAGAAAATACGGGTCCGGAGATCACGTTACGAGGTTGGAAGGTGTTAGGCACCAACCCCGCCCGGCAAGTGTCGGTCTCTACTTCTTCCCAAAAATCGGTTACATTGCAAAATAGACTAAAAATAACAAATAATAATAATAATAAAAATATAAAAAAAAAAAAGTAACCTTGCCGATTACAACGATTCCCTCAGTACCAGCGAAGAGTATCTTCGTATGTATTTCTTTGCTATTCACCCGCCACCGGATCTGATTTCTAATCTCCAAGTTGAGGTATCTTCTTCTTAGATCTGTTAGTTTTCTGATTTTTCTTATGGATTTGAAGGTGTTTTGGAAGGATTTTTAGGTGTCTTTTGAGCTAAAGTTGAGGTATGGATGTTAGGTAAGGAGTTAGGGCTTCAAAATTAAGGTTTTGGAAAGGTTGGGGAGGCTTCTTGACTTATTTTTCTTAGAATTTATTCCTGGATACGAAAATAGGTTGTAAGAACCCTTATTTATAGATTTTTTTAAGTGCTTATTTTGATAGAGTTAGTGTTTAATTATAATTCTTTTAGAAAGAGTTATTGTAATTATTTTAGGTAGAGTTATATTTTAATTAGAATTATTTTAAATAGAGTTATTATTTAATTATGATTATTTTAAATAGAGTTATTATTTAATTAGAATTCTATTAAGATTTTGACTTTTAGTCTCACTTGATTGACTTTAATATTTTGACTTTAGTCCTACTTGATTGACTTTAAGATCTTGACTTTAGTCTTACTTGATTGACTTTAAGATTGACTTTAGTCTTACTTGATTGACTTTAATTTTAATTAGGATTTCACTTTACATTAATTAATGTTTTAATTATTAATTTCGAAATTTTTCATTATTAAAAGTGTAAAATTATCATTTTGCCCTCGGAGAGGACTTTTTGCGTTTTAAGTCAGTTTTTGATGTTTTAGGATGTTTTAGAATCGATTTTTCGTAAGTAATTCAATGGGAATATTGGTTTGTGTCATTTATGAAATTTTTTGTACGAAATGGTCGTGAACTTTATGAAGGGCATTTTTGTAATTTTATCGAATTTTATGAAAATTGGCGAAATGATTTATTTAGTTTCGATTTGTTGTTTTATGTGTTTGAAAGGGTATTCCTAAGCGTAAATGTAAGCTCTAGGGATGTTTTGGTAATTTGGTAATTTGGTCTTTTTTTAGTAATTTTTACCATGAAACTTTTTTTTGTCGGCAAAATGATAATTTCTATGTTTTTGGAGTTATATTTTCCTAGCGTAGCGTGGTTTCTAAGGTTTTGTTAGTTTGAGATACCTCATCCGAATTTTTGAAACATATCCAATAACAAATAAAGCATTGGAATGATCGTCCATCATTGGGAACCGTTGCAATCGGGTTGACAAGTTGATTAATTAGGCAAGTACAAAAATGGGGTGTCTACAGAGATCATGACATCAAGTTGCCAGATAAGCTGATCAACCTTTTCAAGAAGAAGAAGAGAGTATGGATGCCCAAATTTACTTTCCTAGATTGGATAGTTCACGGGGGTCTAGTTAGTGATCGTCTCTTCCATTTCTTCTACCTTGTTGTATTGAAGACGAGCTTCCTCATAACCCTCTACGTAGTCTTTGTGAGAGGCTTCTTCTTTAACAACCAAATATTACACGCTTAGTTGACCTAGTATCTTCTTTGTTTAAATCTCATCCTCCTTACTTGTTTCTTCTTGGCATCTTGGATTGCCTTAGCTATAAAAGGCCCTAACTAAGTAGCAACAACTAAACTAATGGAAATGTTTACCCGTTCTTTGAAATCAGATCTAAGTGAGCCTAGCTCAATGTCCTTGCCCTTGAATGCCTTTTTTAGGTCTTCCAAATTAGCCTTCCTTTTTTGAATACGTTCTTTGAAGTCTTTATGCTCTATTAACAAGGCATGGCGCTTCAATTCTAGGCTCTGATGCTTGTCTTCCAAGTCATCTTTGGCCTTGGTAAATTTAGCAAAATTCATCTCCAGGTCGATAATTTTCTCCTTGGAGACATGGACAGATGAGGTGAGATCAACAAGTTGATTCACATTCTCTTCTTTCTAACAAGCTGAGATGGCTAACTCATTCTAAGCTTCACACAACTTGAGGATAGTTACGAAGCCAAAGCGATGGGCCTGCATAATAGAAGAGCAGATTAGGTCAGGAAAGATTTGTACTTAAAAAACTTGCAAAACTTAAAGATTGACTATGCATGTACTTAGTAAAGGTCGTGACAAAATTATCTGAAGGTGAGCTCGAGGATCACCTAATCTACTTGATCCATGTCCTTGGGGGTAGGGAATAGGAGAACAAATAGGTGGCCACAAGGGGGTCATTGAGGCTACTACTCCTGTTGTAGACCAGGTTGGTCCCAAGGTCAAAGGTAAGTCGCATAACCCCCACTCGTTTTCTTCAACAAGAAGCCCAACTTAACCCAACCATTGGAATGATAGATTTTCCAAGGATGTCTTAGAGTTGACTCCCTGACCGGATCCTTCCTCATTCGAGTATTCCTCACCCTCAACTTGGGCAGCACTCTTCCTCAAACGAAACCTTCGCATGTACCTCGGCCACTCTCTAGAGGTGTTGGCCACTTGAATGTCTCTCTTTTTGGCTCTGCATGGTCTTAAAAGCTATCCCCTGAATATTCTAGCCCAAAGTAGTTGCTTCTAAGGTTTGTTCCCCCTAAGTAGTCCCAAGTTGGGTTTACCCTTCCTATGCCTCAGTAAAAAGACTAGGAGTACCAAGAAGGCAAAAGGACCTCTTTATGTTATGATCTACAACACAAGGGGGACAGGTCCAGGATGAGGGAGGTTGGTTGGGGCTTGAGTCATCAAGAAATATGGAGAATTTGATTAAATCAATGTTTATGGTTTTAGGTTGGGTAGGGTCCGCAGTAGAACAAAACTGTGGGTAAGAGTCGTAAGTTGAGTAACCTTATCAGGAGACTGAATGGACAAGTCTTCAAGGATGGGATCAAAATGAGGAGAAAGATTTTTAACAACTTACTCTTCTAGATAAGTAAGAGCGGACTATATTAAGAGGAGAGGTTGAGTTGAAAAGGGAATGGGTATAAGAGGTGGAAAAATAGGTTGGGCAACTCTGGTTGTAGTGGGGACCTTGTTTGCCTTATTTTTCTTTTGCCTCTTCTCGATGTCCCTTTTCTTTTTCCTTGTTTCAATAATTATAAAAGCAAAAGAGTCTGAATGAAAAATAGAAAAAGGGCAAACATTATAGCAACATTTGATTAGAAAATATAAAAGAAATGAAGAAATCCTGATCATCAATTACCCTGAAAATTTTGAGGCATCTTGAACCCTTCTCGAGAAATGTCGAAACCAAATGCCCAATCCCCTGAAATAATCAATGGATCCTTGTGACAATCCTTGTCAGAAATGGGGAGATCGTGCCCCTAGGACTACTCAACACTCTTAGTAGACATGGAGTAGTGCCCATGATGGTGGGAGTAGCTTTTAGGTTGTACTTGGAGAGAAAATTTTTGGAGGTTACCCCCATTTCCTCTACTTGCTCAACCAACCGATAAAATATGCCTGCCATTTGGCCAAGAGCCCGATTGATCTTGTTGAGATACTCCCTAAGGAAGGGGGAGATGGAAAAGCGAAGGCCAACCTTAATTTGGTCTGAATAAACTATTATTTCCTTTGATGACACTTATTAGGGTCATTACAAACCCTAATCGACATAGATGTTAGGATCAGGAATGTGTTGCGGAGTTTAACTATATTATTAG
This sequence comes from Akebia trifoliata, assembly GCF_017979445.1. NCBI lineage: Eukaryota > Viridiplantae > Streptophyta > Magnoliopsida > Ranunculales > Lardizabalaceae > Akebia > Akebia trifoliata. Next base: position 219,033 of record NW_028237691.1, on the reverse strand, counting down.
ACATTAGAAATAGGAAATAAACAATAAAGTTTAAAAGAGAAAGTTACCTCTGACAAAAAGGAGAAAGGTTCAAAGCTTGGCTGATTTGATTTGGAGAGTTTAGAGATAGAGATCCGGGTGTAAAGAAAATGACAATGGAAGAACTTGAAATTAATTGAGAAAACCTACTTATAACCCCTAACGAAATGATGAAGACAAATACCCTTTGGTGTGTGCCTATTAGCCTAATCGTTGCAGCTCTCGGGTTTAATGAGACACTTAGTGGAACACGTGTAAAAGCCAGAAATGTAGAACACATCATCATGATCGTCAAAAATTGGAAATGGAAAGTCAATAAATGTGAAAGAACATGAGGCAGGAAACGCAATGATTAAAGTTAAGAGTGTGTGCTAATAATGATATTCGTTTGGAATAGGGGACATTTCTTGAGATGACAATGAGGCTTCGCGTCTTCTCGAGAGGGGGTAATTATAAAAAGGGGTAAATTTGGTATTTTATCAGGACCCTACACGTGTCTTGATGAGAGCATGATTGAAGGCAAGTGGTGCCCACATCAGACCAATATTTCAGACTTGCCCAGTAGAAGGGTAAGACAGAGATGGACGTTTACCCTGTTGCCATAGCAAAGTAAGCTAATATGTGCGCACAATTCTTGTGTTGTGTATATCAAGCTCCGAGATCCTAAGAGAATCCCAAGGAACCAATGATGCAATAAGGACAAATCTAATTTGGTTAAGATCCCTACAATCATGGGATTTTCGATGGTCGAATCCCTGATTCATAGAGACCTAAAAGGAAACCATAATCTTCTAGTTACCCTATATATACGAGGGAGAATCAATAGCGAAGGGGGTTTTTTGGGCTCTTCCTCAATTGAGTTATTACCTATTCAATCAATCACTTCTACAACTCTAACTTGATCTTCAAAGGATTATTGGCAAGTACCATACCGGTGTTATCACGGAGGAGCAAAGAACACTTTCTCGGAGCAACATAGTCGATTAACTTGAGCTAAACTTTATTTCACCTCTATAGTACTCGTGCATGCATAATTCATATAATTTACATTGTTGTTAATTTACTTACCATTATTTTGTCCTTCGTCAAATGTAATATATACTTCTTCCATTTTTTTTCCTCATCATTTTCTTTTTCCCTTTTACTTGACTTTCTATTACTTTCTTCCTGATATTTTTTCTTCGTCATCCTCAATTTCTTCTTCATCTACTTCTTTGTCTTTAGTTTTTTGCTTCTACTTCAATCTCGAGAGTTGTTTCCTATGTATTTTCTTCATCACCTCCTTCATCTCTTTTCGATATGGTTTCTTCATTGTCTGTAACTACAGTATCTTCATTTTTTACAATATTATTCAACAATTGATTATTTCTAAATTAGTAAAATATGAGTTTTGTAATTCTAGTTTGCATAACTTAGCAATATTGAGAATCTTGTACGTTTTTTACCCTTTTTTTCAAAAAGATTCTCAATATTGTACCAAGTGTGTGAGTGTAATTCATCCCATATTTTTCTTATTTCGTCTATTTTCCACTTATACCCCTAAAGATCATAGTATTGGTACAATAATCGAATCGTCATTAAAATCCCTTTTTCTTCTTATTATGGAATAAATACCTCACTAGTTAATTTATTCCAATGGGAATCGACCCATGGTAGACGAATGATAATAGCTTTACACCTATAATGTGCAATCTCACATGCACAAAGAAGTCCCTGAGTGCGTCATATAGTGCATCCATAGGTAGTGGGATCCGACCCAATAGATTCAGACTATTTTTTCTCCTCAAGAATGATATGTAATGCATGTAGTAAGATGAACCCCCTAAGTTATTAAACAACACCCCACTGAAGTCATGCATGAAGGCATGCAAACTTTTTCTCAAATGAGGCCTTTATTTCAGTATACTGCAACTCCAATAAAGAGTGAATGGACTAGAACGAAGAAACAAAGGTTCCCAAAGAAGTTTCAAGATGTCTATTCAATTTTGCATGCGAACTCTCTGCCTAATTTGTGATAGTATTCCCAAAGTTTATTACTTGATCAATCCAAGCAATTACAAAACATTTATTGTATGATGTAAAACAATTCGATCTCACATTACTTGTAGCTTTGAATACTCATCTGAAAACTCCTTTTCATGTGTAAATAAGCGATCATCGTACTCAAACTCATTTGAAATAAATATCAACGAATTTCATGAGGTAATGAATTTGTCTCATACTTCTTTTGTTGGAAATATTGGTTTGCACTTTGCCAACACGTTCCTCAATATGTAGCGATAAAAGAAATTTTTCGCTTCTGGAAAGATGATATGAATAACATTCATTAGAGTGATCTCTCTATCTGGTGATGATTGACGAGAGTGAATGTATTGAGAGAATTGATTTTATACATTGTAATGCTCAAATATATTTGTCTTCATTTTCTAAATACATATAAACAAATGCAAATGAAAATGTTTTTGGCATAAAAGTTACACTGACAATCTCAAGAAATAGATATTTATATCTATTAGTCACGTACGTGCAATCTATTATGCCCCCAAATCTAACACAAATCACAAGGATTTCTCTACTAGATTTCAAGGCATAATTATCTATCACAATCCAAGATTATATATAATAATAGACAATAATTTTTTCAATAGTTATAATGTAACTGAAATAAAGTTAATAACTAATAATTCAGAGTTTTGGAAGTTAACATCAATCATAATCCATATCCATAAACAAAACTCAAAGATATAATCCTTCCAAACTACATAAGGACAAAATAAGTAATAGTACTGAGAAAAATATTACACTGTGCCCTGTCATAAGTTTCTTGAATGACAAAAATAATATCCTAGACTTTAATATATCTTAGACTAAAGGAGACTGCAACTCATCGATATGTTCTTCCTCAAAGACCCCCTCATAAAACTCTTTCTTATGAATTGACTCTTCCACAATTGAGTAATTTGAATTGGTGAATAACAGGGTGAGTAACAGGAAGTTACACAATAGGAAATATATTATTCTAATATCTAGTCACAACATGCAATGTATAATCATGCTAAATATTTAAATTATAGATACGTGAAGATTCAAAACCTTTTGGGATTTTGATCTCATCTACTTGGGGTTTAAGAGTCGTCGCCATTCAATTAAAGTGTGAATGGACACCTTAAATGAGTTTTATAATTCTATTTTTCTTAGTTTGTAATAATTATAATATCCAAAGGATAAATGGGAAATGTCTACTTAGAAAACTAAGATAAAGAGGTTCAGTTGAGGGACAAGGAAGGTGGTAGGCACCTTGTCCCTCCCATCCAAAGATGATTACCATAAACTGGTCAAAGGTGTGATTAGAAACTATTTTTTGGATTTTGAAAGTAAAGGGAGTTATAGAAAGAGTTTAGAGAAAATCGACTATAGTCTAAGTTTAGGAAATTGAGAAATTAAACCAATAAGTAAGCTAAAAATAGAAAAGGGTACTTGTTGGAATTTTTTGTGAGCCTAGGATTTTGACAAAAATTCACATAGATTTCACTATCTTGGATCCCAAAGCTCTTTTAAAGGCTTATGTACTCACTTGAAAATATTTTTTTTGTTGGTTTAGCATTTAAGAGGTGCCCATAAGTTGAACACCATCATAGAAAAAGTAGGGACCTTATGCATGAGTTGTGTCCTCTTTAGAACTATTTTTGTTGGTTTAGAGAGTTAGGTTAGAAATCCACATGAATTTTGCTATCTTCGATCCCAAAACTCTTTTAGAGGCTTATGTGCTCACTTGGGAACATATTTTTGTTGATTTAGCCTTTAGGAGGTATCCATGTGAAAGCGCCCTCGATCCGCGGGTTGCGGATCCACTTTTTGGGTTTTGGGAGTCGCCACCTAGTTTTTAGGCCTAAGAACCTAATCATGACTCTAAACAGATGAATAACACTAATCTACAAAAAAGAAATTACGGGTCCAAGGATCATGTTATGGGTTTGGAAGGTGTTAGACACCAATCCCGCCTGGTAAATGTCGGTCTCTACTTTATTAAAAAAAAAATTAAATAAATAAATTACCTGGATGATTGCGACAATTGATTTCCTCAGAGATGGCGGAGAGTGTCCTCATGTGAGTTTTCCTATTTTTTCTCCATCACTGGATCCACTTCCGTTCTCCAAGATAAGGTATCCTCCTTCTAGATCTGATTTTTATTTTATTTTTTTTTGGTGTTTTTTAGGGTTTTTAAATTTTTTTTGAGCAAAATTGGATTCAGATTTAGGATTTTGAGAAGACTAAGGGGAGTTTCCAGCCTCTCTTTCCTAGGATTTTCTTAACTTACGAGATTAGGTTGTGGAGGCTCCTATTTATAGATTTTTTTTTAAGTCTTTCAATTTGACAAAGTCTCTTCAAGATAAGGTTAATTAGGATTTGATTAAGGTTTCCATTCTTACGTACAATGAAAGAATATTTTTTAATTTTTTGGAAGAACCCCCTTGATTATATTTTTAATTTTTTGGGACCCCAAATGGAAGGGTTCTTCTAATAAATATTAAGTGGGCCCCAAGTGGGCCACCACTTAAAATTTGACTCGTGAGCTTAATTAAATGATTTTTTATTTAAAATCTTAAATTTAATTTATTAAGATTTTACTTTACGTTCATTAATATTTTAATTATTAATTTCTAAATTTTGAATTTTTAGGGTTAGAGAATTATCGTTTTGCCCTCAAAGAAATTTCAAAGTCATTTTTTAATGTTTTGGGATATTTTGAAATCAGTTTTTCATAAGAAATTCAATGGGAGTATCGATTTGTGTCATTTATAAGTTTTTGGCGTGAAATAGTCGTAGACCTTATGAGGGGTATTTTCGTAATTTTATCGAATTTAGTGAAAATTAGCGAAATAATTTATTTGATTTTAATTTGTTGTTTTGTGTGTTCAAAAGGATTTTCCTAAACGTAGTGTAGGCTATAAGGATGTTTTGATGTCAAGGGTATTTTGATAATTTTTTAGTGATTTTTTCTCGTAAAGCTTCTCTTTGTCGCAAATGATGATTAATATGTTTTTTAATTACATTTTCCTAGCGTAGCGTAATTTCTAAAGTTTTGTTTGCTTGAGATACCTCATCCAAATTTTTGAAACATATCTAATAACAAAATAAAATATTAGAATATTCATCCATCATTGGGGACTGTCACAATCAGGTTGACGAGTTGATTAATCAGGCGAGTGCGAAAATGGGGTGTCTATACCATGAGTTGGATACCACTGTAGAAAGACTAGGGGTCTTATGCATGAGTTGTGTCCTCTTTGAGACTATTTTTTGTTGATTTAGAAAATTAGATGTTGATCCAAGGAGAATATCCTTTTTGACTATTAACCTTTTTTAAAATAAAAAGCGTGGTGTGTGCACATGTGTATGCATGAATATTTCAAGGAAAACTTATTAATGGTCTTATGATGAAAAAGATTAGCTAACATAAATGAGGGATTATTCTCTTTCCCCTTAGCCAATCTAGAAATTTAAAGTAAATTGCAAGTAATTTTAAAGAATTGAAAGTAAATTGTAAGAAATATAAATGTTCTTGAAGAACTTATTATAGACTTATGGGAGGAAGATTACTTCACCTAAGTGAAGGATTACTCTCTTTCCTTCATGGCATTAAATTAGAAAGGAAATTACAACTACATTATTGCTAGAATTTCCTTCATGGCATTAAATTAGAAAGGAAATTACAACTACATTATTGCTAGAATTTAAAGAACTCAAAGTAAATGAAAGCAAAGAGTAAAATTAAATAGAAGTTGGGAGATGATATGGGGTTATATTACATGAAAAAACTAGAAAATACAACTACACCATCTTGGTCTCTTCTTCTTCTTTCTTTTTCTTATTCTTAGTTTAGATTTCTTAGGAGTTTGAGGAAGGATTTGAAAAGAATTTTGGTAGGATAGAGGGTTTTGAGGAGAGTTTGACATAATTTGGGGATTACTTGAGTTCCTTCTTTTTTTGTCTTAGATGGGTCTCCTATTTATAATATTTTGGGAGACCCATGGGGATAAAGTTGTCCTAAATTCTAAAATTCCTAATATTCTCACTAAAATCAAATACAAGGATACCAAATACCATTCATCAAAAAGCCATTGATTATTTTTTAAAATCTTATAAGTTTAAGCAATCATGATGATCAAACGATAGGGTTGTAAAAGATAATAAGTTTTAGAAATTCTTAAGGGGGCAAAAGGGTTTACAGACCTTGGATTTAGGTCAAATCTTAGAGAACTAATCTATATGGCACATAAATATGGATATGGATATAACTTGAGAGAACTCTTTAACAACCAAGAGATAATCTAGTTTTTGCACCTAATTTCTAGAGCTTTTTAAAGGTTGGGTAAAATTATCAATGTTCTTAGAAAATGATCAAATTACATTGAATCCCTTTAGGTTGAGGGTAAGTTTGGGGGGCACAAGAGTAAATCACCTTAATTTAACTCTAATAAGATGGGGTTAAGGTAGTAATTGAGCTCATGTGGAGACCAATACTTGACCAAAAGTCTTTGTTAGAAGATTTGATGAATTACTTGAATACCAATGTGGGAGAATTGTTAGAGGGTTAATGAATGGATAATAAAGTAAAATGGAAGGATTTCTTGGGGGAAAAAATCAATTAGAAGTGGGTTTAGAATGTCATTTCCATTAAACAAATTTGAGCCCACATAAGTTTGTAACTACCCAATAGAATTGGCATTGGGTGAGCTAGAAACTATTTAGAATTATGCTTAGCCATGGGTTACCTTTTTATTATGCAAAATTAACACTGGCCTTAGGTGAGGCAAAGTCAGGCCAAAAATTGACTTGGCCAATAATTACCCACAACCAGGATTAAAATCCAAACTTAAAATGGCTTATGGGCCTTGTGGCTACTCATCGACTTTAAAAAATTTCTAAAAGATTCCATGGGTCAACTCCATTCTCGATAGATTTTTGGTGCTCTCGAGTTTGACCTAGGTAAAATGGGGTATCTATATAAATAATGTAGGTTTTTATTATAACATAGTACTCAAATAATGACTAAAATAAAAATAAAAAACAATTGTAATAGTTGTTAATCTATCATTTCTATCATTAACATAATATATCATACTTCAAAATTTTTAAAGTAAAACATCCATCAATATTACATCTAAAAAAAAGAAAAAATACATAATACAAACACGTCGATATAACCGCTTCGGCTATGGCAAATCGGTATCCCAATACTTAATCCCCGTAGTAGAATGTCACCATTCTTATCTGATTTTGTGACCGATCTAATATGTTATAGTTAGGTGACCATTTATCCGACTTAGACTGGTCGTTGACCAAAAACCCAATAGTTAGTTGAACTAAAGGTAAAGTCGACCATTTGATGATTACAAACTCTTAGTGATCGCTAACTAGCTCAAGAGAGATTCCTCGCATTTTAACCTATCAAAAGGCAATACAAGTGAACCTCAATTATCTATATACTATACAAAGACCGTCCTTACACACAAAATCTCATCAGAAAAGAAGAGAAATTCTCAGATTTCAAAAATTGTACTACTCCCCAAGATATCCCATACTACTAAGGAGCATGAAACCACATGCATTATCAAAGATTGACCCGTCACTTCAAAAAATATAATAATATGCTATTCTTTTTATAATTTCTATGACCCTTTTCTAATAAATAAAATAATTTTGTTTAAGTACATAGATATAATTTCTTTTTTCTAAAAATATAAATAATGGTAATTATCTCTAGTCAACGTTATATTATGTATATCCATTTATCCATCATTCAATCAATCATATCTCACATGGTCGTAGGAACATGAGACATCATTTACATTTATCTATCAATCAATCATGTCTCACATGACCTACTCAATGCGAATGCTAGAGGCACCGGCCCATCACAAGTGGCGAACATATATTCTCTCTATCTATCCACTAATCAAATCAATTAATCACTCATTTTTATTAGGTATCTATCAAAGTACATCATTTTTAAAAATATTTGAGATTCCATAGTATCAATCAAATCCATATGATAATCTTTGATTGAGTAGAAAAGATTCGGAATAAGCGATAGAACAATTAATAGTTAAAGTTGTGAAAATTTGACTAAGTATAGAAAATGTGATTTTTCGAAGTTCTTCAAACGTAAAACAAGTTTTTAGGAATAAAATTCTTAACAAATGAGATTGATATTATATAATTTTTAGAGCTTAATTTAAAGGGAGGTAAAAAAAAATGGGGATTAAAAATCTGGCAAAAATGTTGAAGTTCGCATTTTGTTCTTGAACCTAAAAATTAGATTTTAATCCTTTAAGATTTTAATTTTTAAATTTTTTTTATTTTTTTCAAATAGGGGGTATTTTCTTATTTTTATTAAATATTTACTTAAATATTTTTAATGAAAATAAGTTGTTGGATATGTCTGACACTATGCTAGATGTGTCTAACACAAAAAAATAAAAAATAAAAGATAAAAAATAGCAATTTTTACATATAGCAATTTGGCACAAACAAATAGCGATTTTGAAATCATTGTTATAGCGATCAGACCATTATAGCGATTTCCAATCACTATACTAATGTTCCAAGGGGTAAAACATGCATTTTTCGGGATTTTCTTTCAGATTTTTTTCAAAAATTTGTAAAGACATAAAAACAATTTATTTAACATAAAAGATGTAAATCTATGGAATTAAATACTTAAACATGTATAATTTAAAGTGAACCAACCCTAAATAAGAAACTCCAACAAAACCCATTTGATAAATATATGTTTCTAAAGAAAATTAACAAATTAAATGTAGAATGAGAGATTTATTACATGTTTTGCGTTTTCTACAAGACGTCTTCGTTAAGATTGACTCTCAACAATGCTCTTTGCTCGACATCCCTAAAATTTGATTTTTGTTCCCAACGAAAAGTTTTTAATATAAATCGAAGATCTCAACAAGATGAAGTTTTTTCCTCTTCTCTATGAATTCTTGATTCTTGTTTTAGGATGGTTGAATTGATCCTTTAAGGTCTAAGATTTTTTATGGTCTACGTTGGAGAAGAAATAGAGAATCTTATTTTCTCTCTTGAGTTTGATATTTATATGATATCCAGGATGTAATGATAATTTATGTAATTATTTTCTTTTATTAATAACTTAATGTTTGAGACTTCGATTTATGCAAACTTATAGTCCATTTTGGATAATTTTTCAATATGAATCTAATAGTGTAGTCAAATCTTATTGAATAAAAAGGTCATTATAAATTTCTAGTGATACACATAATATAATAATCAACCACCTCGAGACACGACATATATTATCAAGACATTACACAATCCACTGAGAAATACAGATGGGAACCACTTGACAATTCGTATTTATTCTAAGTGAGCCCAAAACAAATCTCTAACTTTATCTAAACCCTAAATAGTTATGTGTCATTTTACGTACTATTTTCGGAAAGGGAATGCAACAACAATTGCATTTGAGATTTCACTGCCCTTTCAACAAGTCTCGCGAGCTTCCAAGTATAATAAATTGTCATCATAGTCAACGCATTATGAGCATCTCTCTCTTTTAATGCTCTTAGTAATTATTTTGTTATCATTATGGTGGTACTCATTTCTTTCAAAATTTGCTTCTCCTCATCATTTAGTCTTCCAGCATAGGAGTGACCTTCAAAATTCTCGAATAGTGGATAGGTGTGGGTACCACAAACAACATAAATCTTTCTTTGCTGGCCTGAGGGTAGTTTTATACCTCGTAATGAGAAAGGACAACCACAATGTTTGGTACCAAATTGTTGAGCTAGCTTTCGAGAATCAACCAATTTTTTTCCTTGGCATTTTCCAGCCCTTTCACAATCATATGTAATCCTAGGTGCATAACCAAACTTATTAAAGTATGATCTTGACACAACGACTGTACCAAATCAAGGCTATCAAAGACCCGTGAATAAATAATAAATAATTCTTAAAACATTAATATAAAACACACCATATCTATGGTGAATACATCCGTGATATCAGGTTCTTCAAATGATTCATCAACATTTGGTTCATTAACTTGTGGTTGTTCAATTGATAAAGGAACCTATATCAAAATGTATATGTTAAATGCTTATTATGCAACATAATAACAATGTAACAAACTAAACTTGAAAAAACAAAAGGAACCGACTAGTCGTGTACCACCCATTACCAATTGCACTCCATTAGTTTAAAATTCCTTTTGCACTCAACCTAGATGATCACACTCCAAAAAAATAATAGAAAAAAGATTACACTCCTTTTCTTCTTCTTCTTCTTCTAAGCACCATTTATTTGGATCAGTTGGTTTTGACGATTTTAAAGACATTGTGAGGCTTTAAGAAACTCGTTGGAATTCATATCGACTTTTCATGTTGATCAATGATATTTGAATTCCAAGAGATAAAATCGAAGCATAGGCTTTTATCAATTTCTAAACAAAATCTAAATGTGGATTTGAAAACCAATACCTTCAATTGGAGCCAATGAGAACATGAGCAAAATCAATCACAAAAAAATAAAGCACAAACATAGAAGAAGCCATGGGAAGATAAATAGGCCCCAAATCATAAGATTACCACAATGAACTGCCATTAGTAGGTGAAAATTGGTTTTTTATTATTTAAAAAAAACATTTTTTTTTTTTTATCGTTAGAGTGCATCAAACACTAGAGGTGTGCAGCTAGTTGATCCCAAAACAAAATTGTATAAATACTTACATAATCCTCTTCATTTTGAAATGTGTACGGAACTTCAAATGCAAAATCTAAGTCGTTTGAAGTATTAGGTGATTCCTATTTGAACACGAACAAATAAAATTATTAACTCAAGAAAATAACATGTCGACCAAATTGAGGTGTCAATTTCTAATGAATGTCATCCAAAACAGGGCCACAATTTCCAAAAGTTGGGCCCCAAACTAAGGCAACATGGTTTGGACATTGTCACTCACGATTGGTCAACACTATTATAAAAATGTCGCAATTGCAAGGTCAACATTACGTTCTACAATAGACATTGTAGACACCTCAATTTGAACGGGCCACTACTCGAAAGGGCCCAAAAATATCGATTTTCCAAATAAATGGGCCGAAGAGCCTTAAGGGCCCAAGCCATTGAAAAGTGACATTTTGACCAAACCGAGGCCCCTAAGACCTCTCAATGGTCTAGGAGGCCCAAGAAAAGGACTCGGCCTACCCTACGCTTTCCCAATATTCACCGCACCATTCCCAAAATCAAAATAATGAATTCTCAATGAAATTTACCGACGAGCCTTAAAAAACCCGATTTGCCAAGACGTGGCATCTTTGATCAAACCAATGATTTCAAAAATCACAAAAAATAAATAAAATTAAAAAAACGAGACTTGGGATGCCTACCACACCTATCCCTTCACCGCTCCATCTCCGAATTCGAAAAAAACCTAAGCCCACCTAAGGTCCATAAACCCTCAATTCTTCAAAATCTATCTTCCTCATCTTAACCCTAACCTAAACCTAATCCCACACTACCTAAAATCTAAAACCAACCTACAACCTCAAAATCCATTCCAAAATAACCCTCAACCAATCCCTAAAACCCAAAACTATTTCTAAAACCCAAGCCTAACACTACAAAGCCCACAAATCATTAACCATATCCAATTCATTATCTAACCCAGAACCCTAACCCATAAACAACAACCCACATCAACCAATCACTCTTTTATCCTCAAAAGATGACACATGTCATCACCCCATCTCACCTCCCTCACCCAACTACCTACCCCATTAATTTTCTTTAAACCTCATCTACCCACACATCAACCCATCACCTTTTCTCTCAAATCAAACACATCTACCCACACCCCTAACCTATACCTCCCCTAATCTACCCACATCAACCCATAACCTTTTCTCTAAAAAAATCTAATCTACCCACACCCCTAACCTATACCTCCCCCTAATCTACTCTCATCATTCCCTACAAAATCCACATCTACAACCTAAACCTACACCCATCCTCTCAAGTCAAACATCAACCTCTCCCTCAAACCCATCTCAACCCTTCATCTCCACCCATTTTTTACACATGGCATCATCTCCCACACCTCCCAAAATATCATCAACCACCTTCTTACACAACCCATCTTTTAATTAAAATCCCATCTCCTCAACTCACTTCACCAATTAATTACTCTCTTACACAATCTCATCCTCTCAACCACTCTCATTTATTTTATTCCATCTAATACTCAACCCAAATTAGTTGAAAGATCCAACCCATTTACCCTTCTTACACAAATGCCCTTCAATCATCTCTAATTTGCCACCACCTTTCTCTTAAACCCCACACCATTCTACCACTTCTCTTCATTCTACCCCATTATATCCCTAAAATAACTCCTCAACATCTATAAATACCCTCATCCTCTTCCCAAAAATTCCCTCAACTTTTCACTACAAAAATTCTCCCCTCCCAGTCTTACTAAAAAAAATACTACCAATTCTCTTCCCCAAGTCTCACAAAAAAATTATTATACTCCACTCATCTCTCTTATCATCTCTTCTCTACTCCTTCAATCAAATAAAAAGTTACATTTTTCTAAATCACTAAGAACTCAAGAAAATTCAAAGAAGAAAAATGAAAAAAAGAAAAGAAAAGAAAAGAAAATATCGAAGCATCAAGGTGGGTTCAAAGTATACCACATCCCTCTCTTCTTCTCTTCCCTCTCCTCCTCCCTCTTTCAGTATCCCCCTCCTTCTCTTTAATTTTTTTTTTGGGATGAATGGTCCTCAAGGCATAGGTTTATAAGGATCATCCCCTTTAATGGGATGATCCTATAATCAAGCCGAAAGTAAATCCCTATTTAGGGTACAAATGCACACACGTGGCACTTTATTTTTTGCATTTTCTTAAATCAAAGGTGACCGAGTTGAGTTGAGGTTATCACTATTTAGTGGAGAGAAAAGGTGCCTAATACCTTCCATTTTCTCCAACTGAGCCGCTTACCCCGAATCTCAAGGTTCGATTAGTTCTTATCCACCAAAAGTCACTAAACGCCAAAAATGTCACTTTTTCAAAAAAATGCACATCGGGTGACCATTCACACCCACTTACAATATGAATGGTGGTGTAGACACCCCATTTTTACATCCGCCTGATTAATCAAGTTATCAACCCGATCGCAAAGGTTCCCAATGATGGATGTCTATTCCAATGCTTTATTTTGTTACCAGATATGTTTCAGAAATCCGGATGAGGTATCTCGAACTGACAAAACTTAGAAACCACGCTACACTAGGAAAATACGACCCCAGAAACATAGAAATCATCTTGCAAATCAAAAAGAAGCTTCACGATAAAAATCACTAAAAATGACTAAATTACCAAAATACCCCTAACATCAAAACAACCCTAGAGCCTGCATTACGCTTAGAAAAATCCACTCAAACACATAAAACAACAAATCGAAACCAAGTAAACCACTTCGCCAATTTTCACAAAATTTGACAAAATTACGAAAATACCCCTCATAAAGTTCACGACCATTTCATACAAAAAACTTCATAAATGACAAAAACCAACATTCCCATTGAATTCCTTACGAAAAACCGATTCCAAAACATCCTGGAACATTGAAAAATGACTTAAAACGTAAAAAATCCTCTTCGAGGGTAAATGATAATTTCACAATTTTAATAATTAAAATTTTCAAAATTAATAAATAAATCATTAAATAATGTAAAGTGAAACATTAATAATTAATTATAAAATTTAAACCAAAAAATTGATCAATCAAGCTTTCAAAAAAAAATTATTGATGGTTCGCAAGATATTTCTTTAAGGCCCCCTCCATTTGGGGGTCCAAAGAGTCAAAAATATAATAGAGGGGGGTTCTCCAAAAATTTAAAGTCAATCAGGCAAGACTAAAGTCAAGATATTAAAGTCAATCAAATAAGACTAAAGTCAAAATTAAAGTCAATTAAGTAAGACTAGAGTCAAGTATTAAAGTCAATCTCATAAGACTAAAGTCAAAACCCTAATCTAAACTAATCGAGTCAATCTCATAAGACTAAGGTCAAAACTCTAAATCAAAATCCTAATCTAAACTAATAAAGTGAATCTCATGAGACTAAGGTCAAAACCCTAAATCAAAACCCTAATCTAAACTAATCAAGTCAATCTCATAAGACTAAAGTCAAAACCCTAAATTAAAACCCTAAAGACTAAGTCAAAACCCTAATTGAAACCCTAATGCTTCTAAAAATTTTATAAATAGGAGCCTCCACACCCTATTTTCGTATCAAAGAAAAAAACCTAGGAAAAGTAGGTGAAGAAGCCTCCACAACCTCTCCAAAATCCTAATTTTGGAGTCCCAACTCCTTACCTAACACCCCCTACTTCGATTTTAGCCTAAAAAACACCCAAAAACCTCTCAAAAATATCCCAAAAATCCACAACAAATTTGAAGCACCCAGATCCAAGAAGGAGATACCTTACTTCGGAGATCAGAAATCAGATCCGGAGATAGAACGAAGTAAGGAATACGGTACAAGGAGCCGTTTTCACCAGATCTGAGGGAATAACACTTTTGCAGATCGAAGGTAAGAATTTCATTATTTTTTAATCTAGATTTGTCATTAGCGATATAGATTTATTTGAGATAAGTAGAGACCAGCAATGACCGGGCGGGGTTGGTGCCTAACACCTTCCAACCCCGTAACATGATCCCCGGATTCAGATCTTCTGTAGTAGATTAGTTCATTATCTGTTTTAGAGTCAGTTTGGTTCCTAGACCATAATAACTAGGTGGCGACTCCCAAACCTCAAGGGTCAAAAGCGGATCCGCACACCCCGCGGATTGAGGGCGCTTTCAGTGGCGACTCCACTGGGGACATTGAAGATCAAACTTGAAAAGTCCCGAGTATGGGATACGTCGCTAGTAGGACATTTTTATTTGATTTTTAGTTAGTTGATTATTTGTTTATTGTGTTTTATTTATTTATGTTCTTTTGGCTTAATTATAAATCATGTGATTCAATTTTGAATATCCTAATCCGGTATATCATTTTTTTTGTCCAATCGAAAGTCATTCGGAATGACCCTAAATAATGCAAGATTTCAAAGGAATAGTCTTATTAAGGATGGGATAATGGTTTTTGGACCATGATTTTTTTTACACCTATAAGTATATTTCAATTAAAAATTTGGGTGTGTGCTTGATATAACATTTGACCATTTTCCTTAAAAAAAAATCATAAAATAATTGTTGTTAGGAACAGCAACGTTTTTTTTATTTTGATGGTTGGTGTGCGATGTACCCTTCGACGACATTTTTTATTTGTTTAAAAAAAAATTAAAAGATTAGTGTGCTGTCCATTGACAACAAGAAGGAATTAACGAAATATTAAAAAAGAAAAAATTTTAAGGTTCTGTTAAACAGCACTAACATGCTGGTGTGCGTGGGCTGCCATAAGTAAGTTTCTTTTTTTTTTTTGTGTTTACACCACTAACACATGATGATGTGTTTAGTGTGCCAAAAATAAAATGACTTCTTTAAATCCTACACATCGTCTTCTTCAACCGAATTCTTCTATTAAACTCGTCCTCCTCAACCAAAACGAACCAGAGATCGATCGATTTTGGCCTTTCAATCCAGCCGATATTGATTAACTCGATCAGTTCCTTACAGTGAAGAGATATGGAGTTGCAAAACAGCAACCATCTCGAACTGAATTCCTCTGTTAAACTCAACCAAAACGAACCAGAGATCGATCGGTTTTGGCCTCAATCCAGCCGATATTGATCAAACTCGATCGGTTCCTTACAATGAAGAGGTATGGAGTTGCAAAACAGCGACCATCTCGAAGTCTAATCGATTTTGAAAGATTTCCTATGAAAATCAATGTCGCTCTCGGCTGTAAAGTGTAGAGTTCGTGCCGACTTGAGTTGGCGAGAGTTCCCAAGAAGATGATTGGGTCTTGTAAAGAACGAGACATGTAGATCGGTTCTCTCTTTAAAAGGTTTTTTTTTTTTAAAGTTTTCAAGTTTTTTTTTTCTTCTCTGATCAGATAATTTAAAAAAAAAATCTTCCGATTTTCTACGAGGGTTTCTTTTGATTTTAAGAGGGGTAGATTAATTCAAAACCAAAAACCAGGATCTTGATTCATCAATTTTGTCAGAATCAAAACGCGTATGAGACTTTCGAACATGAATCCAGCGCCAAACATAGAAGTTCTGAAATTTTGATTCTGTTTTTCTTTTTGGTTGCTCCTTAAAAGTGGATCGGAAAGGTGTAGGAAATCCAGTGGAGTTGAAACCGATTGCTCTCAATTGATCTGTTTTCACGAAATCGGATTCTGGAATTTTTGAAATTTAGCCTTTCTTTAGAAATTTTCAGAGAACATCGGTTTGCGTTTGAGATGGATGGCGATGAAGAGAGATTTTCCTTGTTTCTGATTTAACAACACCAAACAATTTAATCGTTGGTTTGGGACCTTTTTCGATTTTTCATGTTTATTTTTAAAATTTTTGGAGGTCAAAACCGATGGATCAGACGAGAAATCGCGACTAAATAAGCACATTTTCATGGAATATTGGCTTAATTTAACTGATGAAGAATGTGGTTGTTTAGTTTATCTCAAGCTTTTATTAACACATCAATATTCATTTGTAACACACCACTCCATATGCGGGCAATTATTTATTTTTTCTAAAGGATTGATGTGTTATAAATTAATAATGGGTTGCTAATACACCTCAATGTTGTTCTAATTGTTGACAACCCTCTTTGCGGCTGAATGATTTGTTATTTTGACACACCAATTGTTCTAATGACACCTTAATGATTTACGTGAAAATTGGGGTGACACTAGTAAAAGATGGTTTGTCAACAACGATCCATTTGTTGGCTAAATTTTTATTGGGATTTTGTTTTTGATTTTTTAAAAAAAAAAATGGGTATTTGATTTTAAAATCTCCATCCTAACGAATATCCAGTCATCCTCAATATAATATGATTTGAAATTCTGAATTATTTTGGGCCATCCGAAATAACCCTCGATTGGAATACATAAGGAAATAATGTTGGATTAAATGCTTGCTATATGCTTGATATGCTCATCTTTAATCATGTGATTTGAATGGTTTTGATCTTGATTAAGTATTCATGTGATTAGGATAGTGTTTATTTCAATTAAATATTCATGTAATTCATGTTGTAATGATTGGTTTGATTGGATCCATGGGCCCATTTACTTGAAAAAACCCCGGGCACACCCCACCCTGTTTTGCACACACCACATGCACGTTTACTGTTTTGCACGCTTGCACGTCCCATTTAGCCAACGTGGCACTAGTGCGTGGCCCGGTCTCCTCGGAGATGCGACGTCATTCATGAAAACCACAACTCCAGTCACGTACCATAGGGTATATCGAACTGGGGCATCAATACCGTCTGATCAGTTGATTCTGAGAAGTATATTAATGCACCCAGGCTGGAGCGACCTGAGCCTTTGACCTATTGTAAGCCACACAGTCACATGTCCCGATTGCCAACGTAGTGCTAGTACGTGGTCGGTCCCCTCGTGGGATGCCAAACCATTTATGAAAGCTACAACTCTTGACTCGTACCCATAAGTATAAAAGATAATCTAAGTATATCAATTGCACTTCTTGGTCAAAACTGGTGCCTAAGCAAGATCTTGCCCCGCTGTACTCTACTGTACGAGGGGGATAGACTACGTCTGTTCTAGACGAGAGGTATTTAAGTGGGCCCTTGCTCAGCATTGTGCGCCACCTCTCAACTGGAAATCAAACTGGCTGTTTTTGGCTTCAGAGAAGTGAGTTGAGGTTTTAGATTATCACCTATACGGTATATCAAACCAAGTCACCACGTATCGAAAGGTATATAGGTGTGCTTGAGCAAGGGTGGCCAGATAAAAATGCATTGCATGTAGTAAGCTTAGAGTCTAGAAACCTTCCCTGTAGGTCACGACTCGAACTTATCTTGGGTGTTCCCGGGTTGTTTATTGAATGGAACCTTTTGATTGAGGAATGTATGTGAATGGTGTGAATGGTGAGATCAGAGTGTATGATTGTCCTCAAGGATCAAAAATATTGTTTTTGAAAATCAAAATGGGTGCACCGACCAAATAAAGAATCCATTCTTTTACAATAATGACCCAGTCCATCCCGATCCAACAGTCATAATGGACCGGGCCATTTAAATCAAAATGAAAATCGAATTTTCAAAGAAGAAAAGGAAAATATTTTCCAGAAAAGAATGTTCTCCAAAAAAAGTGTTCTTTAAAAAAAAATATTTTCCAAAAAAAGTGTTGGTCTCTATAAAAATGTTTTCTAAGAAAAAGTGTTTTCCAGAAAATATTTTCCATAAGAACAAGATTTTCCAAGAGAAAATACTTTCCAAATAAAAAACTATTTTTCAGAGAAAAAATATTTTTCAGAAGAAAAAGTTTTCCAAAAGAAAAGAAAATGAAGGAAAAATGATTTACAAAAGATCTATTTTTGCATGGAAAATTTTTTTAATATGTTTTTTACCAAAAATTTATTTTTTGCATGGACCTTATAAAATTATCAAAATATGTTTTTCTAAAAAGAAAATGATTGCAACAAATAATCAGAATTGTGAAAATTGTTATTCAATAAAAACATTATTTTCAAGAGTGCAATAAAATTATTTTCCTTCTAAATAATCATTGAATGGATGAATTGTTTAATGGATTGGTGCACAAAATCCAATAAAATCTCAGGGTTCATTTAAAATGTTATCAAGGGGGTGACACTGAAATTGGTTAAATTCACCTTCAAAGAGGTTTTAAGGTCATCATTGTATCTAAGCTCAATCGTCCATCGTCTAGCTAGGTTTGTAAATCCGGTCAGTTAGAGTAAACGTCAATATCAAGTCAACAGTCAGAAATGACCTCAAAATTTCTCAACATCATCCAGTTGTTCTTTGAAGATCATAGTGTTTCAATCCTACCGGTTGTAAGCAATATCTCAGTCCTCAGTCCTAATCAAACTCGTGTGGGTACTTGTCTTGAGTTTTCATGAGTCATTTGGGTTAGCTCGAGTCCTTTTTTCTAGCAAGGTCATGTCTTCCTTAGATTGAGTTTACTCTTTCCTATTGAGTCAAGTTAGTTCGTCGAGTCTATAGAGGTGTCTGTCGCCCCTTCTGAATTTGATTGGATAAAGAAAATTTTTGAATACCCCGAGCGCATTTACGAATTAACTAATAATCTAGCTTCAAGGATATATTTTTCTCCTGAACAAGAAGATGAAAGTCGGGCTCAAGAAGGCAAAGGTCATTGACCGTGGAACATAAATTAAATCCTACAGAGATTCAAATAGAAATCATCCTATCCCTAGAGGAACACAAGAGGATAATAAATTTTCTCAGAAATTTCAAAAGACTTGTTCACTTGGGCCTATGAGGATATGTTAGGTGCAAGTTTGGGTGTTGTCTGAAACGGATTATATATTGACTTGATAAAATGAGATTAAAGAAGATCTTACAAAATGTATCAGTGTTAGACTTCTCAACATGGTAGAGCTCCCAGCATAGATTATCATTCTCAGATTAATGAAATAGTTGAAGCAGTATTAATCTCTAATAATGGGTCGTACATCAAAGCTTAAGTTATCACTCTGTGTTCAAAGCTCGAGATTCGACATCACAGTATCTCTCTACCGCCCTCAGATTAATGGAAAGGTTGAAGCAGCCAATAAAATATCTCAAAACAATCATCAAGGAAATGTATCAATCACACCAGGATTAGTTAGAGAAGTTACCATTCACACTAGGGGCACATCATACTTCAATGCAATCTTCTGCTAGAGCTATTCCCTACTTTCTAGTGTATGATATGGAAGCAATCTTACCAGTTGAAATGGAAATCCCGTATCTCAAGGCCTTCAAGAAAAGTCAATTGTTAGAAATAGATTGGGTTAGTCAGTGGCATAAAGAATTAAAATTGATTGGAGAAAAATGACTAAGAGCTTTGTACCACTTGCAAGCTTATCAAAGAAGAATCACTCGTGCGTTTGACAAAAAGATCAAGGCCCCTCACTTGCAAATCGAGGATTTATTATTTAAAGAAAATCGGACACCTATTTTTGATCCTAGAGGGAAGTTCAAACCAAATTGGAGAGGTCCGTTCATCATCAAGAAAATGTTACCAGGAAAAGCTGTCAAACTTCAAGATCATGATCGAATCGAATTACCAAAGTCAACCAACCTTAACCAGATCAAACGGTACTACATTTAAGGAGGTAATTTTTGGTCGAATCAATTTTCCTACTACCTAGTTCATTATCTCCTTTCTCAATCCCTTTGAAGCCTGTTCAAAAAGAGAAAAATTATGCCTTTTACTTCTTAGCCTGATTACCGAACCCAGGAGAGGAAAAAATCTGAACTATGTTTTGGTCTGATCCCAAAAATTTGGGGTACATAGGCAACCTTAGAAGTTACTTTAGGCCCGACCACATAAAAAAAATTAGATTCCCCGACAAAGGAAAAATATAAAAAGAAAAAATTCAAAAGAAAAAGAAATATCATCCAAAATGGGGAAGAAAGTTCAAGAAAAAATTTTAAATGAAATGCCACACAAGGGGCATTTGGATTTTTGAGCCTCAAAATTCCTTTCTTTTTATGCCTAGTCCCAAGCCTACCTATAAAAGTCCTCCTAAGTACCGTGTGAAAAAGTCAAGGAGGGTAGCAAAGCATGATCAGACAGTAATTCTAGAACTTCAGAGGAAAAGAAAAAGATAAAAAAAAAATTGATAAGGCCTGCTAAGTTGAAAATCCGAAAAGGGCGGCTTAGGCAAAAATTAAGGCAAGCTCGCAAGGTTGAAAATCTGAAAGGTCAACTTTGGCAACAATCAGAGCAAAGAAAAAAAAAAGAGCTCGCTAGATCGAAAACCTGAAAAGGCGATCTAGGCAAAAGCTAGAGCAAGCTCGCTAGATTGAAAACCTGAAAAGGCGATCTAGACAAAAATTAGAGCAATAAAGAAAAATAGAAAAAAATCCCAAGCTGAGAGCGGTCCGAGCTGAAACATCAGAAATTCGAATAATCAAGTTCAATACTTAGCTTAAACCAGGTACAGACTCAGAAGTCACAAGTATCGTGTCTACGATTGATCTGAAAATTTTTACTTCCCCAAGTAAACCAATGGAGAGAAGGGTGAATTCTATGATGAGTCTCGAAAGGAAATAATTTTGTTATCTTGAGCCTGCCTCAAAACCTTCAATAAAATTAATCAAAATTAAAAGTTGAGTCTTTATTGCACTTGTGGTAATCAAATATTTCAAACCTTCATACAAGGGGCATTTTCTTTTTCCTCTAAATATGTAGTTTTTCCCCTTTATACTAGGGGCATTTTTTTTAATGATGTGTCCAATGCCATGTTTATTGTCAAACTAGGGGCAATTTATTCTTGAAGATAATGGGAACCCCAAACTTAAGGCTACCCTTTTGATAACAGTTTTTCGAAAAAAACCCTTGAGGTTCAAAAGAAATAAAAACTCAGGTTTTAAATTCACAAAACTTTTTTGATAAAACCTTGAGGTTCAAACAAATGCATTCTGAATCTCACATAGGAGATAGGACATCCATTCTGTCCCAAATCTATTCATTCTCAGATTCAACCACTCTTTTCCATATTCATTTTCAATCGTTTCTCTCCCAGATTTATTTCTTTGTTCTCAGTTTTACTCAGCCAGATGCCGTCAAGGGTTTTCTTGGAATTATGCTCAGATGCCACCAAGGGTTTTCTTGGAATTATGCTCAGATGCCGCCGAGGGTTTTCTCAGAATTATGCTCAGATGCCACCAAGGATTTTCTTGGAACTATGCTCAGATGCCGCCGAGGGTTTTCTCGGAATTATGCTCAGATGCCGCCAAGGGTTTTCTTGGAACTATGCTCAGATGCCGCCAAGGATTTTCTTGGAATTATGCTCAGATGCCGCCGAGGGTTTTCTCGGAACTATGCTCAGATGCCGCCAAGGGTTTTCTTAGAATTATGCTCAGATGCCGCCGAGGGTTTTCTCGGAACTATGCTCAGATGCCGCCAAGGGTTTTCTTGGAATTATGCTCAGATGCCGTCGAGGGTTTTTTCGGAATTATGCTCAGATGCCGCCGAGGGTTTTCTCGGAACTATGCTCAGATGCCGCCAAGGGTTTTCTTAGAGTTATGCTCAGATGCCGCCGAGGGTTTTCTCGGAACTATGCTCAGATGCCACGAAGGGTTTTATTGGAATTATGCTCAGTTGCCGCCGAGGGCTTTCTCGGAATTATGCTCAGATGCCGCCAAGGGTTTTCTTGGAATTATGCTCAGTTGCCGCTGAGGGCTTTCTCGGAATTATGCTCAGATACCGCCAAGGGTTTTCTTGGAATTATGCTCAGATGCCGCCGAGGGTTTTCTCGGAACTATGCTCAGATGCCGCCAAGGGTTTTCTTGGAATTATGCTCAGATGCCGCCGAGGGTTTTCTCGGAATTATGCTCAGATGCCACCAAGGATTTTCTTGGAATTATGCTCAGTTTATATTTACTTCATGCTCAGATTTGACTCATTTCTTACTCAAACTCTTTGAAATCTATCTCAGATTTTGAGCCCACACACTTGAACAGTTGTTACATCAGTCAAAGAGAATTTTTTAAAATTCAAGGATCTGACACTGCCAGTGAGAGCTCGCGCTCAAGGACTTGACATTTTTCTAGTTCGGGGAGAGTTTTACGCTCAATGATCCGAATACCCCGACAAATTGTTAAATCAGGCTGCAAAATGAACTGTCACTAGCTTTGGCATTCGGATATCGTACTATCTACCAAAATAGATTTGCTATCTAGTTTGTTTCAACCCTCTGCCAAAGAGGGGCATCTGTAGACACCCCATTTTTACATCCGCCTGATTAATCAAGTCGTCAACCCAATCGCAAAGGTTCCCAATGATGGATGTCTATTCCAATGCTTTATTTTGTTACCAGATATGTTTCAGAAATCCGGATGAGGTATCTCGAACTGACAAAACTTAGAAACCACGCTACACTAGGAAAATACGACCCCAGAAACATAGAAATCATCATCTTGCAAATCAAAAAGAAGCTTCACGATAAAAATCACTAAAAATGACTAAATTACCAAAATACCCCTAACATCAAAACAACCCTAGAGCCTGCATTACGCTTAGGAAAACCTACTCAAACACATAAAACAACACATCGAAACCAAGTAAACCACTTCGCCAATTTTCACAAAATTTGACAAAATTAAGAAAATACCCCTCATAAAGTTCACGACCATTTCATACAAAAAATTTCATAAATGACAAAAACCAACATTCCCATTGAATTCCTTACGAAAAACTGATTCCAAAACATCCTGGAACATTGAAAAACGACTTAAAACGTAAAATATCCTCTCCGAGGGTAAAATGGTAATTTCACAATTTTAATAATTAAAATTTTCAAAATTAATAAATAAATCATTAAATAATGTAAAGTGAAACATTAATAAAATTAATTATAAAATTTAAACCAAAAAATTGATCAATCAAGCTTTCAAAAAAAATTATTGATGGTTCGCAAGATATTTCTTTAAGGACCCCTCTATTTGGGGGTCCAAAGAGTCAAAAATATAATAGAGGGGGGTTCTCCAAAAATTTAAAGTCAATCAAGCAAGACTAAAGTCAAGATATTAAAGTCAATCAAATAAGACTAAAGTCAAAATTAAAGTCAATTAAGTAAGACTAGAGTCAAGTATTAAAGTCAATCTCATAAGACTAAAGTCAAAACCCTAAATCAAAACTCTAATCTAAACTAATCGAGTCAATCTCATAAGACTAAGGTCAAAACCCTAAATCAAAACCCTAATCTAAACTAATCAAGTCAATCTCATAAGACTAAGGTCAAAATCCTAAATCAAAACCCTAATCTAAACTAATCAAGTCAATCTCATAAGACTAAAGTCAAAACCCTAAATTAAAACCCTAAAGACTAAGTCAAAATCCTAATTGAAACCCTAAAAGAAATCCTAATCAAACCCTAATGCTTCTAAAAACTTTATAAATAGGCGCCTCCACACCCTATTTTCGTATCAAAGAAAAAAACCTAGGAAAAGTAGGTGAAGAAGCCTCCACAACCTCTCCAAAACCCTAATTTTGGAGTCCCAACTCCTTACCTAACACCCTTACTTCGATTTTAGCCTAAAAAACACCCAAAAACCTCTCAAAAATATCCCAAAAATCTACAACAAATTTGAAGCACCCAGATCCAAGAAGGAGATACCTTACCTCGGAGATCAGAAATCAGATCCGGAGATAGAACAAAGTAAGGAATACGGTACAAGGAGCCGTTTTCACCAGATCTGAGGGAATAACACTTTTGCAGATCGAAGGTAAGAATTTCATTATTTTTTAATCTAGATTTGTCATTAGCGATGTAGATTTATTTGGGATAAGTAGAGATCGGCAATGGCCGGGCGGGGTTGGTGCCTAACACCTTCCAACCTCGTAACATGATCCCCGGATTCAGATCTTCTGTAGTAGATTAGTTCATTATCCGTTTTAGAGTCAGTTTGGTTCCTAGACCATAATAACTAGGTGGCGACTCCCAAACCTCAAGGGTCAAAAGCGGATCCGCGCACCCCGCAGATTGAGGGCGCTTTCAGGTGGCGACTCCTAACCTTAGTAGATGTGGTCATCGTAATAACAAAATCACGTGTCTACAACTTGGCGACTCCACTGGGGAGTAAAGGCTCTACCCTCGTGTCAACTCGGTCATTTTGAAAAAAAAGAAAGGTTTCAAAAAAATTTTATTTGCAAGTTAACATTACTTGTTGTATTTGTTGTATTTATTTTTTAGGTAGGTTTCTTTTTATTTATTTACTCACTTGAAAAAAAAAACAAAAAAAAATCTGATTTTTACTTTATTTATCCAATTATATGTCATTTTAAGCATGCATATCATCAAAAAAATGAAAAAAAAAATTCTTTTTTTGGCCCAAGCCAAAAACCAGAGGCAATGTGCCTCAAAATGGGTATAAAAAAATAAAAAATAAAAAAAATAAAAATAAATCATTTTTTTTTTGCCGAATGGACAGTCGAACTTAAACTGATTGTAACTTTCTCGTCTGATCTCCGATTAGCTATTAGTGCATATCGATTTGCGGTAGAACAATATTTTCTTCCAAATGTGACAAAGTCAACAATATTTTGTCAAGTAAGAATCGATTTTTGATCTCGTTTACTATCATTTACGCTAGCATTTCTGTTTGACGTCTCATCGCGATACAAAATGAGTAGGAAAAAAGAGCATAAAAAAATAAAAATAAAAATTTTGGCCCAAGCCAAAAACCAGAGGCAATGTGCCTCAAAATGAGCACAATAAAAATTAATTAAAAAATAAATTTTTTTTTTGCTCAGCTTGTTCCTTACGTCAGTCTTGGAAACTTTCCTCTTGAAATTTATTTTTATTTTAAGTTTTAAAGCTTCAAAAGATCAAACGGATCATTTTTTTAAACTCAGGGCGTACCGCTCGCCACTATTTGATTGATCAAAATGAAAATTCAAAGTGATCATCGATTGGACCATAAAAAATATAAAAATAAAAAGAGAAGTCCTTTTGTTATTAGTTTATTTGTTAAAAAAAATTTGAAAAAAAAAATTCGATTGGTTGATGCGTAACCATGAATGTGTTATCCTTGTGGACTGATTATCTAAAAGGTCATGGTCTCTATAGGTATATTTTAATGTGCCTACATGATTGTAATGTGGATGTAATAGATTTGGTACTCTTTGAGCTATGTGGTATCCATGTAGAAATGATTTGATCTGGCCAACGGGCCCACTCATCTGGAAAATGCCCCGGGCACACCCTATCCTATTTGCACACACCACTAACACGTTTACTTTACTGCATTACACGCTTGTATGTCCCTAATAGCCAACGTGGCACTAGTGCGTGGCCCGGTCTCCTCGGAGATGTGACGTCATTCATGAAAACCACAACTCCAATCACGTACCGTAAGGTATATAAAACTGGGGCATCAATACCGTTTGATCGGGTGATTCTAAAAGGTATATTGATACACCCATGTTGGAGCGACCTGAGCCTTTGTCCTATTGTAAACCGCACAGTCACATATCCCGATTGCCAACGTAGTACTAGTACGTAGTCAGTCCCCTTGCGGGATGCGCAAACCATTTATGAAAGCTACAACTCTTGACTCGTACCCGTAGGTATATAAAAGATAATCCAAGTACATCAATTGCACTTCTTAGTCAAAACCAGTGCCTAAGCAAGATCCTGCCCCGCTGTACCCTACTGTACAAGGGGGATAGACTACGTCTATTCTAGACGAGAGGTACTTAAGTGGGCCCTTGCTCAGCATCATGCACCACTTCTCAACTGGGGATCAAACTGGTTGTTTTTGGCTTCAGAGAAGTGAATTGAAGTTTTAGATTATCACCTATACGGTATATCAAACCAAGTCACCACGTACCGTCTGATTGAGTACGCTTGAGAGGTATATAGGTGTGCTTGGACAAGGGTGGCCAGATAAAAATGCATTGCACGTAGTAAGCTTAGAGTCTAGAAACCTTCCCTGTAAGTCACGACTCAAACTTATCATGGGTGTTCCCAGGTTGTTCATTGAATGGAACCTGATGATTGATGTATGTGAATGATGTAAATGATGAGATCAGAGTTTATGATTGTTCTTAAGGATCAAAATTTTGTTTTCAGAAATTAAAATGGGTGCACCGACCCAATAAAGAATTCATTTCTTGCAAAAATTCAATAATGACCTAGTCCATCTCGATCCAATAATCATGATAGGCCAGGCCATTTAAATCAAAATGGAAATCAAATTTTCAAAAAAGAATAGTGGTTTGCTAAAGAAAAATATTTTTCAGAAAGTAGGTTTTTCAAAAGGAGTGTTCTCTAGGAAAAAATGTTTTCAAAAAAGAAAAGTATTTTCAAGAAAGTGTTTTCCATAAGAACAACATTTTTTCAAAAGAAAAGTAATTTTACATGGACCTTGGAAATGTATTGAACTATTCTTTTGTGTCAACTCAGGATGCTAGTTGCAGGCAATAACCCAATCGACCAGTTGGTCAAAACAACCATCACGGGGATGCACACCGTAGAGAAATTCAACTTTGAAAATTTCATGTTGAGAGGCGCCCTGTACTTCCATGAGTTTGAGATAGATTGGAACCTTTTGCACGCTATGGCTAAGCGTTGGAACCCTTATCTTCACATCTTCCACATTGGGCATATGCACTTGTGTCCTACTCATGAAGACTATTGTGGCATCATGGGGATATCTACTTCTGGTCCTCTAGTAAGGCCTTCATTGAAGACAGGATATTCTGGTGACCTCGTCACAGGTCTAAACATTTCAAAGGAAGAAGCCAAGGCCTTAATCCGTAACGGGAGATTGGATTTAGTATCCTTATTGAGTCCATACCACTCTCGTAGTCATCCCATCAATGTAAAACCAGAAGCTTGGAGAGCCATTAGAGACTATCGATTGTGTTTAGGAATCTTAGCCCAATATATACTGACCTCCAAAAGTGAGGGTCAAACTGTTCCTGAGTCTTTCATAGACATAGCTTCCCAGCTCTCTAGAAAAGCCAACCATGTACCTCTCATTCTAGCTGAAACCTTCTCAGGTTTGGATGCCATAAAA
Source organism: Akebia trifoliata (assembly GCF_017979445.1). Lineage (NCBI taxonomy): Eukaryota > Viridiplantae > Streptophyta > Magnoliopsida > Ranunculales > Lardizabalaceae > Akebia > Akebia trifoliata. Next base: position 191,279 of record NW_028237691.1, on the reverse strand, counting down.
AATGGTGAGGGAAGGGATTTCAAAGGAAGCCCTTACCTACTTTATATGTGGCTTTGCGATCGTCTTAAAATTGTGGACATTCCTTCAACCCTCGAGTATAGGCCAGAGCACTTTTTCAAGAGAAACATGTTAGTGCGTCACAACTCAGTTAAGGCTTGGAGCAAATGATTGGATTCTCGCCTTGCCCGTCATATTGGTTTGAGATGCCCTTGGTGGATGACGGACTACCCTGTTTTAGGTAGTAAAGGATCCTATTATGTCCGTTTGATTGGACTGGATGAGACATCTTTTTACCAACCTGCCTTGATCCCAAAATAGTACGGAGTACCTATAGAGTTTTCGCTACCTCAACACAAACAATTCTTTTCTCTCGAACCATTGACTGAAAAGTTAGTGCATCTCATTGAGAAGGCTTGGAACAAGCGCACCTTAGGATATCCAGATGGACCAGTAGAGTTCAAAGAGCTAGTTGTTAGAACCAAGAGAAGCAAGCCTAATTGTCCTAGCAATCCTGATGACGATCAAAACAAATCTAAGCGTCCATGTAAAAAAGTCTAAGTCAGAGTTATTGAAAGCTGTTATTCAATGAAAATCTTATTTGTTAAACAATTTTCAATAGTTCAATAAAATTTCTTTTAGTTTCTTTATGGATAATCATTGCATAAATGAATTGTTTAATGGGTTGGTGTACAAAATTCAAAATGTAATCTTCCTTTTTAAAATATCTTACCGACTCCATGTCGATGCCAGCCCCGTGCTGATGAAATTTTTTTTCAAAATATTTTATCGATTCAATGTCGATCCCACCTCCGTGCTGATGAAATCTTTTTAATTTTATCGACTCCGTGTCGATGCCAACTCCGTGCTGATGTAATCATTTTTAAATTTTACCGACTCCGTGTCGATACCAGCTCTGTGCTAATGAAATCGTTTTTTAATTTTACCGACTCCGTGTCGATGCCAGCTCCGTGCTGATGAAATCGTTTTTAAATTTTACCAACTCCGTGTCGATGCTAGCTTCGTGTTGATGAAATCATTTTTAAATTTTACCAACTCCGTGTCGATACCAGGTCCATGCTGATGAAATCATTTTTAAATTTTACCGACTCCGTGTCGATGCCAGCTCCGTGCTGATGAAATCGTTTTTAAATTTTACCGACTCCGTGTCAATGCCAGCTCCGGCTGATGTAATTCTTTTTCAAAATCTCTTTTACCGGCTACGTGTCGATGCCAGCTCCGTGCTGATGTAATCATTTTTAATTTTACCGACTCCGTGTCGATGCCAGTTCCGTGCTGATGAAATCATTTTTTAAATTTTACCGACTCCGTATCGATGCCAGCTCCGTGCTGATGAAATCATCTTTAAATTTTACCGACTCCATGTCGATGCCAGCTCCGGTTGATGTAATTCTTTTTTTAAGATGTTTTCCCAGTCTCGTGTTGATGCCAACTACGCGTTAATGTCGACTCTGAGCTGAATAACTCTTTTCTTTAAAAATTGTTTACTTTAAAATAAATAACTTTACCCGATTTAATAAAACGTCATGCATTTTTCTTTTTGTAAACAAGATAGTAATGCTTGATCTTCTGTACCCAAAGGTGGCCAAACGAAAGAAATATAAGCAACCAGAGGAACCTCTGTATTTTCTCAGATCTTCCACCATCATCATGAGTTCTTCCGAACCAGCACAACCCCCAGTAGTTGAAACGTCAGGTATCGATCCACAAATAGCAGCACTATTGAAAATAATTGAGAGGCAAGAAAAAATGGTAAGTGCCGTGTTAGCCAACGCCAGCATCATGCAAGCCCAAACAATACAGCAACATGCATCCGGATCAAATCAGGATTTACTCGAACAACCTCCATAGGGACCATAGACCACTATGCCTCCTGCAGTGCCTGAATACCAGGGGCCCCCGCTCTATATTCCATAGAATCGACCACCTCCTGTGGTCATTCCTGATGACGAATGCGAGTATAGGGCTACAGAGGCCAAGAGTGCCACAGATGAAAAACTGGCTCAACAAATCGAGTCTCTACAGGAAGAAATAAGGAGGATGAAGGGCATCAACACTATGAGTGGAACTCGGTTCAAGGACCTCTGTTTCTATCCCAATGCTCAATTACCGGTCAAGTTCAAATGTCCAGAATTTGAAAAATACAATGGGGTAGGGTGTCCGCTGTCACATCTAAAGTTGTACTGTGGGTTTATGTGCCAATATGGCGAGGACGACAGGCTGTTGGTACAATTATTCCAAAGGAGTTTAATAGGGTCGGCCCTCAAGTGGTTCTCCGGATTGGACCATACACTCATCAAGACTTGGCAGGACCTAGCTGAGATGTTCTGGCACAACTATTGGTTCAATACGGATGTGGGACTGGATCGAAACGACATGGCTAAGATGGTGAGAAAACAGAGGGAAATAGTAAAAGAGTACGCCCAGAGATGGCGGGAGTCTGCTTCACAAGTGAGGCCTGCAATGACTGAACAAGAGATAAACACCACGTTCATCTCAACACTAGGGCATGCCTTTTATACTCATCTGGTTGGACACACCACAGGCACCTTCTCAAATTTAGTTCAAGTGGCAGACCGGGTCGAGGACGGGATACGAACTGGTTTAATATTTGACTTCACAGCCCTAAGTGCAGCAGCAGGGACATCGGCACAGAAGAAGTTAGTGCCTTTTGTCAAAAAGAAAGAGGAAACTCAAATCAACAATGTACAACCCAGCCAACCTCTTTTCATTCAGGCACCAGTTCAGAGGCCGCAGGCACCACAAGTCCCTTGGGCGCCAGTACCTCGAGCTGCTTGGGTTCCAGCACCGCAGAATCCCTTTCAGATAGTTTCTCCACAAGCACAACCAGCACCACAGTATGGGCAAAATCAACAAGCATGGCCCAACAGGGTAAACAGAGTATTCACCAGATTGCCTATGACGTTGACAGAATTACTTCCGCTCTTGCTTAGGAAAGAATACCTCACAAAACGACCACCAAATCCAGAGGCTGCGAAAGGACCAGGGTATAACCCCAGCTTATTTTGTGAATTTCATATGGGTGCATCGGGACACTCCACAGATCAGTGCTGGCAGCTCAAACATCAAGTACAAAATTTGATCGATAAGAAAGCCCTCATCCTGGATGGACCTGCCAACCCGTCCCAACAACAGAATATCAATCAAAACCCCCTACCTACTCACAATGGAGAGGGGAGTGGGCACAGGGTAAATATTGTCTGTGGAGAACTAGACTTCAATCTCTCAGATTTAATAGCGCCTATCGGAGCAAAAATCACGGTCTACTTAACAAAGGAATCAAAAACACCTACGGTTAACACAGTCAACCACCACACAACAAACTCATCCCAAAAATCACTACCACCTCTCAGATTGTCTGACTCCACCATCCACCCCACTCATCAAATACTACTACCCGACCACCTTTAGTTATACCTTACGAATCACCAAGCCATCAAAATTCAACCCGACCTCCTCTTGTTATACCCTACACACTGTCAACTTCTCCGGAATCAACCCGACCCCCCCTTCATATACCATACACTTCACCCTCACGTCCACCGCTCGGCATTCCATACACGTCATCAACTCCTCACGCAACTCCTCCTATCATCACCACATCCAAATCATCACCACCACCCCTCATTCTCAGTGTAAAACCTGATCCACCTCCAATGACTATCCGCTCACCTAAACCATTCCCCTATAGCTCCAACCAAGCAATTCCTTGGAGCTACGAGACCACCATCACCACAACCACAGCGGTTGAGACCATGAAGAAAGCAATGGTGGCTGACATTGGCCATATGACAAAGGCAGGGAAGTGCCAAAAGTTACCAGAAAAAGGGGTATGCATCAGGGAAGAAACAAAAGAAACAGTGAATGAGAAAAAAAGAAAGGAAAATGGCAAGGGCAAGATAAATGAAGAGAGCAAAGAAGAGAAAACAGGGAAGGTGACAGACAAGGAAGCAGCAGACTTCATTAAACTCATTCGTAAAAGTGAGCACAATGTATTGGATCAACTGAACAAACAGCCGGCTCAGATCAGCATCCTGGGTCTACTACAAAAGTCAGAAGAACATCAAGAAGCATTGCTGAGAATTCTGGGAAAATTGCATGTACCTACAACTACTTCGTCGGCACAGTTAGAACAAACAGTGGGTCAAATCATGGCTCCCAACCCCATCGTCTTCACAGAAAGTGAATTCGTGCCAGAGGGACGAGGGCACGTCGAGCCACTAAATATCATGGTCATGTGCAAAGGCATGATGGTTGCTAGGGTATTAATTGATAATGGTTCAGCCCTCAATGTTTGTCCTCTCGAAACTTTTCGAAAACTTAATGCGAACTGGTCGCATGTTAAACCCAACAATAAGGTTGTCCGAGGTTTCGACAGCTCGAGAAGAGACTCTCTGGGAGAGATAGATTTACCAATCACTATAGGACCCTGCACCTTCGAGGTCATGGAGATACCTACAACTTTCAACTTGCTGCGGGACAGGCCATGGATTCATATTGCTGGGGCAGTGCCTTCCTCTTTGCATCAAAGAGTCAAATTTATTATGGGGCAGAGGATGATATCTGTACTAGCAGAAAACTTGATTCCAGCTGGGAGAGCTCCGGACGTCCCCTTTATTGACATAGAGATGACGAAAGACAAGGCGTTATATCATTCTTATCAGTTTGCTGTTGTTAACCACGTTGAAAAAGGGAAAGAGAAGGTGAAGGCAGAACTATCAAGGGCAAATCTGATGATTGGTCGGGTCTTGAAAAAGGCAGGTTATCGACCCAAGCAAGGGTTAGGACCGGGAGGAAAAGGGAAAACTACGCCAGTTGAAGCAAAGAAACATACTCCTTATTTTGATTTGGGATTCAGGCCCACGAAAAAAGATATTATGGAAATGAACGACAAAAAAAGGGAACTCCGGTTAGTCAGAAAACAAAATCGTGAGCCTAATGTCTGGAATCTGGGCAGGATTCCTCATATCAGCGTCAGTTTCCCGAAATCACAAGTCAGACCCGACAGTCTTTCAGAACCACTGTCAATAAAGCCAGCCAGAAAGAAGAAGATAGTGAGTTTCAAACCCCAGCACAGTCAAGAAGACTTAGTCGTTGAGTCCCAATCATCCTTCATAGAAGGCATTGATGTCTTATTCAATGGGGATTCTGATGAAAGTCTATCAAAAGTGATTCCAGAATCCATCAACGTGGAAACCACCATGAGCCAAGAGAAAAAATCACCATTTCCCACTGGCATCGACTGGGCATCAGTCGTCATCCCACCAAGCTTGGGAGGGACTATGCCCCAACTTGACAAAGATCAATCGGAGATCATGGTCATCTCCGAACCACCGACCAAATCACCCAACAAATCACTTTCGCATCTCATTCACCCCTTCAGAGAAGGGAAAATTCTAAACTATTGGGAAGAATTCTCGTTAACCCTTGAGGCTGTTGAGGCCTAAAAAAAAACGCCGTTAAATGAATCTATTTTGCCCGAGGATTAGAACGAGCCCTCGTCCTCGGGTAAAGACTCTTTTGAGGACTCCCTATCTTTATTAATGAATTTGCATGATTGTTCTTCTTATTTTAGGTATTCGAAAAGCAACAAAAAAATAAATATTACTCAAAAAGCAAAAAAAATCAAAAACTTCTCAATAGACAAAAAAATCAAAAGTTTTCAAAATTACAAAAAAATAGATATTTTTCAAAAGTCAAAAAAAGAGTTTTCAAGGGATCTGTCTCAATCAAATGAGTATCTAGATAAAACAAAATTTGAAAGAGACGAGTATGACTTCGAACTTGACCTCGACTTTGACCTCATGGGGATCGAAAAAGAGTCTGAGGACGAAATGGAATACCCGCTTAAAGAAATCAAAGACTTGGTAGAACGTTACGAGAAAGGTGTTCAGCCAAACATTAAGGATACAGATTCAATCAATCTTGGTACCGAAGAGGACCCACGAATTGTCAAGATCGGAGTCTTATTAACATCGCAACAGAAAGAAGAAATGATCGAACTCTTACGAAACTATCAAGACATTTTCGCATGGTCGTACAGGGATATGCCGGGATTGGACACAGATCTTGTTGTGCACAAGCTACCAATTGCCTTAGGAAGCAAGCCGATCAAGCAGAAATTGAGAAGATTAAAGCCAGAATAGACCCTCAAGGTTAAGGACGAGCTCATGAAACAGTTCGAAGTTGGATTTCTTGCAGTCTCTACGTACCCTGAGTGGTTGGCTAATGTCGTCCCAGTACCCAAGGAAGATGGGAAGGTACGTATGTGTGTTGACTATCGGGACCTGAACAAGGCCAGTCCTAAGGATGATTTCCTACTCCCACACATCGACACTCTAGTCGATAGTACAGCAAGGCACGGCATGTTCTCGTTCATGGACGGCTTTTCAGGCTATAACCAGATAAAAATGGCGGAAGAAGACCAGGAAAAGACTGCATTTATCACACCATGGGGTACTTTCCACTACAAAGCCATGCCATTCGGACTGAAGAACGCAGGGATGACTTACCAACGGGCAATGACCGCACTATTCCACGATATGATCCACAAGGAAATGGAGGTCTACGTAGACGACATAATTGCTAAATCCGGCATTGAAGAAAATCATCTGGTGAATCTAAAGAAGTTGTTCGACAGGTTGAGGAAGTACAGTTTAAGGTTAAATCCTGCAAAATGTGTATTCGGGGCAACATCGGGCAAACTACTGGGTTTCATCGTCAACAGAAGAGGCATCGAGATAGATCCAGCAAAAACCAAGTATATCCACGAGATGAAAGCACCCATTTCAGAGAGAGATGTTCAGGCATTCTTGGGGAGAATACAGTATATTAGCCGTTTCATTGCTCAGCTTACGCCTATCTGTGAGCCAGTCTTCAAGCTACTTAGAAAAGACACACAAAAAAAGTGGAACGAAGACTGTCAGGAAGCATTCGATAAGATCAAGCAATATCTGCTCAATCCACCAGTCCTAGTCCCTCCTACTCCAAGGCGATCTCTACTTATGTAAATCTCAGTGCAAGAAACGTCAATGGGGTGTGTACTGGGGCAACACGATGAATCGGGACAGAAGGAACAGGCCATTTACTATCTCAGCAAGAAATTTACCAAGTATGAAGCAAAATATTCGACACTTGAGAAGACTTGCTGTGCATTAATCTGGGCATCTCAACGACTACGTCATTATTTGTTGAGTTACTCGACTATGTTAATCGCCAGGATGGACCTCCTGAAATACTTATTCGAGAAACCAGCATTAACAGGTCGCACTGCAAAATGGCAACTATTATTATCTGAGTTTGACATCACCTATGTCACTCAGAAGGCCATCAAAGGGCAAGCCATCGCCGATCACCTCACCGAGCACCCATTGCCTGATTACGAGCCATTAAAAACGAACTTTCCTGATGAAACCATACTACTCAAAAACTCGAACACTTGATCTGAGCTCGACCCAAATCTCCAGCCTAAACAAGTTCGAGAGACGCTGGAAGGAGACATAGATCACTTTTTCGAAACAAAAATAATCGAGCCCCATGTCTAAACCACTCCAGACAAAACGAGACCTTAACATTTTTGTAACCTTCCACTACCAGAAGCCTAAGCCAACGTTTCATCCTACTTAAAGTCCTTTTTGATCAGAAAATGTTCTAGGGCAACATAACGACAGTAGCAGTACCAATGATCTTGCGACTTGGTCCGGACCTCAAAGTCTTGTTAGTTATTAGAAGACTCAAGAGGGGAATCTAGATCGATTACTCAAGAAAGAGTGCCACTACAAGAGTAGAGTCGCCGATCTCGCAGCTCAACTTGAGTCACCAAGCCATAAAGACACAAAGACTCGGAGCAGAATTGTAATGAAAAAAAAAATACAAGCATAATCTGAAAGGGCATAGTGAAAACCTGAAAGGGTGCTATGAGTAAAAGAATCAGACTATGGCAAGATCAAAGCCACCAGCACGATGAAAATCCCAAAAAGGACGTCGATGCGTAAAAATGTAGAAACCGGGTTTGATGAAAACCGTAATTGGCATCAGGGGCAATAAAGGTTAAAAAAAAAACTCCTGGCCCGCAAGAGTATAAACTGTGAACGGCAAAATCTTTTTAAAATCCCGAGACCCAAACAGATAATAGTCTTCCAATACCAGGGCACTGGGAATGACTCTAAAGGAATCAAAAGAGCAATTGACGTTTATATCCTCTGTGATTGGCAAAAACACCAAGATTGTCACAACTAAAGATTTTACAAACTTTGAATTTATCGTACTCATTTGATAAAGATATTTCATAAAATTTCAAAAAGAAAAACTACTATTTTGGCCAATGATGAAGATTCTAGGACTTATTCAAACTTCAAGTTTTCAAAGCATTAGATACACCTGAGGCCAAGTAAGTACAAAACCTATTTTCTTTGCAATAATCTTTCAACATTTTGCATACATTCAGATAATGAAAAGAAAAATACAAAAGAGTGAATACAACGCAATCAATTAAACATCATGAAAAAAAAGTCAAAGGCGTTCTACAAAGCACGGATCCGGGCAGCCCGACTCATCATCAATTTTTTAGCGTCCGAAGCATCATGACTCACTAGACAAGACGCAAAGGGCATCGAAGTAGGGACCCCGAACGAGCCCCTCCTGAGATTACTCTCCGGGCCTACTGAGGCAGATGAACCATTGATCATCGAACTCGTAGTTGCAGCAATGAAAGAGTTTATAAGAATGGCCCAACTAAGGAAACCGTTGTGAGTGCATAGTCTTGATCATGCTTATGAGATTCTAAGTGAACATGAGTACATGCAAACATTCCCGAGGGGAATTGGACCAAAACCATTTGGATTGAAGTCAGAAGCTTCTCAAGAAACTACCATTGTTATCATGAATCATATTAACCTTGTTGAGATCCTTATGGATGTAAATCAGTGGTCCACCGTGTTTTTTAGCATTGTTTCAAAAGCAACGACTCTTGAGGTCGTATCAACAGGCTAGCAGAAAATTATAAAGGAGCCCTTCAAGTGATGACAGCAGAATTTCAAGTCCCACCAAAGAGAGTTTTCAATTTTCTTCGCGATGAAAACTTTAGAAGTGAGTGGGACATTATTTCTAATAGCGGTTAACACATATTACTAATGGCAGAGATCTTGGTAACTGTGTCTTTCTACTGCGAGTTAATACTCCAAATTCCAGCCAGAGCAACATGTTGATATTACAAGAGAGTAGCACCGATAAAACGGGCTCTTTTGTAATCTATGCTCCTGTTGATATTGTTGCAATGAACGTGGTTCTAAATGGGGGAGACCCAGACTGTGTAGCACTCCTTCTCCTTGGTTTTGCTATACTCCCCGATGGGCTAACAGTAAATAGAGGTAAAATTACTGAAGCTGGGTCTGGTGGATCTTTATTGACTGTCGCATTCCAGATCTTGGTCGATTCGGTTCCAACTGCAAAACTCTCTCTTGGATTTGTGGCGACTGCTAAAACAACCTCAGTGCTTATACCATTGAAAGGATCAAAGGTATCATTACAAGGGACAATGCATGAATTGGGAAGGTTAATTTATGATAAAGCAAAATCAACAAAAGAAGGCAATGAAGAGGGATTTAAAAAAAAAAAAAAACTTCAAAAACCTTTCGAGTTGCACTCAATTCCAATTTGTTAAAACGCGACTGAAGAAATATCTGAATTTCTAAACTCATCAAAATCTAAGATCTCACACGAGCTCCGCACCATCAAGATCAAAGAATTAATAAGGTAAAACTCTGTCAGACCCCATGCTTGAGTAGCCATTTTCCACAAAAATCTTCAATACAATCGATAATTCAAGATCGCGTTTTTACAGAATTTTTCTGGCCCGTACAAATAGGGGTTTAGTCTATTCTTTGCATGCAATTCCTGCAAAGAAGGGCAGCTGTAGACACCTCAATTTGAACTGGCCACTACTCGAAAGGGCCCAAAAATATCGATTTTCCAAATAAATGGGCCGACGGGCCTTAAGGGCCTAAGTCATTGAAAAATGACATTTTGACCAAACCGAGGCCCCTAAGACCTCTCAATGGTCTAAGAGGCCCACCAAAAGGACTCGGCCTACCCTACGCTTTCCCAATATTCACCGCACCATTCCCAAAATCGAAAATAATGAATTCTCAATAAAATTTACCGACGGGCCTTAAAAAGCCCGATTTGCCAACACGTGGCATCTTTGATCAAACCAATGATTTCAAAAATCACAAAAAATAAATAAAATTAAAAAAACGAGACTTGGGACGCCTACCACACCTATCCCTTCACCGCTCCATCTCCGAATTCGAAACAAACCTAAGCCCACCTAAGGCCCATAAACCCTCAATTCTTCAAAATCTATCTTCCTCATCTTAACCCTAACCTAAACCTAATCCCACACCACCTAAAATCTAAAACTAACCTACACCCTCAAAATCCATTCCAAAATAACCCTCAACCAATCCCTAAAACCCAAAACCATTTCTAAAACTCAAGCCCAACACTACAAAGCCCACAAATCATTAACCATATCCAATTCATTATCCAACCCACAACCCTAACCCATAAATCACAACTCACATCAACCAATCACTCTTTTATCATCAAAAGATGACACATGTCATCACCCCATCTCACCTCCCTCACCCAACTACCTACCCCATTAATTTTCTTTAAACCTCATCTACCCACACATCAACCCATCACCTTTTCTCTCAAATCAAACACATCTACCCACACCCCTAACCTATATCTCTCCTAATCTACCCACATCAACCCATAACATTTTCTCTAAAAAAAATCTAATCTACCCACACCCCTAACCTATACCTCTCCCTAATCTACTCTCATCATTCCCTACAAAACCCACATCTACAACCTAAACCTACACCCATCCTCTCAAGTCAAACACTCAACCTCTCCTATCAACCCATCTCCATCCTTCATCTCTACCTATTTTGACACATGGCATCATCTCCCACACCCTCCCAAAATATCATCAACCACCTTCTTACACAACCCTTCTTTTAATTAAAATCCTATCTCCTCAACTTACTTCACCAATTAATTACTCTCTTACATAATCCCATCCTCTCAACCACTCTCATTTATTTTATTCCATCTAATACTCAACCCAAATAGGTTGAAAGATCCAACCCATTTACCCTTCTTACACAAATGCCCTTCAATCATCTCTAATTTACCCCCACCTTTCTCTTAAACCCCACACCATTCTACCACTTCTCTTCATTCTACCCCATTATATCCCTAAAATAACTCTTCAACATCTATAAATACCCTCATCCTCTTCCCAAAAATTCCCCCAACTTTTCACTACAAAAATTCTCCCCTCCCATTCTTACTAAAAAAAATACTACCAATTCTCTCCCCCAAGTCTCACAAAAAAATTATTATACTCCACTCATCTCTCTCATCATCTCTTCTCAACTCCTTCAATCATACAAAAAGTTAAATTTTTCTAAATCACTAAGAACTCAAAAAAAACTCAAGAAGATTCAAAGAAGAAGAAGGAAAAAAAGAAAAGAAAAGAAAAGAAAATATCGAAGCATCAAGGTGGGTTCAAAGTATACCACCCCCCTCTCTTCTTCTTTACCCTCTCCTCCTCCCTCTTCTATTATCCCCCTCCTTCTCTTTAATTTTATTTTTGGGATGAATGGTCCTCAAGGCATAGGATTATAAGGATCATCCCCTTTAATGGGATGATCCTATAATCAAGCCGAAAGTAAATCCCTATTTAGGGTACAAATGCACACACGTGGCACTTTATTTTTTGCATTTTCTAAAATCAAATGACCGAGTTGAGTTGAGGTTATCACTATTTAGTGAAGAGAAAAGGGTGCCTAACACTTTCCATTTTCTCCAACCGAGCCGCTTATCCCGAATCTCAAGGTTCGATTAGTTCTTATCCACCAAAAGTCACTAAACGCCAAAAATGTCACTTTTTCAAAAAAATGCACATCGGATGACCATTCACACCCACTTACAATATGAATGGTGGCGACTCCTAACCTTAGTAGATGTGGTCATCGTAATGACGAAATCACGTGTCTACAAACATGAAGAAAATGAAGCGAATCAAAAACTAACAATTTTGATTTAAAACTTTTAAACTATAAGATTTCATTCTCATCATGGTCATTTGATTGAGTTACAACCCTCATTGTTGCATCTCTTGGGCATCATTCATTTGGTTCAGAAAAAAAAAATCAAATAGAAACACTAAAAATAGATAATAAAAATTTAATGTTAACCAATCTTCATTGTTGAAATTGATCAAAATAATAATTTTTAGAAGCTTTTTCAATCCTAGATGAAAAAATCTCACGAGTTCCCTTTGTCTTCCTGAATAGGCATGAACGAATGTTATGGATTTTTTTATTATTTTGAAATGGTTAGTTATTATGGTGGATCCAAGTACTAAAATATAATTGGGATCCATCTATCATTTTCTTTTTTTAAGTGGGTGTAGATATCTCAAAAAGTGGGTGCTAATATTGCGACTTCTTGGCAAATTGCAATTGGGATGGACTATCTGCACCCATTTTTTTGCTCATTCACCAACATTACTGCTTTCACCCACCATCCCTATCGATTATCAATTTCCTTCTCCTCGACCTCCTCTTCTTGCTTCTTCTTCTTCTTCTTCTTCTTCTTCTTCGTATCTCTCACTTTCTCATTTTTCTTCTTCTTTGAACCTACATTAGCTTCAACAAGGGTTTCGTGGTACAAAAAGAATTACCTTTAGAACTTGTAAAATAAGTTAGCAATGAACTTGAAAATCTCAATTCAAATGTAATAATCGTTAGAAAATCTCAATAATGAAAAAAAAAAAAAAAAAAATTTCATTCAATAAGTCAATATCAAATTTGTCAATTGATAAGTTCTTATTGAATTGCAATGTAATTTTTTTAGTAGTTTTCTTTCTGATAGAATCTTTCTATCAAAAGAAAATTTTGTTCTTTCGTTAAGTGGTTGTGACGATTAATTTTACGATTTATTGGAAAGGGGGTGAACGAGAGAAAAAAAAAAGAGTGGGTGCAAATAGTACACGCCATTGCAAACAGTACTAATACGAATAAATGTGGGTGACGAGGATGAGCGAATAAATGAAGGTGACAAGTGACAAGGATGAGCACAGCTCAGACGCCCAATTGGGCGACTCAACAACCACTACAGTTCTCTTTTCCCGAGATTCCTCCAACAAATGCCTGCTTTCTTGCCTACCTTTCTTTCCATTTCTTCTCTTTACTCCTCCACTTTATATCTTCTCTCCACTCTTACACATTATATAAACCCTAATCTCTTCTTCTTCCTCACTATTATCTTTTCAGAATTGTTTTTGGGGGAATCGATTAAGTTTTTTCCAATGGTAGCCGATCTAAAGCCCAAGACCGATATTTCTTTCGCTGGAACGTTCGCGTGCAGTGCTTTTGCTGCTTGTGTCGCTGAGGTGATTGATTTGCCTCGCTTTATCTTTAATTCGTATTAATCTGATCATGTTCTTACGAATTTCTTTAATTTTCTGATGTTTGATCTATGGAAGTTTAATCGAGTCTGGCATTTTCTTATTAATTTTTCTGCTCTTCCTTGGATTTACTTTCTCAATTTTTGAGCTCAGTAACCATCCTTTTCAACTTGAAAATGTTAATTTATGTCGTTTGGATCTTAATGATTTGATCCTTCTTCAAACTTCCTCCCAACTTGGCACTCCCACATTACCGCTCTGCTCTCGCAACTGTATCTGGTTTACACACTAGTTTCCAATGTTTGGATTGACATTTTCACCCCAAAACTCCTTTTTTGACAGAAGAAACAGATTCAAGCTGGCCATTAATGTTTGTATTCGATGATAATTGACTAGATGCAATCTGAATGTGTAAACTTATAAGAATTTTTGTTTGCAAAATTTGAAAAACAATATAAAAATATGTATTTAGGGTAGAAGAATGCTCAACATCAGGGTGAGGGTAGGGAAGAAGGCATCCTTGTAAGTCACACCAAGGGGATTTAGTATTGATTTCATATGTTGATCATTTCCATGAATGTGGTCACTGGTCAGGTCACCCTTTAGCCTATATGCCCCCAGGTTACTTTTTGTGTCAAATAAGATGGCGGATCTCAATTCTATGAATGTGTGCTGCATGTGTACGTGTATGTCAAGGGTAGGGAGCATGCTACATGCCTCTTCTGTCATCTGTCCTGGTGTGTCTCTCTTTTGAATTTTATTTTTTTTTATATTTTTATTTATGGTTTTATTTTTATAATTTGGTTACTTGGGTGAATCAGCTATCTTTTTTTTTTGCTCCACATAGGTTTGGTGGAACTTGTTAAATTTTGAAATTTTATGGAATATTATCATGGTCCTGTGAGTTTCAAAAGTGGGGGATTGTGCAACTACTAGTTGCGGTCCAACTGCTGCAAGCCTTGAGTATTTGGGTAGGTTTGCTACCCAGTACAATACTTCGATGCTACTTTGACACACACGAATTCAACTTATGTCAAGGGGTCCCTGTACCCATAGTAGTATCCTTTTCACATTACAAACCGGGCACCTAACGAGGTCAACATGCCATATTGGGTCCATCTCTAGTGCTTCAACACACAACGTTGCTTATATTGTTCTATAATGCCATCTAATAGGGAATTTACCCTGCCTATGTGCATCGAGCGTCCCATGGAAAGGTACACGTATCCCATGAGGTCCGAGCTTGCCAAATCCTTTCACTAGAATCATCCTGAGAAAAGGCACAACCCTGCACCTAAGTGTGTACCAGGTGCGTGCCATGACCTCAAGGTCTATATGGGTGCCACAGTTAGGGTTTTCAATGGATGGATTCGGTCTGGGCTTGGTTGATCCCTAACCAATCCCAAAAGAGGCAAGCTCTACCTTACACCAGGCCTATACCTCTGTCAGGCCTGAGTCAACTAAGCCCTAACACGGCCCTAATGTGTATATGCCAAATGAAATAACTAGAATTCAACCTTTGTAATGAAAAAGATATTCAGCTAACTATATATTACTAATGTATCTATAAGATATAGTAGCAGGCCGGGCCAGGCTAGATTGGGCATTATTAAGCCCTAGTCTGACCTGAATTTGACATGATTGAAAATTATTGAACCCTGGCCCTACCTTTGTAGGCTCAATTTGAAAGCCCTAACACTTGTTTTTTCGGCTTGCGGGCTCAATTGACTCCACTAGTTCTAGTGCAGTTCCCCTGTTTGACATGGTTGTGTCAAAAGTGCTCATTGGAACCTAGGATGACCCCGTCCAGGATCGTCTCAACCCAGCCCTAGGTTGAGCCATGTGATGGGCTATGATGTTGTCCTTGGCCATGGGGTGGGATTGACAAACACCACTCCTTAAAGAGGATGCTATGACTCTTACTCATTTCCAAAATGAAACATTAAAAAGTAAAGGCCAATCATACTTGGCTTTTTTTGCTTCCACAAAAATTTGATTGCAAACTGTTAGTTGTATTGTATTTGTGTTGATGTTGATATTGCCTTGTTGGGTGTATGTGTCCCAGTAATGTAGGCCATGAGGACCTCACTGCTAAATATGCTTATTTTGTCCCTGTTGGGAAAATCTAAGGTCACAGTCCTATAGAGCTTGTTAAAATACCTTGATAAATACACACACATATGTATTGTGTGTGTAGAAAGAGAGAGCAACCAAATGTGACACATATGGAGCTAGAGCCACATGGAGAGGAGTCAACCTTTGTATTTTGGGGGAAGATGGACACATCATAACAACAATAATACGGACTTTTGGGCCTTGTAATATGGAGATTATCTTCACACACATCATAACAAAATACACCCCAATCGGTGGTTATGGAGATTTTGGGCCTTCTATATTTTTTGTTGAAGTTGAGCAAGGACTTTGTGGGAGTTTCATTCCAGGACCTTGTTTTCAGATGGGATTCCCTGTGTGATACTTAGTATTTGTGGGGTGTTGTTCTGCTTTGTATTATTTGTTTTTTCTTTCTTTTTTCATTTGTATGGGGGCTCCTCAGCCTCCTTTTTCCTTGTTATTAATAATATCTTAACACTTATAAAAAAACAATAATGTGGACTATGATTCTTGGTGAGGAGAATATCCTTTCCAAAAATCAGTCATTGACTCATCAACATTTGGGTCCCATGAGTGTTATTTTATTGTGTTGAATTTGGTGTCTTAGTATCACAAGATCTACTACCTCAACTTTTCAGGTTTTGCCTTTTAAACCTGAACTTATATTTAGTTACTTAAAATTTAATTCTGATTCTATTTATAGAAAATTAGGGCAACATGAATTCATAACCAACAGTACTCAGTGAGATTTCTGGAGTTCAGGAAGCTTGAACTGTAGTATGATTCTCCATGTGTTGTGATTATTCAACGCTCTTGTGAAAACCTATTATTGGAAAGAGAACTTAGCCAGCCCCTTAAATTCAACCTGAGTCTTATTCTAGTCCTAGTCAAGAAAATGGCTTTTGTGACTGTTACATTGGTTCTCTAAATGCTCTGACCACTGACAGAACCAATTATATTCCCTGTCAATTGATTCTCACATCTTCAATTGAACAAATGTTTCTTTGTATTTATGAAATACTTTTTATTTTGGTCTATTTTTTTGCCCTGTGGAATTCATGCAGATTTGTACTATTCCATTGGACACTGCTAAAGTTAGGCTTCAGCTTCAAAAGAAAGCAGCAGGGGATGGAGTGGCTATACCTAAATACAGAGGCCTGTTGGGTACCGTTGCTACTATCGCCCGGGAAGAAGGTCTCTCCGCACTTTGGAAAGGCATTATACCAGGATTACATCGTCAGTGCATCTATGGAGGGTTACGCATTGGTTTATATGAACCCGTGAGTTTGAATTTTTCTTTTTATGGATTTACTTATTTTTCTGTATTTTTTTCAAGTAATTGGGTTATATATATATTTTTTCTCTATGCTCAATGATTACTTGATGCATATGCGTATATTCTATATTGGATAGGTTAAAGGCCTCTATGTTGGCCCTGATTTTGTAGGAGATGTTCCTTTGTCGAAGAAAATACTTGCTGCATTTACAACAGGTCATTTTACATTTTTGTGATTATTTCAGTAATGTTTGGCTTTTATAATAGGAATTTGTTCAAATATATCATGTTCCTTTTTTTTTTTTTCTCAACGTTTAGAGAATTTAAATTGTCAATTTCTTGTTTTTCCCTAGTTTAAAACAAGCGTTAAAATAGAAATCATTACTTTGTGTCTTGGCATCAAACAGGTGCTCTAGCAATTGCTGTGGCTAACCCAACTGATCTTGTAAAAGTTCGACTTCAAGCAGAAGGCAAATTGCCACCTGGGGTGCCAAGGAAGTATTCTGGGGCATTAAATGCTTATTCCACCATTGTCAAACAGGTTATATATCTAACCGTTTTTTTATTTGGGGTGTGTTGTGTTGGGGGGGGGGGGGGGGGGGGTTGGTGCGGAGATTGTTTATTGTTTTGATCGGGCTAGTCAATTTGATCACAAATTTAGGAAGGATTTGGGGCTCTGTGGACTGGACTTGGACCTAACGTAGCACGAAATGCTATTATAAATGCAGCTGAGCTTGCTAGTTACGATCAAGTGAAGCAGGTAAAATATAATATTTGAGTCTCATTGATGGGTTCTTCTTGTTCTTTAAAGTCTAACATGTACACTTTAATACTTATTGCATTGCAATTTCAAATTCTTTTTATCCCTTTGCAGACAATTTTGAAAATTCCAGGGTTCACAGATAATGTTCTTACACATCTCCTAGCTGGTTTGGGGGCAGGATTTTTCGCTGTCTGTATTGGCTCCCCAGTCGATGTGGTAAGCTTTCTTCATTTTATCTCTTCAAAATCAAGTAAATATAGTATTTGGTAATATGGTGACCCTATAATCACTTGGTTAGCCATCGTCTTACTATGGCGTAATTCATAACTTTCTACATAATGGTAAAATCAAGTGAGAAAATGGTTTAGCTAAATCTGTTTGTTGTTCATGGGCAGTTAAACTTGGTTAATCCAGAAAAAACTATTTATCATATGATCTGTGAAATGAGGTTCCATTTTTAATTCGAGTCTGCAACTGAATTACAAGAGAAATAGGGTTTGGACGTATTGATTGATTATATTTGAACACGGATTGTGACTTGCAAAAGTAGTCATATATTAGCATGGCAACTTCATGCTATTGACGTGCAATGTTGTGCTACCTGGATTTTCCTCCCCATATTTGTTTGTGAGATGCAAATTATTGAAGATTCTGCTTCTCATATCTTATTGATTTAGCATGTAGTAGTTCATAGGCTCAAGAAGGGTACATGAATGTGATAAACTTCAATACATTCTTGAACTTTATAACATTTAACAAAGTACTTGGCCATTGTCAGGCTTTCAAAAGGTTGCTTAGAAAGTGCGAGCTAGCACTTTCTATGTTGGTTAAATTCTGTGTGTGTTGATACTATGACATGGGTTGAAAACCTGCCTTCACCTCCTAATTTCTAAATACTAACCCTCTTGCTTATTAAAGAAAAAGTTGTTTAATTCGTCATAGGCACATCATCAAACATTGCACTTCTTGCCACTTTCCTAGGTTGTCAATTGGATTCTGTCCCATTTTCCTACTTAGGTCTTCCATTAGGTGTGGCGTAAAAAAATAAGATCATTTCGGACCCAATCATTGAGTGCATATGGAGGAGAATTGGGTCGTGGAAATTTAAGTACCTCGAAATGAGGGAAAATGACTGATATTAAAAGCATTCTATCGAGCATCTTAATATTCTTTTTTATCTTTATTATCATGCCTAGAAGTGTAGAAATGCTAATTGGGAAGTTACTCTGTGATTTTCTATGGAATGATAAGGATGGAAAAAAGCAGTTTCCGCATGGTGAGGTGGAGTCAAATTTGTCTCCCCTAAAAGAATGGGAGTTTGGGCATTAGAAAATTAGATCAATGAACATAACACTTGTAGGAAAATGGTTGTGGAAGTTGGGAGACGAAAGAAATGACTTGTGGAGGTAGGTCATCAACACAAAAAATGCAGGGTGGTTGATTTGGTTTTGAAAATGGGCCATTGACATCCTCGTATGAGTGTGGCTATTGAAAGGAATTTATAGGATTTTGCTTGAAATTCAAAAAATAATAATGTTCAAAGTGGAGAAGGAGGCGAGGGTAAAGATTTTTGGAAAACTAATGGTGTGAAGCTTCACCCCTTGGATCACATTTTTCAAATTTATTTTTAATGTCTCAAAAAGAAAAATGTTCAATTAACAACTTCATGGTTCAGTCACAAGATCAAAATTAATGATTGAAAGGTTCAATAGATTGCTAGTTTAATTGATTATATATCTCATATCCATATTGACCTTATGGTGGAAGACAAATGGGATTGGAAAATTTGCAATGATAAAGTGTTTTTGTAAGTTCTTTATATATATCTATTGTTTTTTCTTCACATTTATCCTTTATAGATATTGCAATTTGGGGACCAAAAGTTCCATCTAAGATATCATTCTTTATTTGGTTAGCAGCTCTGATAAAAACTCACTATGGATCAAATTATAGCAAGGGGAATTGCTTTGGTCAACCTAGGTATGATGGATATTGGATACAGTCTTTGCTTCCAGGATTAGGATTAGTTGGGTTAGAGGTGGTTTTATGTTTTCATTGGTATGCTAGAGTAGTCAAAGGCATTAGATGACACAAAGGCAACACCTAAACAAAGTCTAGGCAAAGCCTTAGACAAATTTGTTTCTTCATTAATTTATTCATAGAAATAGTATATAAAATTTAATGGAAAAAAGTAATGAAGCACATACCCATAGGTCGTGTAATACGACCAAAAGGATTATCAATTATGCAACTTGATAAGTGATTACTGTTAAAATTTTCTTTTTTATTCAGTTGAATGCTCTTTAAGTAAAGAAAATTCACTTACAAACAACTGTCATTTTTTTCCCCGTTCTGACATTGAGAAGCAACCATAAAGTATAGCAAATGAAAACGTATCAAAATATTGAAGAGGGAGAGGTGGAATAAAAAGTGAGCATCGTTTGTATACTTTACAAATAGATCGTTTCTATACTGGATAGAGATTATGTGCCAAAAAAGATATATATTTTCTAGAGCAACACTGATGAAAAAAGAGAGAATGGTGTTTTGAAGGGAGCAAGAGGGTTGTTTTTGTATTGAACACAGCTCCTTGTGATTATAGAAAAAGTGTACGGCAACTAGACCTTTAAAACTTGATGGCTAGGGTTCCAAAGCATGAATAAAGCAGAGAATAGGTAATTAGATAACGTGCATGCTGAGAGGTTATGTTTGTGTAGAAAATAAATTATAATAACCACTAAGTTTCGTGCTAATGCTTAGATGCATCTAGGTAGCTGCGTCATGATTAAAGCCTGCCTAGGGGCTGGCCTCGGTGCTAGGGATTCGGACTGGTCGTGGCAGTTGCCTGGGTGAAGCTTTTACTACATTGCTTTATAGGGAGTATTTTGTTAATAGATGAGTCAAAGAGAGACTCTCTTATCATATTTTAGACAGTTTTGTTTAAGTAGTATCCTAGCTGCACTATGAAATCATGCCATTGAGATTTTGGTGGATAATAATAGAAGATGTGGCTCTGGACAGAATTGAATGGAGAATAAATGATAATGAAATCTCTCTTATTAATATATGGTAAAAAAAATTGTAGCACAGTGTTCACAGCTATGTTAGTAGAAGGAAATGTTCCTATTATATTTCTGGTCATTAGTTCACGTATGATGAAGTCTACTTGTCTTAGGCCGAATTCTTATTTAGATGTTCTTTAGTAAGTGAATTACTTCCATATTTGCTTGTCTATTTGTTAAAAAGTTGCTGTTAACTTTCTTTATTTGATGAAGAAAGCATTGGAAATTTTTTTACATGCTTTTTTGTTCGTTGCAGGTGAAGTCTAGAATGATGGGAGAGACGGTCTACAAAAGCACACTCGATTGTTTCATCAAGACTTTGAAAAATGAAGTGCGTTCATTTTCACTTTCACGCAATTGACACTCCTTTTTCAATTATATACTCATGTTTCCAAAGTTATGCTCTAATCATTTTTTTATGACAATTATGCTCTAATCTTAATTATAACTGAAGAATACTTCAAAGTCGAAAACTAGCCCAATTGTCTCCTCAGGATTTTGTCCATGTTTTAAGAACATGGTAAAGAGTTACTTGCACAACCCTGTTTTTTTTTTTTTTCCCCCGGAAGGTAATAGGGGGTATTTAGCGGACCCCCAGTTGACAAAAGAAGGTTACAATTTTACATAGGATTTTCCCAAGGCGTCCTCATTTACAATGGTAAGAAGCTGAGTAGGGAACTCAGAAGGAGACAAGTTGAATTTTGAAAGGATTGAAACCATGACACCAGGAAGTCTGCAGCATTGTTTGTCTCTCTATAGATGAACGTGAATCTGACCTCTTGAAAAGAACTTGAGATCTCCTTGATAGTGTTGATCATTCTCCTTGCATACCAAGGCATTACTGCTTGACCCGAGATAAATTGGACAGCAACACACAACTTGTTAACTTGTAAGGAAATAGCCAACTTCAGTCCTTGAATAACCCGAAGGTCATGCATTAGAACTTTGTCTCCCATAATGCAGCTAACATGAGATGCTAGAGGAGACCCTTGCTCATCCCTTACAATGCCCTCCTGACCCACATAGAGCCCTCTAAGAGATCCATCCATATTAAGAGTGTACCAACCCCAAGGAGGCTTTTTCCACTGGCACCTAATACACTCCTTGTGGTAGAAAGCCACATTAATCACCCAAGAGTCAAAAAATTGCCTAGAATAAGGCATGTCTTCAACCTTTAACCTTAAGCAAGAGAATCTCATTCAAACACAAATAGTGATTAGTCTTTCCACCTGAGTAGCTGGCAGGTATTCATTCTGGAAGATTCTCCTGCATCTTTCTGTCCATATGTGGTAAATGAAGGCACAAAAGCTGCTTCTTTTAAACTCAATGGCTAGGTCATTACTCTTCCAATTTCTTGTAATCCACTCTATTTTGGAGTCCCACTCTATTTTGAAGTCCCACGAGGAAGGAGCTCTTGAATTAAGGGATCTTTTGAGAACGTTGATCCAAATCTGTTTGGTGAAGTGACATGAGCAGAAGAGATGGTCTCTATTTTCTTCATTTGCGCAACAATAGACACGAGGCCTGATTAAGCTTCTCTCTCCTAACTAACCAATCTCACTAAAGCATGACCAGGAGATAAAACGGTGCTTGGGGATCACTTTGTTGCTCCAAACAATCGTGGCCCAATCCTTGCTGTACACACCTGTTATCATAAGGCGTTAATGTTGTGAAGTTCTGTTTCACATAAAAGTGAGCTTCAGCCCACCTTTTTGTTGTAAACTCTTCTGATCTTGACAGTGTGGTCTACACATACCTAAGGTTCTGGTTCTATCAAGTTCTTATTGGTATTCCGGTTATTGTAATTTTGATTTGCATATCTATTCAATAATATAGTGCAAGGGCTTCATCGGAAAATAAATTGGCTTTACAAAAGAAAAATTGATAAAACGAACAACTCTACAAGGAATTGATCTATATAAATGTCATACAGTGACTGACTTTGGTTTTTTTGTTTTGTAGGGACCCCTTGCTTTCTATAAAGGGTTCATTCCAAATTTTGGTCGGCTCGGCTCATGGAATGTGATCATGTTTCTGACTCTAGAGCAGGTAAAATTTTTAAATTACTTGTGCATTCCAAATCCCTCAATTTGACTGAACTAACTAGTGATTTTCATTCATGGCTGCCTGTTTACTTTTGGGTGACTCAGAAATATCTAGGCAGTCTGGTGAATATTTGTGATAAGTTCCATTGGTGCTAACTGCTATGCTGGACCTTGGTCTTCTCTTATAGACTAATGAGAAATTACCTAAATACCCTCATCTTCAACATGTAGACAAAAAACTGTTAGACTTTTCTTTCCCAAAACATCGTCATCTTCAACCTCTTGGGTAAAAAAAAAATCCCCCATCATTTTCAACTTTGAGAGGTAGGATTGTTGGAGAAGCACAAGATGGAATTTTGGGAAGAAAAATTGAGGGTCTGTCTACAAGGGGGAGTTCAAAGCGAGGTTGGCAATAATAGATTGAAAATGAGGTTGAGTAGTTTAAAAATAACTTACCATAGGTGGAAGAGCTAACTTGAGGTTGACAGAATTTGGGTAGCAAAAGCAATGGTTTTTGGCTAAAGGTTGAAAATGAGGGCTTTCAAGTCATGTTTCATTGGTCTATAACAGAAGACTTAGGACACGTTATCAATTTGAAATCATAGGGGGCTTATCTTAAGTGCTCACCAGTTTTTTTCTTTGTTACTTTTCCTTTAAAAAAAAAAAAAATTTATATTAACTATTTTTCTCCATCTCATTGCAGGCTAAGAAGTTCATTACAAGGGAAGCATAACATTAGATTACATATGCCCAAAGTTTTATGGGGTGGTGGTAGACATGCATCGTTACATTTGCTGGGGGACTCGCTCCAAAAAAACACAACTTAAAAACTAGAGAATAAAAATCTTCCCCCCATTGTCATTGTTATTCTTACTTTCTTCATTGATAGGCTTATGTCATAGAAATAGCTGGAGAGGTTTCAGACAATTTGGTCCAACGCATCATCATCCACCACATTTACCCTTTCCCCTGTTTTGGGAATGGTGGTGTTGATTATTTGATTTGGGGCTTATTTGAAATCATAGTAACCATTGAAATCATTTGAATTAAATTATTAAGCTGATTCATGATAAACTGGGATTTTAAGATAATTATTCGAAACTTTTGTTAGCTTTAATATGAAACATTTTTCTTCTTGCATGTTAATCTGAAAGACTGGACTATCAGGTTTCGATCAAATTGTGATTTAAAGGGTCAAGGTGAGAGAATTCTCAAGGCCCAGAAACAGTGGTTTCAGGAAAAGAAAATGAAGCAAAAGCTTATTTAGGTGGTCATCATTGCAGATGACAAGCAGGGAGAGATCTACTAGGTTAAACTTGAGTTATTGATTCGGTATTGGATCCTCAACACTCCCTAGTACTAAAGCAATGACAAACTCATGGACATGGCAACCAAGTTAGGATTCATTCAGAGAGATCCACAAATACTTGAAAAATAAAAATTGGGAAAATTTTGGAGATGGTGCAAATGATATTTTTTTTATTTCATCCCAAAAACGCATTATCTTCAGCCTCCCTAAAGCCCCTAAATTATGTTTTTGAGATTTGAAGATTGAAGAAGATAGATTTTTGACATTGAAGAGAAAGGGTGAGGGAGGCAATTAATGGGCAACATCACAATTAATTCGTTGATTTGCTGATTTAATTGTCTGGTCTCTTATCAGGAGAGGTTTTTTTTTTCTTCCCCGAATTTTATGACATCTCTTGACACAAAAAAAAGGGGTCGGTGGATCATGCAATCTGAGGAAGGAACTTTTTATACATCCTTACTACAGTAAGAACAAGTGCAATTCCTTTCACCTCTCCTCACGTGTTGTACTACCTACAATCGGTCTACAAACTCTAGAATTTGAACAAATTCGAACCCCACCAAGAGCAACTTCAACCAGTCTCTAAATCTTCAGTGATCTAGAGAAAGCCCTATAAAAGAACACTCCACGTCTCTAGCTCAATTTTCACCTTATTTTAATGTCTGTTTTATCTCTCTTTTTTTTTTTTTTTTTTTAAGAACAAAATTAGAACAAGATTAGAAATGTGGGTTGGATTTGATCTAATGAATGTCAAACTATTCAATGTAGAATAGGGCATGCAAATTGATCTTCTATAAATCATTCTGATGATTACAACCATTTCCATGGTTTCTTTCTATATATGGTCAACCAGTAGAACTCAAGAGAATAATTTCTAACCCTAAACGATCAAACTATCAGGTTCTTGTTTTTCAAAAAAAATTTATCTTAAAAAGTAACCCTAAAGATTGATCTCGAAAAAATTTTATTTTAAAAAATAACCCCAAAGACTGATCATTGATCAATGATCCACTAGAAAGCGGATTTTATTGTGTTGTTTTGAGGCCATTTCTGGTTTACATATCAATTTGTAAAAGAGTAAGTTGTTTGGGGTAGGAGATGTGAATGCTATTCATTTGATGGCTACAACCTTGGATTATGAGTATAATATTTTACCCACATCTTATTAGGGTTTACTGTTGGGAGCTCCCTACAATAGTATCAAAATTTGGGAAGGAGTGATTAAGAGATTGGAGAAAAGGTTGAGCACGTGGAAGGTCAATTATCTATCTAAAGGAGGAAAAGTAACCTTGATAAAAAGCACCTTAACGAGTATCCCAATTTACTTTCTCTCCTTGCTCACACTTACTAAGTCCGTTGAAATCAGATTAAAAAGACTTATGAGAAATTTCTTGTGAAATGACAGGAATGATAGAAGAAAATATCACCCGATTAGATAGAAGGCTATTTGCATACCCAAGAAGAACGGGTGGTTGGGGATTAGGGGTTTTAGACTAGCTAATAGAATGCTTTTAGGGAAATGACTTTGAAGGTTCGGTGAGGAACGAGAAGAATAACAAGGTATTTAATAGTAAGATGAGAAGCTCTCACAACGGATTCTTGGAGATCATGGGCTTTTTGTACCTTTGGTCAAAACAAAACATAGAGTTTGCAAGGATTACTTTTGATGACTTTATTTTTAGATAAAACTCTTTATGTAATCATTGATGTTTAGTCTTTCTTTATTTTGTTGCTCTTTGAGAGGTTTCTTCAGCCTCCTTGTACTTTGTTCTTCCTTTTTTCATTAATATATTACACTTATAAATAAAAATAAAAAAAATGCAAAAATTATATATATATATATATATATATATAATGAGATTAAAAACATTTTGGATGCTTCTTATGTGAAATTTTGCAGATGTAAGGTATAATGGACTTTTTATTAAAAAATAAATAAAAATAAATACTTCTTATGTTGTTGTTTTTTAACCTATTGGGTTACCACTAAATTAAATTGCCTCTTTAAAAGAACTTGTTCTGTGAGGAACAAGAAGAATAATAGGGTATTTAATAGTAAAATGAGAAGCTCTCACGACGGGTTCTTGGAGATCATGGGCTTTTTGTACCTTTGGTCAAAATAAAACATTTAGTTTGCGAGGATTACTTTTGATGACTTTGTTTTTAGATAGAACTCTTTAAGTAATCATTGATGTTTTAACCTTTCTTTATTTTGTTGCTCTTTGAGAGGTTTCCTCAGCCTCCTTGTACTTTGTTCTTCCTTTTTTCATCAATATATTACACTTATCAAAAAAAAAAGAGTAAAAATTAAAAATATTTATATATATATATTTAAAATGAGGTTAAAAACATTTTGGATGCTTCTTATGTGAAATTTTGCAGATATAAGGTATAATGGACTTTTTATTAAAATAAAAATAAAAATAAAACATACTTCTTATGTTTGTTGTTTTTTAAACTATTGGGTTACCACTAAGCTAAATTGCCTCTTTAAAAGAACTTATTCTGTGACACTTCAAAACTAACAAACCCAACTCCACCAACCATCACTCCCGCCAAAAGAAACTGCCTCTAAGTCAGCTGTAACTCCCCCCAATGCGTCTTACCTCTTAAAACACCAAATTCAAAAGCAAAACCCACTAAACCAAACCAAAGATTGAAAGAATTCAGACCGAAAACTGCTCCTCTCTCTCTTCTCAAGAACACAAAAATGTCTTTCTCCTTCAACAATCTCTATCTCTTCTACTTTCTCTCGTTCTCTCTCCTCACAACCTCTCAATCTTCACAACTTCCATCCATTGGTGTCACTTACACTCATTCTCGCAACCCTCAAAGAGTCATCTCCACTCTCCAATCCCTCAAAATTTCCCACGTCAGACTCCCAAAATCTGACCCACAGCTCATTCGCTCCTTCTCTTACACTGGCATCTCTCTCCTACTCTCCATCCCTAACTCCTTAATCCCTCAAATCTCATCAAACCAATCCAAAGCTCTCCAATGGCTCAACTACCACATCGTTCCTTTCTACCCACGAACTCGCATCTCCGCTATTTCTGTGGGAAATGACACCCTTGATTCCTCTCCCGAACTCTCAAATTGCCTTCTACCTGCAATCAGAAATGTCTACAAAGCACTTCGTGAGCTCGGGATTAACAAGATTTCGGTCTCCACCACTTTCTCCTTCATCAGTGTGATCACCACTGCATTTCCTCCCTCTTCTGCAGAATTTCAAGAATCCGTAGCCGATTCTTTGATGAAACCGCTTCTTGATTTCCTGTCAACAACCAAGTCCCCCTTTTTCATCAATCTTTATCCCT
Organism: Akebia trifoliata; assembly: GCF_017979445.1. Lineage (NCBI taxonomy): Eukaryota > Viridiplantae > Streptophyta > Magnoliopsida > Ranunculales > Lardizabalaceae > Akebia > Akebia trifoliata. The sequence continues at coordinate 163,867 of NW_028237691.1, read as the reverse complement.
ACAACATGTACCGATCCAACTTTGAGATCCCAATTGGGTATGCTTTATTCCAAGAACAACCATTCAATTTTCTAGACGATCGAACAACGGGTTTACGTTATCGGAACCTCTTTGACGTGATGGTTGATGCTGTATTGACTGCGATGACTGTGGCTGGCTATGAAGATGTTCCAGTAATTGTGACTGAGACAGGATGGCCAAGTAATAGAGGAGAAGAAATGGGAGAGAGCAAGATGTATGCAGAGATGTACTACAAGGGATTAATTCGGCATTTGGGATCAGGTCTTGGAACACCATTGCGAAGAGATGGAGTTGCAGAGACGTATATATTTGAGTTGTTGGATGATGAAGGATCATCAGATTCGAAAGACCATTGGGGGATTCTTTATCCTAATATGACTCAGAAATACCAGCTCGATTTCTCGGTATCTGCTAGAGCTGATGATGATGGTCTCGGGGTGGTGTGGTTTTGTTTGATGGTGCTCATCTTGTTTTTTCAGTGGCAATGACAAGATTTTCTTAGAATAATTCAGGTTTTCTTAGATTCTTAGAAGTTACATTCAAATATTATGTTAATGTGCTTAATGCTTTCAAGGGGAAAGTTTAGTATTAGATCTTGCAATTTGGCTCTATTAATTCATTTCTTTTTTTCCTCAATTGTATATGGACCGGTGTGAGTTTGGTGTAAATTCATCACAACAATCATATTGTAAGTGATGTGTGAAGTCCAGTGAGACCAGCACCTTATGGGAGCCTTGAATTTGAGTTTTCATCGTCTCAATTGGCCTACCTACCATCCATCCCCCTATAGGGATTTTGGTGGATCTATAAACAAACATTCAAATCAAATTTAATAGTGACTTAAAAAGTTGTTAGATTTGATAATTTTCTATATATCCAAATAATTGTTCTTTGGTTTATAGCTTTAACGAAGAGAATAGCTAAATACCTTGGGATTATTGGGCCTGCCCGCCATAAACGCATTTTTTTTTTTTTTTAATGTTTAATGAGAATAGAAATTTACGTTTAAATTAACTGATTTTCTATAGGAATGCTGTTATGATGACTTGTCCATGTGGTGTTGTTTAACATCCCTAGGATTCAAGAGAACCAGAAACACATGTTCTTTTTCCAGAAAGACTCGAGGAAATGTTATAACTTTGGATAGAAACAAAAAACAATAAAGATGATATGATATTGGTTCGTATCATATCAATCCGCAGCCTAACTCAATTTGGTTTCACAAAAAATCTTGAAATAACTTACCTAATTGGTTTTCCACATTTCTAGGCATACTAAACAAGAAGAGAAAGTAGATCAGAATGCTAGACAAAACACTTTTAAAAAGAGTCAATTTGCCACCCTTGGATAAAAACCTAGATTTACAAGAACCAAGATGCCTACCACTCCCTCGATGACTGGATCCCAAATGGCTTTGCCCGTATAGAGCACCCCAAGAAGCAAACCTAGGTGCGATGTTCAGAACAATCCAACTTCACACCCAAGGATCACTGTCAAACAGTCAACTTTAATGGGATATCCCACCTCAAAAAACTTACTCTTAGCGGGATTAATAGCCAATCCTGAGATTGGCGTGGTCATATGCTTTCTCAAGATCAATCTTGCAAATTATATTAGAATTTCCAAAGCTCACCCTAAAATCGATACTCACTAACAATCAAGACCTCATCCAGGTTTGTTGTCCCTTGACAAAGACCTTTCCAAATTGAGTACAGGGTAAAATACATGGTAAAACATGAACACATGGTAAAACACAAACAGCTGATAATACTAATACAAGTAGGAACATAAAGGGTCCCTACCAGTGTCTAAACAACTAATAATTAATTAATGTAACTACCTATAAAAAAAATCAATGTAACCATACCAAGTAAACTGTAACTAGCCGGGCAATGCCTAGAAACATTAATAAAATGTCAACGTAACAGTGGCACAACATGAGGAGAGTGCATGGCATATTCATGGATCAAGATTTGGGTAAAAAATGAAAAACAATCATTAAACAAAACAAGATCTGAACTGGATGGTTCCCACAATTGGCCATCATGTACTAACTGGCTTCAAAAGTACAATATGCACACAGTAATACAGTATTAAAAACACAACTCTGGCCTTTAAAATGAGTGCTTAAGCCAGAAAGACCAGTAGTTAATGAATCAAATCTGTCTCCTCTGTTTTCTGTTCCTCTCACTTGTTACGGAAAGTGGTTCCAGTACAGGCACTTGTCAGGTACAACTAAAAGTAGGTGCTCATAGATATAAACAATAGAAATGAAAGATATACTAGAATATGATCTAATCATGAACAATAATGCACCCTTAGGAGATTACCATGATGATCCAGAACATAAAACAAGCCAAAGGAAGTCCTGAAAAGAATGTCCAAGTTCCCATCCCCGTCCAAATCAGTCACAGTTGGAGAAGAATATATGTAGGCACGGAAGTTTGCGGTATCTGTACTTAGATCTAGTGGTGTTGTCCACTTAACTTGCTTTGTGTCAAGATTAAAAACTACAATAGCACCTGCTACGTATTTCCCAATATCTATACCACCCAGTTCTGATAAGTGTTCTGGGTTGTCATAGTACCTGTCAACTTACAAACCAGTCCATTAATTTAAGATCAGTTAGAAAGAGAGCGCAATCTTTATTTATATTATTATCAATACCCAACATAATTTTTGAAAGAAAATTGCAGTAAAAAATAAGACAGAACCTGAAGGATTGCACCATAATAGTGAAAATTGAAACTTTAAAGAAAAACGGATTGACTTCTAAAACCGATGGACAACTGCACGTAGCGCATGTCCTTTTGATATAGCACGCTAATTGTAAGTGTAAAAGGAGGTTGCCCAGGATTATATGACAAAGTGAACTATTTTAATTGTAACATGTAATTTAGAAATGAACCAAGAAAAAAAAAACTCTGAAAAGTTACAAAACATTAACTTTTGAAATATAAATCAATGTGGCACCCAAAAACACCATCGGGTGCCACATGTATGTAAACCATAAAACTTTATGAACTCCCCCCCCCCCCCCCCCCCCCGGAAAAAAAAAATTTTGAATGAAGAGATTATTTTACAGTTGGATTTAAATTTAAATCTGGGAGTTTGGTGGCCATCCATTATCTAACTCAAGATCTGGCCCAAAAAAAACATTTTTTTTTCAAACCCAATCTAGACCACCAACAAGAGGGCAGAGGTGTCATTTGGACCAACAGGGAAGTTCACGTGACCCAAATGTGGACCTCAGTCCAGGCTCTACATGGTCCCTCGGTTCATGCAACCTTTTCCCACATATATATTATTAGATAGATAGATATAAGAAATGATAAATTTATTCGGTTATTGTCAATAGAACTTACTCATGATCAAAGAAGTAGGACACGGCAACCACCATTTCTGAAATACCATCATTGTCAATGTCTGCTATAACCTAGGACAACCAAAGAATTATGGGTTAGCTGGAAGATACCCCATTGCATTATTTGTTCCTTCCATCATCCACAACTTAAAAATAACAAAATACCATCAAATATTCAACAAAACAATGCTGCATAAAAATATTCAACTTACTGGAGTGCACAAGATGTGCGAGTCAATATTCACATAATCCTCCACTTTCTCATGTTCCTCTTCCTTCCATTCCTCATCTCCCCACATGGATTCATCAACATAGTCATCATAATCATAATTATATTCATCAACTAGCTCACCAATATCACGGAATAACTCAAAAGATTTATCAGCCTCAGCTTCCAAACCTTCATCATTTTCCACAGTTGCACCATGAACATCCTCATTGGTTTTATTATTAACATCAGACTCAGAACCACCACTCTGTATCCCTTTTGAATCAGTATCTTCAAGAAGCTGCCTTCCAGAATTCGTTACATTCTCTGTTTTGACGGTCCGTCTGAGCGAGCATCCTCAGTGGAATTGCCCATAGTTGTTGGTAACTTAATATTCCCTTCTGCTTGACTAGCATTCAGTTACCCCGCATTCTCTGGCTGCGGAATATTCACCGAGGAGCTAAGGTTCCCTCCACTTGATGAAGAAATTGAAGAGTTTGATCCAGGTGTACTTCCATTCATTTCTACAAAGATTCATTGAAATTGAAAACTTCAGTATTTTTTTTATGATATCTGAGATTGAGAATTTCATGCGGAGAAACAGAAAAGTGTTACAGAACATTCCAGATAAACAGAAAAGCCTAATTAAATTTCTTTGCATGTATCTAAGTTTTAAGAACTTGGACGAATTGAAAAAAAAAAAAAACAAAGAGTTGATCTTGCAACTACTGTTTGTATGCTTGTGACCAACACCTTTAATTGTAAAAGGAAAACTGATAAATAGATATGTTTCGTGTGCCAAGTGCAATACATTCTTGACAGCCATTTCATGTAGATCTTCTTGAAACATATAATTACTTACCAAACATTGATTTAATCTCAGCAGCCTCTTGAATAAGTAAGTCATCCTCGACATCAGGATGAGATCTGTCTACAGGAACTGAATGAATCACCACCCTAGTGACAAAATGGAGGTTCGGGAGTAATTTGGCAAGAGAAAGCTTCGGAAAAAGTCAGTCAAAGCAGATTAAGTTGGGAAAACATCCGTAAACTAAAATATAAAAATAATTTTTGTAAGTTTAAAATGTAAAAAAATATGTATTTTCATATATTAAATAATAAAATAATAGCTAAAAATTCTTAAAATAAAAATAAACTGTGATTTCTTTTAAAAATCATCCATTAAATCGTGATTTTTTCTAAAACGTCACGATTTTTTGAAAAAATCAAGATTTAATTGACAACTATTACAATCGTGATTTAATTGTGATTTTTTTCACTATAAGCACCACCAACAAAATTATTATACACCAATTAGTTAGATAATCACCTGAAAAATAGCACTTCACCATTGTAGGTAGCCAACACTACTTCTCTCACACCATCGTTATCAATATCAAATAAGAGAGGACTTGAATGAACAGTTGATTGGTGGAAGGCAGGCTACCCTGTTAAGTCAAAAAAGACATGAAAGTAAAATGATAATTGTACTAGTTAATTTTCAGAACCAACTTAAAACCAATCAAGAAATATCAAATTATGCCTGGCATTTTATCTCCATCGGATCCTTCTAGCACTTCCAAGTAGTGAACAAAGGATGGCACCACTATATCAAGCTTCCCATCACTGAAATCTCAAAATAGTTATCTTTATCAATAAAAGTACCAAACTGCCAACTATATTTGTAATTTGTATCAAAAAATAAAATAAATGAGAACAAAGAGACAAGAATCAAAATACATATAACAAACTGATGTAGGACTATGAACTAACTAAAATGATGGTTCTGAGATTACAAAAAAATTATCAAGGATAATGAATTTTATAAGATACCAGATTCTACCACAAAGAAATAAGAAAAGTCTAATAAATAGCTAACAAATAATTCTAGACAATGTCTTAAATCCCACCGATCTGAATTTAAAATATTAAATTGAGAGATCTTATGAAAGGTAGAACTTCCAACTAGCCTAGGGTATTAGTCTAACAATATCTAAGAAGATCTAGAAAATTAAAGTTCCTAAGGTTAGATCTAGAGTTGGAATAAGATTAGATTAATAAAAATAAGGATTTTAGGATGGTCTAATCCTGCTATAAATTATTGGACAGTAAATAGGGATGATTTTGTGGTTGATTTAGGTCAACTAGATAAGAGTTTTTGGATTGGTTTGAGCTATACAACAACATTGTAGTTTTGCGAGGGGTTTTGGTAGGTTCAAGTATGTGTAGGATATTTAAAAGGATGTGGGTAAGGACTTACCTAGGGTTTAGTAACAAAAAAAGATGAAAATAAGATAAAAAGAAAAAGAAAATTAGACTATACCTGTAAACCAAGATGAAAATAGAAGAGATAAATGATTCTCACTCACCAAGATGAATGCCACAATATTGAAGATAGGAAAACTAGAAATTTTGTAAATTGTATTAAAAAAAAAAAAACTCCATAAAATAACATAAAGATGTCTTTAAATAGTATAAATAAAACCCTAAAGAGAAAAGACCTAAGCTACCCTTAAGTAAAGGATGAATTACAAAAATTATCTAATTTTTAGTAATTATCTCTCTCCTAAAATTTCAAATCTTAAAAACTTAAATAAAAGACAACCTAAAGTTATTAAACTACCCCCAAGCATCTTTATTATGACCATGGACCAATAAAACATAAAATTAAGCCCAAAAAATCCAAAATAGAGTCTAAAACAGAATATTAAATAAATCCTAAGTATTCTAACACTATGGTCACGCGTTGATAGTTCTAATTCAACCAACAAGTCCTCCTCGATCCAAATGCAACCTATATGCACTCTCCAATGTAAAGTCTTCAAAAGATCTTGCACATGGAATCTTCAAGTCCTTTTCGTAGCTATCACCAATCCACAAGGAAGCTTGTGATTTCCTTCTCCTATGATCATATTTAGAGGGTGATGATCTGATGTCCCCATCAACTCCCCTGACTAGGAAAATTTTGCCTTTGGTGAAACAAAACTATGGTATTGCCCCAAGAGATCCGGATCAATATTTTGTAACTCTGCTTATGTAATCCAAGTGCAATCTGAATCTAGCCTATTTTTCCACTTAACAAGAAATTTCTGATATCCTCCATGTCAGGTTGAAACCACTTAATCATCCAAGATATCATCTATTTCTTCTTGTTTTTGAGGTATAATAGGTGGAGGCAAATGTATGGAACTTTGTGATGGAAAATGCCATGGGTCATGGGTTGGGTCAGAAATATTGGGTGGTAGTGTTGATCCTTGAAATGGCACAAGATCTTCCACATTAAAGCTTGAACTAATTCCCATGTCCAATGAAAGCTCTATCACAAACGCATTAGTACCCACTCTTTTCAATATTTTAAAATGTCTAGCACTATGGGTTTGCAACTTCTTTACCACTCCTTGTGGGAATCGCTCAGGTCTAATACAAATCATCACATAGTCACCTACTAGAAATTCCTTAAACTGCGGCGTGAATCAACATGCATTTTATAATTTTCATTATTCAAGGTAATTCGCTTCCTAATCTCAGAATGCAATTCATGAATATGTTGTGCAAATGATTGTGCTGACTCAGATGACTCGTGTGAAATTGCCATAGGGATGAGATCAATAGGTGTCCTAGGCTTGTAACCATGAACTACTTCAAATGGACTCATACATGTGGTCTTATTGACAAAATATTATATGATGTGGTAAATTGCTCCAGGGATTAGATCAACTTCATGTTGAATGTCACGCATGGGAGGGAGTTCATTAGGCAATTGATCAGGGAAGATATCCTGGAAGTTCTGTAAAATGGGCAATACTTTTTGTGGTACTTCTAAGTTGGACTCTGGTGAGACTTCTTTGGTGACCAGAACATAAAACGTAGCCTCATCCTTTGTCTCCCTCTCAAATTCTGTGGGACTAACAATATGAAGGGTATTAGAATTATTCTTTTGTTTGCCCTTACTCACATTGTTTTCCCACTATAGTAGGTTTGGATTGGAGAGGATTAAACGTAATCCTTTTGCCTTAATAGGTGAATGAACATGAATTCGTCCAGCCGAATAGTGTTACATCTCTATCATATAACCAAGGCCTACCCAAAATGATGTGACCCACATCCATAGGCACAACATCACCCCACTGTGTCTTTGTAAGAACCAATTTCAATAGGAACCTGACACTGCTGGGAAATAGTAATAGATGATGCATCAACCCACACAACTCGATATGGCAGAGCCAAGTCTAGCCCATTGAGAAGGTTGTTGGATCCATTGCTGAAACCAAGGGCAGCCAATCACCTTCAGTCAGCCGAACCATCAAGAGATGAATCGACCTCAAAACAGTTGGATTCTTGTATGGCGAAGCCAGTGGAATCGCATCAAGATGAGAAGCGTGTGTCATTGATGGTGCAAGCTATTTTAAAAGTAACAGTTAAGGATGGACTCCCCTTGTTTACATTTGCAGTTGACAACAACGACATTCTTGCTTTTGGGAAGAATGATTGTAGCTTGGTTTATACATTCTACTCCTTTCAAAAAACTAAAAAGAAGAGTGGAGGATGGATAAACCAAGGAAGCAAAGGTAAAAAAATCGACTATATCCCTAAAATCGTCGGTGAAATGAAGGTTTCTAGCTCTCAGTGCAGCAACATCGGAAACGACTCCAAGGATCAATTTATGGTAAGAGAGTTTGTTTTGTTCAATGTTGAGCAAAAACAGGTAGGTGAAGAAATCAACAGCGAACTTGCGGCCATTGTTGTCAAGGTCCCAAAGGAGAGCACAGAAGAAAGTCGCTCTTGCAACTCAGCAGAACATCGGCAGAGTAGATCTTATGTAGAAAACCAAAGCCTTTCTAGCTTCATAGTCATACTTCCCGGTGCTGTTCATAGCTTGCCAGCTTCAGGAGTACCTTCATCTCTGATCAATAGATGGATAACGGGTGGATCATGTGATTGTGGAGGCTGGGATGTTGGTTGCAGTCTTAGAATTCTTGCTAATAAGGATCAATGCAGTAAGAATTCAAGTTCGCCTAAGGATTTTCACACAACAGATCAATTTGGACTTTTCATTCAGGTAATTGTTTTAGGGACCCCGACTAGTTGCACACCAACCTTTAAAAATTCTTTTTATTTTTATTTTTTTATAACCACTTTTTAAACAACTGATTGCATTTCAATACATAACCTTTTTGGGTTTAAAGCTTATTCATCTTTTTGTAGCTTTGTTTTTGTGATCCCTATTTGCGCTCTATTTTTCTCGTGATTAAGTTTTGCTAGTGTTCTCTTTGGAACCGAAGTATTTCTTGCAAAATGATTTTGAAACGTGCAACTTTGTAAACATGGTTTAGAAACAGCCAAGAATTTTTGCCAAAAAAACTACTCAGCCAGCAATAATTTCTATGGAAAAAAGAGTGCAACATTTTTTTAAATTATTTTTGGAGTATTATCATCCAAATGGGAATTTTTAAGTGATGGGGGTGCAATTAGTAATGGGTGGTGTGCAACTAATAGGTCCCTTGTTTTATACTCAAACCCAGCATTACCAATGTTTGTGCCACTCTTTTTCTGTGTGAACATTAGGCCAAGTATCTTCCCCTTTTTTTCTCTAAAATATATTTTTGACAGGAAGGAGCAACTCAAGAAAACAGAACTGTCCTCAGCATGTCGACTTTCGAGAAGGGAATCTACTCCATTGATTTCAATGAGTCAATCTCTTCGCTGCAAGCATTCTCCATCTGTACAGCAATCCTAGATAGTAGAAAACTTGCTGAGCTTTCTGAAGCGAGTAACCTGCTTGAAGATAAAATTTCAGCGGAAATCATGTTAACGGAAAATGATAGAATAAAGATTCCTACTCAAATAGATGGGGATGCACCTTGGACCTGTTTACCATTCCCACCTCTTTGTCCTGTTGGGAGGGTCTAGTTGCTTTGGATGAGGAATGCGGGAAGTACCTATTCGAATTAGAAAGCAACAAAGTGAAGATTTTTTTTTTTCATAGTCAAATGTTCGCATTATCAGTCGTTTGGAGTACATAGTATTTGTATCCTATACAAGTTTTCTCTTTTCAGAGAGTACAAGATGCCTTGCATATCAACGCTAGCTATGCCATTTTACTACTGTACACACCCTTAAATTTAAAGTTAGATGAAATCTCAAATCCAAATAATCACATCCATCTGGTTTGTTATTGGGTATTATCGATGTGTCATTCGGTTTTCCACAACCATGTTAAATGCTTTATTGATGTCTAGATGACGAAGAACAAAGAAATCATGCCAGACTCAAATGTTGGTTACACACATACTGCAAACGGTTTGGTTTATACAAAACATAACCTAGTATACAGAATCACTAAAATCCGAATGGATCTCTCTCTCTCAATATTATATGCTACTATATAGCCACATCAATCTACTTCACTGGTTGATATATGATGCATGGTGAATACTAATAAACCACTGGCCATCAATCCTCTCGAACACATTTGTGGCAAATTGTTTCCCCCAACTACTGCCTTTTGTCTTGACCATCTCAATGCATGTCACGTACCCAACATCACCTCTAACATGAACTTCAACATTTTTCAACTCGATCTCAAGTGGGAAATCATAGTCAGCCAACACAAATTCCCAGCTTCCAATAACAAGATCATAACCACATATTCCACACACACCAGGGTGCACACAACACACATTATCCCCTTTTGCCCAGATGGCTTGCATGTCTGCCAGATCTCCTTTCCTAAATGATTTGTAGAACCGAGCATTTGCGGCTAGAACCGAAGCTTTGCTGTCCTCATGGAGAAAGCGGAGACTATCCCTGAGTTTGGCTGCTCGCGCGTAGTTCTCTTCCTCAATGGCTCTCTGTAGGTCCCGCTCTAAGGCTTGCTCATCCAAGATAATATCTTCAGTACTTAAAGTTCCCTCAGAGTCTTCACTTTTTGCTTGGCATGGTCTCCATGACAGTAGGCGTGAATTTTGGTGATGGTGTACTGCACTGAATAAATACATAATTAAACCTTCTTAGGGTAATAATAGGAGAACCAAGATTTAAGATACAGTAAAACTAAAATATATGATAGTGGGTTAGGAAATGTGGATGGTGGTGCCACCATTACAGAAGTTTCTGTGACCATTGTAGACTGTACATGTGGCCACTCACTCTTAAATCCAGACAGGACAGTCGAAGGGCCACCATTTATGAATGAGGTCATTTGGTATATGATATATAGTATAGTTCATTTTTTATTCACAATCTGTTCCTTGCAGATAATCTTGTAGTTTCAGAAGAAAGACAATTGTGCCAATATATTCGTCTGCTAGTAACTAACCTAGCCTACAAAAAAATGGTAGTACAGATGTTTTCTTACAAGAGAGATTCTGTAACATCACTGTATGAACCCAAAAAATCACTCCTAGGGATTAGTAAAGTTACCAAATCAAAGCTGTTAGAATTTTGTATCTGTTATATACACGAACAGCTTGTGTGTGTTTGTGCAACAGCCCTAGGGTTTTAGTCAACTTGTGGTGGGCTACTTATGTAATGGGAGCCCACCTTATGTTATTTATGTAGGCCCCACATATTTTTTATTATTGGTTTTTAATAAATAAAGAAGAGAGGCCGAACCCCAGAGATTAAGTTGTGTTCAGCTCTCTCTCATCTTCTTCTCCTCTCTTTCTCCTCTTCTACTTGCTCTAGGTTTTTTTTGTTCTTTACTTGATATCAAAGCGGAGCTTTTTTTCCCTCTCAATTTTTTTTTTTAGGTTTTAAACTCTTATTTCTGCAGTTGAACTTTTATTTATGCAGTTTTGTGCTGAAAAGAACTTCGGTTCGTTGTGGTATTTCAAGATAAAATCCTAGATGTGTATCTAGGGCGTGGTTGTGTTCTTGTGGTTGGTTGTGACTGAGTTTTGGGGCTGTATGGTGCTGTTTTTTTTTTTTTTTTTGATAAATGTATGGTGCTGTTTTTCAAACGTTTTAGAAGATTTAACCGTGGTGGGTGGTGTCTAGGTCAGTTTTTTTTCTTCGCCGAAATTGGATTTTTGATTTAGCCAAAATTGATGGAGTTTTTGCACATCCTGCCTTTGTTACACCTCTCTTAGGTATCCTTTACACCCGTTGTTGTCTCCTTCGTGTGTTTGCTCTACTTTATGGTTGTTCTAATGGATGAATGTAACTCTTCAAGTGATAATTTGGCCAAACAAATTACTTCGGTAAGGTTGAAGGAAAATAACTACCATTCTTAGTCTCATTCTATAAAGGTGTTCATACAAGCCAAGAAAAAAATGAAGTACCTAATTGAAGATCCTCCTCCTGGGGATTTTTTTTTTTTTTTTTTTAGTAAGTATAAAATATATTGAACAAAAAAGATGAACAAAATACAAGAAGAGAAGGCCGAGGTAGCCCCTTAAAGAAAAGCAAAAACAAACGAAAAAATACCAAAACATAAAAGATTACACAAGGAATTCCATCTAAAAACAAAATCATCGAAAGTAGTTCCCGCAAACTCTATGTTCAGATTTGACCAAAGGTACAAAAAGCCCAAGATTTCCAAGAAAACACCATGATAGCTTCTCACCTTACTTTTGAACACCCTATTGTTTCTCTCGTTCCACAACCCCCAAGCAATAACCGAGGGAAGTATAGCCCTGAGAAGTCTTTTTCTGGAGGAAAAAGCATTATTAGCTCATTCTACTAACAACAAGAACTTCCGAGGTAAAACCTAGTTAATACGAAAAAGCCCAAGGAAAAAATGACCAAATATCATGAGAAAAAGAGCAGTGAACCAAATATCATGCCATTGGTCAGCCGATTCCCCATCCCTCAAACAAAGGGTATAGCAGTTGGAAGTGATCCATCCCCGAGCAATCAAATTGTCCATCGTAAGAACCCTCCCTAAGGAAGCCAATCAAACAAAAAATGAGATTTTAAAAGGAAATATCTTGGACCAAATGATGGACTCCAAGAAGGATTGCTCAACGAAAGGGATTAGCTACTTGTGGAAAGAGCGGACAGAGAATCTCAGATCCTTCGCCCTTGTCCATTCCCACCTATCTTAAACGCTTTCATTGAGATAAAAAGGATACAAGAGATTAATGAAAGATGTCACCTCTGTTAGCTCTCAATCATTAAATTCTCTCCTAAACCCCAACTCCCAAGTAGAAGTGGAGTCATTGCAAATCAAACATTGCTGGATCAAGCAATTCTTCTTAAGAGAACAATCGTACAATGATAGAAATTGAGTTGCTAGAGACGATGTGCCACACCAAATATCTTCCCAGAATTTGATTTTGTCCTTCGTGCCCGCTCTGAATCTAATCCCACTCATAAAGTCCTCGTTCACTTTGAAGATCCCCTTCCACACACTGTACCCATACGAGCCTTTAGCTTCACCGCTATACCAACCTAACCTCTTCACCCTGTATTTAACCATAATGACCCTCTTCTACAGACTATCCTTCTCCTCGCTGAACCTCCAAAGCCATTTCCCTAAAAGCGCTCTATTCACCCGTCTCAGACCCCTAATCCCCAACCTCCCATTCTTTTTGGACATGCAAATCAGCTTCCATCTTACCAAGTGGTACTTCCTCCTACCATTCTTATCATTCCACAAAAAATTTCTCATAAGTCTTTCCAATCTGATTTCTACGGACTTACGAAGCGAGAATAGGGATAGGAAGTAAATCGGAATACTTATCAAGGTGCTTTTGATCGAAGTTACTTTCCCTCATTTTGATAAATATTTGGTCTTTCACGTGCTCAACATTTTCTCCTATCTCTCAATCACACCTTCCCAAATTCTATTACTATTGTAGGGAGCTCCCAACGGTAAACCCAAATAAGATGTAGGTAAAGTATCATGCCCACAACCCAAAGTTGTGGCCATCAAATGAATACCATTCACATCTCCAACCCCAAAAAAATTTACTCTTCTGCAAGTTTATATGTAATCCTAAAATAGCCTCAAAACAACACAATAAGACACGCAACACTCTCACCTGATCCTTTGAATGGCCCATAAGCACTAATGTATCATCCGCAAATTGTAAGTGGGAAATCAGAAGACCGTCATTATTCACCCTAAATTGCAATAGTTTTCCTAAATCAACCACTCTTCTAAACAATCTACCCAAGGCCTTTGTTACTACAAGAAACAAGAACGGAGATATAAAGGTCCCCTTGCCTCAACCCTCTCAAACCCCTAAAGAAGCCAACCGGACTCCCGTTGACTAGAATCGAATAAAATACTGTTGTACACGTTTTATGATCCACTTCGCTCCAAAACCCATCCTCCTCATCATATATTTCAAGAAATCCCAACTCACATCATCATATGCCTTTTGTAAGTCTATTTTCCCAATCATCTCCCATTTCTTGTCCTTAATCCTTGAATCAAGACATTCATTGACCATCAACACTCCATCGAGAATTTGCATTCCCCTAATGGAAGCCCCTTGCTAAAACATTGATAAGATTAGGAAGAACCACTTTCAGTCTCAAAGTTAGTACCTTGGAGATAATCTTGTACATTGAACTCACCAAGTTAATAGGTCTGAAGTCTCCTAGCTTATCCGCCCCAACTTTCTTGGGGAGCAAGGCCACAAAGGTGTTGTTAAGACTGTAGTCAAGACAATTCTTTTCTTATAACTCTTTGATGACTTTTATAAAGTCATTCGAGACGATTTCCCAACAAAATTTGAAGAATTCCATTGTAAATCCATCCGGCCCCAGAGCCTTATCCCCACTCATCGAAAAAAGAATTGATCTAGCCTCTTCCTCACCAATTTGTCTTTCCAGCCACGCCCTATCCTCCTAATTTCATGACTTGAACTTTAAATTATCCAATCGAGGTCTTATGGATTCCTTTTCCTTGTAAAGATCTTCGTGATAGCCCACCACCCCTTCCCTAATTTCCTTTTCTCCAACCACCATGATGTCTTTGATGAACAGTTTAATAAGATGATTACTTCTTCTATGGAAGTTGACCACTTTGTGAAAAAATTTGGTGTTATTATCCCCTTCTTTCAACCATTTTATCCTCGATTTTTGCTTCCAACTTATCTCCTCTATAAACTCTAGTCTTTCACTTCTTTCTATCGTATTCAATTTCCCTTCTTCCTCCTTTTCATCCAAGGTTTCGATCTCTTTCAAGATCTTTTTTTTTCACATCAATTCTCCCCAAAACCTCTTTATTCCACGCTTTCAACCTATCTTTTAAGTATCTGAGCTTATTCTTAAACACACAACCTGGATTTCCTATGGAAGGGCACTCATTCCACCAATTCCAAACGAGATCTAAAAAGTTGGGGTGAACTAGCCACATGTTATCAAATCTAAACGATATAGGGTGTCTTCTAGGTTGCCCTGCCTCTAGAAAGATGGGGTGTGATCTGAAACTGGGCTAGGACGAAACGAACGAATCACATTTTGAAACTTATCATCCCACACATTGTCAACCAGAAACCTATCTATTCTGGACATCCTTACATTACTTTGGTTATTAGACCACGTGAATCGTCTACCCAGAAGAGGGAAGTCCATTAAGCAATGTCTACCAATAAACTCATTGAAATTTCTCATGCCCTTTGAGATATTCGAACCCTTATTCTTCTCGTGAGTGAATCTGATGACATTAAAGTCCCCTACTAGTACCCAAGGTTTCTCCCAGTAACTCGCTACATCTTCAAGCTCTTCCCAGAATTGCATTCTCTCCCTGTTAATAGTTGGCCCATAAATCCCTAAGAACACCTATTGAAAATCTTCGTTACTACACTTACATAAAATAGAAATAGAGAAGGCCCCCACTAACTTATATATAACTTGGATCCAATCTTTGTTCCACATCATAAGAATCCCACCAGTTGAACCTAAAGTATGGAGGGTTATCCAATTGATGTTATTCCCCCAAATTTCCTTAATGATCTTATCATTGCAGTTAGCTAATTTTGATTCTTAAAACGTAACAATGAGGGGATCTTTACTTCTAATAAAAACTTTCACTACAACCATTTTTTTCCTATCACCCAACCCTCTCACGTTCCAAGATAAAATTCTAAGCAACATTGGAAACCAAACAAAAATCCAACAACAAACCACAACCTACCTCTTCTCCACCTTAACCAATTCCTTATCAGCTCTTGGTCTGAGTAATCTCCTTGTCATCTTCAAGGGGACGATCACCACCAATTCATTATGCTCACCAACCCTATATCTACAAATTTCCTGATTATTCACGGAGTCTATGTACCCAAATTTCTCCTCAATTTCATACACTCTATTGTTGCGATTAAGTTGCTCCTCTAGAATAGTTTTCTCCCTCAAGTCCTCGACAACCACTCTCAAAATCAAGGAGGACTCTCTATCCACTGGCTCTGGGACTATACCAAAATCTTCTGCCAAGTTTAAGGCTTCGCTAGCTAACCATTCCACAGTTTCCAATTCTATCCTAACTACCTCTTCCTCACGCATTGCCATTGACGACTCATCCTTGTCTTTACCGACCCAATTTCCATCATTATACATCTCTATCCGATGAGCAACTTCCACCTCTACTAGTTTTTGAGTACAATGCAGTGATACCAGAGCTAACTGACTAATATCTTCCATGTTCTCCCTACTTCCCTCCTCTAAGAAAAGCTCATAGGATTGGAAGGAATCGATGGAGACTGCAGAAAATCGACATGTCCACATAAAAAAAAAGCCACGAGGAACAAACAGAGAGGCATCCCAAAAAAATTTCAAAGAAGCTAACACATAACCCTTATGGAAAACAAGGTAGGAATTTTCACGAGGATACAAGGAAAGGACTTGAGGAAGAGTGTATGGGCGAGTAAAGTCTCCCACCTTCAAAGCTCCTGGGTTAACAATCCCTCTATTATTACTGCTTGGAGGTCCCGCAACTTTCAATCTAGCAGGATGGTGCTAAAGGTCAGCTCAAAGTTTGTCTCAGATTCTAGTTACCACAATAAGATGGTGCTTGGACTGATCACCTTCACCTTCCTTATGTTTATCTACTTCTATTATCCTCACAACTGGTTTTATGCCCAATGATGGGCCTCCAGCCCAACTCGTTGTTGGTTGACCTTGTTCTTGAACTAAAATCCACGAATTGTTCCCACCCTTTGTGGGTCCCTAATCTTGGTTGTCAATATGAGCCCCCCCATCTACGGATGAGATGTTGCCACATGTTACGATCTGAACATAGTTATCGTTTTTGCTATGTTCCATCACTCCTCCCCGTTGCAAGAGCTTACGGTACCTCAAAATTCGTGCCACTTGTCCAAGTCTCCTAACCAGCTTTATACCCCTGCTACATGGCCTTTTCATGTCCACACCTTGCACTACATTGCCCCCACATGTACATATTTTAGACTATCCCTTCTCCGATTTACAATTTGGAAATATGACCACCTTGTTCTGTACAGTTGCCTCCATAGGCTTTGATTCCTCCAACCCTATCATGTTAAGTCCAGGTTTCTCCTTCTCCCTCTGAGCTTCCAAACCAGATCTGGTTCCATTAGAAGAGTTGTTCGATTAACAATCTTCTGATTTCTGAACTCCATATTCGTCCTTACTTTTAAAGTATCGACTGCACTAGTAATGAACAACTCCTCATCTTGTTTTGCTATGTCGATTTCTATCCCAACTCTGAATCTGTAACCTCCACAATACATGCACAAGCTCCTAAAGATCTTCCATATAGGGAATCCCACCTGCGACCTTGCGAAGGTAAAGTCCTCCCACCATCTGGTTTTGAAATCCATTTCTTTCAAACCTCCTAACTGATTACCAATCAGTTTGAAGGCATATTCATCCCAAAGGTGGAATGAAATCTCCCAAACTTTGATCCAAGTTCCAGATTTTTTCCAGCTTGAGTCAAGGCTATTGGCGTCTGCAAACCAGGACCTGATAGAGACGCACTTGTCTTTGATGACCACCTCGAGCAAATCTCTTATTGTTGAGGCTTCAAATCTATTCTCCAAGAAGAAAACTCTCTTATAACTACCCCAACTAATAAGCTTCCTATCAAAAGTCCCCTTCCATCTCAGAGCAAGGTTGCATATCCTCAAAAACTCTGCCCAATCGAACTCCTCTGCCCTATGAAGATTGGTGGAGTGAAAATTCATTGGTTATTACCTGTTTTTGGTTAAACATTGAACCGTCTATAGCTTCCAATGTCCAACTCCTTGATACTGCAAAGAAGATATGGAGCTTTCTTGCGGAGATGTACTCTCAAGAACGTAATGTGACTAGGGTGTTTGAGTTGTTTGAGCACATGTTTACTACCAAACAGGGTGATAAACCCTTGAATGAACATTATAGCAATAAAAGAGGTATGTGGGAAGAACTACTGCTTTATTAACCTTTAAACACTGATTTGGAAGTTCAGCGACGCCAACGAGAAGAGTTCCAAGTTGTATTGTTGGTGTCCAGTCTTAAATCAGAGTACAATGTCTTTAAGGATCAAATTATGGCTGGTAAACGGCTTCCTACTGCAACAAGTGCCTATCCTCTCCTTCAGAGAGCCTCTCTTACGTACTCAATTCCTTCTCTTAAAGAGTCATCTTCTTTAATCACTAGTAATGGTACTCGTGGAGTTCCTCGTAGTGGACGAAACCTAAACTCTATTAGAATACTTCAATTTGTTGCAGTAAGTTCTAACTGGCCACTTTATCAACTAGATAACAAAAATGCATTTCTTCATGGAGATTTACAGGAGGAACTGTATATGGATCAACCCCTAGGTTACGTAGTTGAAGGGAAAGAATATCTTGTGTGTAGGTTGAAAAAGACATATGGAATAAAAGTCTCCACATGTTTGGTTTGACAAATTTAGCTTTGTGGTGTTTCAGTATGGGTTTTCAGTGTTCCACCTTTGATAATTTTGTATTTATTGTGTATGTAGATGACATTATTGTCATTGGATGTGACTCTGTTGGTATTGCTCAATTGAAGGCTCATTTGGGTACTCAGTTTCATGTTATTTCCCTGGGATTGAGGTTACATGTTTCAAGGATGGACTCACTCTATGCCCAACGCTAGCATGTGTTGGACTTATTATCTGAGACGGGCATTATGGGATCTCGTCCAATTGATACTTCTATAGATCCTTCTATCAAGCTTGGTGCTATATAGAGGGAAGTTTCTGAGGACATTGGGTGGTACAGGCGATTGGTTGGCTAGCTCATATATCTCACAATTACACATCCTAACATTGCTTATGCTATGGGAGTGGTCAGTTAATTTACACATGCCCCTCGACAGCCTCATTGGGAAGCTATATGTCGTATCCTTCGCTATCTGAAGGGTGCTCGTGGAAAGAGTCTCTGGTACCCTCGAGATGCAGTCAATACTACAAATCGTGATACGCAACGAAGAGAAGAGAATTTTTAACCACAAGAGAACATCAATATTCCAATCCCAAATACAAAGCAAGATCGAGAGGCGGAGTCAAAAACGACTCACCAAGTAGTAGGACAGTCTGAAAACAAACGAAATGACAAGTTCATTAACTGCAACGAACTAGATAATATGTTGAAGAAACGAAATGACAAGTTCATTAACCGCAATGAACTAGATAATATGTTGAAGAAAAAAAAGGAACTGAATGTTCTGGTAGTACTTGGAAATGGAAAAGTTGGTTGAGCAACTTGCCCGGTTGGCAATCAAAAACCTAAAGGATTCTCCATTTGCAGCAACAATCATGGTCAAAGAGCTACCTCAAAAATATTTCATTCCCCAGTTCAACCTCGACAATAGATCTGTTGATCCAATGGAACATCAGCCGGTCTAAAAAACACACTACAATTCAAATTTTTGGTAATGCTACTAACATATATAAGATTAGTAGTGAGTTGAGGCACATACAATGTGTTAGTTAAGGATAAAGAATATGTAACAGGAAAATGACCTTGACCAACTATAGAAGACAAAGAACCATCAGCCAGGCAAATCTTGCGATGACCACAACAAATACTATAGGTTTTGAATAGGGAGGACGTACCAGTCATGTTATCGGAGGCACCAAAATCAATGATTGAAGGTAAGGAAGTGGTGGAAACATTGTGTGCAAATGCAAAAGTACCTGAGTGAGTGAAAGTAGAGATCGGCTGAGATGAAGTCTCCATCTGATTGAAGAATTTCCTGAACTTGTCAAGCTCAGCTTGTGATAGAGATACCGAATCCGATGAGGATATAGTAGCTAAAGGAGGTGTTGAATCAGTAGTCGACTGAGAAACTACATGAGCTGAAGATCGTTAAGACTGTTGATATTGCTAATTAGGACGACCATGAAATGCATAACAACGAGCCTTCACATAACCCAACTTTCCACAATGATCACACTTATGTCGTTGACGAGTAGGTAAAGATTCCCTGGGATGTTGTAGAAAAGGTAGGCGAGAAAACATAACAAAGTGGCCTCCTGAAGAATGAGGTAAGACAGTTGCGCGACGACTTTCATCAACTAAGACATAAAAATACGCAGTCTGTAGGGATGGAAAGTGATCCATACCCAATAAATGAACTCTCGCATACTCAAACTCCTCTCGTAGACCGGCTAGAAACTGAAAAACTTGATTCTTATCTAGAATCGACGCATATAATGTCTCATCAAGAGGGTCCTTCCAGACGTAGGACGAGGAATAGAAAGTTAACTCTTCCTACCGGGCACGTAGATGTGATATATAGGTAGTAACTAAAGAATCACCTTGCGAAAGACGAGAAATCTCACGTTCTAAGCTAAAGATCCGGACATTGTTTTAACGTTGTGAGTAAATGCTCTTTATGGAATCCCATATCTATTATGTTGTCAAGGAGAACATAAACCCAACAGCAATGTGTGGTTGCACAAATGTAACCAACCAATAACGGACCATAGAATCATTAGCAAACCAATAAAAGTAAGAAGGGTCGGTCTATACAGGTTGTTTGTCTGCTCCCGTGAGGTAACCAATCTTCATTTTTCCACCAATAAACATTTTAACCAATCGTGCCCAAAGAAGATAATTAGGGCCATGTAATTTCACGGTGGTAATTTGAATTCCTGGAAAGTCGGTTGTGAGAAGAAAGACTACTTGAGCCATTACTATTACTGGTGATCAAGGAAGAGGATGTCTCAGAGGCTATTAAAGTGTCTGCGTACTTTGGTTTGAAGAGAGTTCAAAGAGGACGAGGGAACAACTCTCAATGAGAAAAAGATTGCAACCCCCAAATACTATCATAACCGTCAACCAGCACCCTTGCTATGAATACAGGCTCCAAACAGCCCTTGTGTGGTGAATACAGTCTTCAAACAGCCCCTATGTTGTTGCAGCCTTCAAGCAAACCTGTGTTGGGATCGCAAACAGCCCTTGTGCTGTGAAACCAGGCTTCAAACAGCCTCTATGCTGATCGCAGCTTTCAAAATACCACCCCTGTGGTCATCGCAGTCTCTAAATACCACACCAGTGGTAGTCGCAGATAGTCGTAGATACCAAACAGCAACCCTATGATGGTCGCAACCTCTAAATACCACCCTCGTGGTGATCGCAGTCGCTAAATACCACACCTGTGGTAGTCGCAGGTACCAAACAAGAGTCCTACTGTGGTTGTAGAATCCATACAATGCAAACAACCGGTCGTGGGTTTCAAAACGATGCAAATAGCAGCTCGGGGGTTCCAAAAACAATGCAAACAGCAGGTCGTGGGTTCCAAACGATGCAAATTGTTTGCGTTACTGTGATCGTGGGTTCCAAACAATGCACCTGCTATAGTCGCAGGTTCCAAAACAGCAGCCCTGCTACGAGTTTCTGTGGCAAACGACCTAAAACTTGTTGCCGTAAGCCTCTAGAGCCATCGGTTGGTCTAAGAACAACAACCCTATTGTTGTCATAAAGCTTCAATGAGGTTTAATAACCTTATCGCATGTTATGAGTAGGGATGGAGTAAAACATCCCCCGTAGGGGTGATGATTTAAATTAGACCGAGAGGTTGTGAGGTGGATTTAAGAGAGGGGTTGTGCGATGGGGTTGTAGCAAGAAGAAAGGAGAGGATATGGAGGTAGGCTTTGATTCCAAAAAGTCTTTCATTACTAAGCCATAATTAGGCTTTAAGGTGACTACATGGTCTAATAAGTGAAAAAACTAAAAAGGACAAGAAATCTGTAAAACTAATAAAATAAGAATTATTCAATAGAAAAGATGCTTTCCTATGTCAAGTATTTCTCTCCAACTTGCACAAAGCAACTTTGACATGGTTTCATGGACTTGTTCCTAGGTTGATCGACAATTTCTTTGGTCTTTGCATAAGCTTCGAGGCACAATTCATGGGAAACTAGCGACAACAAAAGGGAACAGATTCTTTATTTAACCTCAAGAAGAAAATCGGAGAGATCATAAGAGAATACACTCACTAATTCAAGACGGAGGTTCTTCAGATAGATAACTACGATGATCGTACAACAATTATCACTTATCAAAAAGGGCTTCCCAACAATCTGAAATTATACAATTCTTTAGTAAAGAGCAATCCAGAGAACATGGGGGATCTCTTGCTAAAGGCGGAGAAGTATGCGAAACTGGTAGAAAACAAGTCAAATGCTACTCCAACGACTGCATCCATCCTTTAGACAGTAGAGAAGATATATCAGGAGAAACAAAAACGGCTAGTCAAGCCAGAAGTGAGGGAAGAACAGAAAGAAAGAAAGAAGCTAAGACCTGAAGGTGCTCAAAATTATACTCCTCGCAATTATTCGTTGGATATCATCCTTCAACGAATTTAGAACGAGCCATTCATTAGATGGACGAGACCAATGTTTTCAAATCCTTCTATGAGGGATGTTATGAAAAGGTGCACCTTCCACAAAGATCATGGGCACCAGACAAAACACATGCCAATCAGCAACGACAACTCCTTCTTCCTCCACCCCCAACAAGTCCAGGGCAACAAAATCAAAGGGCAAATGTTAGCAACATAATTCATGGAGAGCTAACTCTAACAAACTGAGAAGTCTCGATGGACCCAACCTTTAACAAAATATGGATAGTCAATTGTCCATCCATTTTTTAATCAAGAATTGGAAGGAATACACGAACTGCATAAAGATGCCTTGGTCCTAACACCTTAATAACAAAAATTGATGATTTTTTTAAGAAAAAAAATGTGTTTAAAACGCAACTTGCATCCCTGACGATTAAAAAGATAAAAAGATGCAACTTTTTCATTTGTAACCAAAGTCATCATTTTTTCAAACTTTTCCCCGTTTTTTCATATGAACAAAAATTTAAACATTTTCTCATTTTTTAATGTGGGATTTGATACATAATAGAATTTGGTAATTCGTAAATGTAAAAATATAGGATTTGATGATAATAACGTGATTTATGAATTTTCATTAGATATATATTTTTTCATAACTTTTAATATTTTTTTTATCTTTTATTTTCATCATTTTTTCTTTTCGTTTTTTTTCCCGTTTTTAACATTTTTTTGAAGTTTTTCCTTGTTGTTTTAAACTCGTATTCTAACTTTGTGACTGTGCCTAACACTACTAATCAATAATCACGATGTCTATCGGATCCTGGCGAACTCAATCGATATCCTTTTCATCGAAGCATTCAAGAAAATGAACATCGATGAAAGCACAATGGAGCCACAAAATCCTCTTCTAAACGCTAGGAGATATCACTTTACTGTTTTCAACCGAACCAATGACGGTGATGACAAGGTTCGTTGTAGTGGATGCTCCTTCTCCCTACAACGTAATCTTAGGGCGAACATGAATGCACAAGATGAGGGCGGTTCCCTCAATTTATCATCAACTTGTACGATTTCCAACGCTAGATAGTCTAGTGAATCAGAAGAGGTCAAGAAACTACAAGGCAATTATATGCCCTCATTCAAGAAAAAGGAGCCAGAGCACAACTCCCACGGGAGAACCCATTCTTTCAAGTTAATAGCAATCACAGTCAGACTCCCCTACCACAAAAGCCCGAGCTGACAAGTGGGAAAAGTCACCAGCGATCGAACAAATAGAGAACGTAGATATCGGATACAGAAAGAAGCTAAGGGAAACTTCCATTGGCTCCATGCTATCAAAGTAGGTGAAGGAGCTGACCAGCTTCTTGAAAAGAAATAAAGAAGTGTTCACATGGTCATTCGAGGATATGCCAGGCATATAACCAAAGATCATCTGTCATCAATTGAATGTGGATCCCAGTTATCCACCTGTCCAGTAGAAGAGGTGGTCACTCGCACCAAAGCGCAAAGACATCGTCTATGAAAATAAAGAAAAGCTACTGCGCAAAGTTCATCAGAGAAGTCCAATACCAAAGTTGGCCAATATCATTCCAGTATCGAAGAAAATGACAAAAGTAGGCTATGCATAGACTTTGCAAGTCTAAATAAAACAAGTCCAAAAGATTGTTTTCCTCTACCATGAATCGATTAGATGTTGGATGCAACATCAGGACATGATCTATTGTCCTTCATCAATGTTTACTCATGGTACAACCAAATCATGATGCACCCAAGTGATCAAGAGAAAACTTCTTTCATTACAGATAGAGGAACATTTTGTTTCAGTCATGCCCTTTAGACTCAAAAATGCATGAGCAACTTATCAATGGTTAGTCACTCAAATGATCAAGGAGTAGATAAGAAAGACCATCGAAGTGTATATTGACGATGCTCACATCAAAAGTGCCAAGCGTCATAACCATATCTAAAATCTTGAAGAAATCTTCGAAATACTGAAGAAATATCAAGTGAAGTTAAATCCTGCCAAATGTGTTTTGCAAGTTCATCAAGCAAGTTCCTCGAATATCTAGTGACAAAGAGAGGAATAGAGGTGACCCCAAATTAGATAAGGCATTAATCAACATGCCTTCCCCCAAAAGTAAGAAAAGAAGTCAACGACGTTCAAGGCAAATCGCGACCCTAAATCACTTCATTGCAAGAACCTTAGGTAAATGCCAACCCCTCTTTCAATTACTTTGAAAAAATAAACATATGAATTGGGGGAAAGAATGTGAGAAACCTTTAAAAAGTCGAAACAGTACCTCTAGCAACCACCAATTCTTTCTAAGCCACAATTTAGGGAGAAGTTGTATTTATATTTATATTTAGCAACTTCAACAAAGGAGGTCAGTTATGTCCTAGTCAAGATTGAGGAAAGAACAAAAAAGCCAGTATACTTCACTAGAAAAACTCTTCTCGACACGGAAACCAGAAATACAAAAATGGAGGTAGCACTGGCACTGGTTTTTACGATTAGAAAACAAAGGTCATACTTTCAAGCACACTCAATCGAGGTCATAACGGAATACCTACTTCAAGTCGTTCTCAGCAAATCAACCTCTCAGGTCAATGGTGAAATGGGTCATCGAACTTAGAGAATTTAAGGTAACCTTTGTTCTAAGGACCTCAATGAAGGGGCAGGCGATAGTGGAATTTCCTGTGGACTTCCTCGCGAAATGTCCAATCATTATTGAAGAAGCAATAGCAAAGTTGCCTCAAACTGAAAAAACAGAAATTGTAGAACCTTGGAACACCAAGGCATGATGGAAATTGCTACTAGATGGAGCTTTTAACGATAAAGGCTCGAGGGCAAGAATTGTTCAGATCACACCAGAAGGACTCATACTAGAGAAAGTCATTTGTTTTGGGTTCAAAGCTTAAAACAATGAAGTAGGATACCAAGCCATCATTTTGAGGCTCGAAATGGCCTCTCACATCAGCATCACAAAAATAACAGTTTATAACGACTCATAGCTAGTCATGAAACATATCAACGGAGTCTATGAAATCGAAGATGAGCGGATGACGGCTTAACTTGACTAAGTCAACTCGAGAACTGAGTAGCCACTGAATTGAGACGGTTACACATTTAAGGCCACTTCTCATATAAGTTACAAGTGTAAATGCCCATGGGCCTAACTCATCTTCACAAAACCAGTTTGTAAGGTGAGGATTGCCCCAAGTTTATACATAGCCCAAGGTTAGGATACCCACGCAATGTGGGACTATCGCTCACACTCCCCCACGCGTGTAACGTGTCTCCTACATCCCTGTGGTTACTCGCTCTGATACCATGTAGACAAAGTTATGATACCTAGGCGATGTGGGACTATCGTTCTAACACCCTCTCACATGAGACACCATGTGTAGAGCTAGAAAAACACTTCTACACATCCAGAAATAGACGGGCCCAACTCTGATACCATGTAAAAGCCCATGGGCCTAACTCATTCTCACAAAACTGACTAGTAAGGTGAGGATTGCCCAAAGTTTATACATAGCCCAAGGTTATGACACCCACACGATGTGGGGATATCACTCACTCCCCCACGCGTGTAACATGTCTCCTACATGCCTGTGGTTACCCACTTTGATACCATGTTAACCAACCAACTACTCCTAAAGACCAATCTGTTGGAGAAGGAGAGAACTATGAATATAAGGTCACAGGATTTAACTAAGTATGACTCATCCGAGAGTGGAGGAAAATATACACCCAACACATCATTGCCATTAATACATCATGGGCATTAATTTCCATAAATGCAAGACAACGTAGGAGAGTAGTTACAACTAGGTTTATTACCTCCTTCAATGAGTCCAATTTATAAATAGGAAGACTTCTCTCACTCAAGCCACAAGACACAAACCACACAAAAATATTTGTCTTTCATTATCTTCATTTTGCTCTACAATTTTTACCAAGGTCTAACTTGATCGTCGAAAACTCCTAAACCAGCACCACACCAATGTCTTTTCAGGTTAAGGCAACCAAGAATTACGATTGAAAACTTAGAAGCATCATCGGAGAAGACGACTGAAACTTAGAAGCTTCATTGGAGAAAAAGACCAGAGTTGAATATTTATTTGTATTTGTTGTAACATGAATCTCGAGGAGTAGGAGACAAAAAATCCCCCAGAAACACCAAAGACGCAGTCATATGATCCAAACCAACTTGAAGGACTTAGATACTATTTCCCTCTCAATGTCTACACTCTCACATTCCAACACAAGATACTAACATTCGTTTTCTTATTACTCTGATTATAAGATCCTCGAATTTTTTAAAGACTAGTGTTTACCCATGATCATCGACATCTGCATCCTTTTTGGGGTTAAAAAGGTAATAAAGTTGAAGGGTATTATTGGAAAAAAGGTAGTAGAGGAAAGACGATATAGTTAGAAAGGTATTCTTGAACAGGAAGGTAGAAAAGGAAAGACGATAAAGTTAACAATTTTCTCTAGATTTGTAGTGAAATTAAATCTCAACCGTTCATTATGCCAGCGGATTAAGGGAGTGGGGTCCACCATTGTGTTTCATTATATAAAGATTAACTAGCTATTGTCAGCAACTAGAATTCAAAGTTTCAGTGTATTCTCAAGAAGACAACTAGTAATACTTGGATTGTAGAACATGTAGAATACTAGCATCAAGGCAGGAGAATGGGAACAAAGTTATGCTCTTTTACAATCCACATAACTTGTGCAGCATCCCAACCTAATGAGTGTCTACTGTGCAAAGGGTGAACAGTCTTTATTCGAATAATGTTTCGTTAAAGTGTCAAGTGTTTCCATTGGAATTTGTTCAGAGCCAAACACAGTAATCAATGAGTAATTTAGCTGATTGCCATTAGGTTGGAAGAAAGACCTGAAGAGGGAAATAAAGGGATAAAATAAAACATGATAGGCGCTATCATGATCTTGATAAAAGCAAAATTATACCCTGGACATTTGGTCGAGAGAGAATAACAAGGTTGCTGCTGAAATTGAAGGAATCAGGAGCGAAATGAAAGATTGATGGGGTTTAGAGGTTGAAGAAGTTAAAGTTCCAGCTGGGGAAGAATGTGGGTTATCTGGGAAGGGGGCTAGTATGGTAAACCAGAATTTATTATGTAAAAAGGGGCTGGGAAGGGAAGATCAGAAGGAAAGAAGCAGCGTTTCAGAATGTAGAGATGGATTGTCAGAACCTTATTGTTTTACGCACCAACAGGGGGTGTTTGGCGATCAGAGGATAGTTCCTACAGGTATCTTCGAGCAAGATGTAACTGCAGAGGAGGTGGAGTATGAAGCCGGGCAGGTTAGATGCGAGTCACAACTAGGTAGTGAAAAAGGACAAGGATGCAATACAGAGGTTATTGAAGTTGGGGCGAATTCTAGAAGTAATCTGAACTCTCAAGCCGAGACTCAGATGCTCAATAGAAAGGGGGTGAGATACAAGCAGCAAAGAGACTAGATGTAGTTAGGCAGAAGAAATGTAATGGGGAGGAGTCCAAGCACCATCTTGTTGTGATAACAAGAGTTTGGGAAAGACTTTGAATTGATCTTCGGTACTACCCTGGTAGATCTAAAGTTGTTGAACCTCCAAGCAAAAGCATCAGAGTGAAGTTTAGCCCAGGAGTACTAACAGTAAGAGATATTTTTGGTCCACCCACTACCCCTCGGGTACTCTCTTCCTATACTGGTGAGAATTCCCGTATTACTATCCATTTTGTTTCTAAGTTGGTATATTTGCTATCTTCCCTGGATGCCGTTGTGTTTGTTCCTCGTAGTATTTTCTTCCTGAACAGGTATCACTGTCTCACAGCATCCATCAATTCACGTCATTCCTTTGAGCTTGTCGGAGAGAGGAAGGGAAGAAAGGAGGACAGGGAAGATGTCAGTCAGTTAGCTCTTGATTCATTAATGTCCACTCAGAAACCAGGGGAGGTGGCAGTTGATTATCGGACAGGGGTGTATAATGAGGGAAATTGGGTCGTTGAAGATATGGGTGAGCCGATTACAGAATCACGAGAAGAAGGGATGGTTAGGACCGAAATGGAAACGGTGGAGTGGTTAGCCAAAAAAGCTCTTAATATGGCAAAGATTTTGGTTTAATTCCGGAGAAAGGGGATAGCGAGTTCTTACTGATTTTGAGAGTGGCAGTTGGGGACTCGAGAGATAGAACTATTCTGAAGGAGGAGTTTAATCGGATTAACAAAAGGTAAGGAATTGAGGAAGAGAAGGAGCACTTAGATTTCGAAAATAGTCAAGAAATCCGTAGTTATAGGGATGGTGCGAATAATGAGTTGGTGGTGTTCGCCCCTTTGGAGATGACTAGAAGTCTCCTCAAACAACGAGCGGATAAGGAGTTGGTAAGGTTGGAGAAGAGGTAGAATGCTCTTTGGCTGTTTTGGGTAATTGTGTAGTTTCCAATGTCGCTTAAAGTTTTAACCTGGAATATAAGAGGGTTGGGAGATAGGAGTAAAAGGGCAGTAGTGAAAACTCTCATCAGGAGTAAAAACCCCCTTACTGTTACGCTCCAAGAGTCAAAGCTAACCAACTGTGACGATAAGATCATTAAGGAAGTTTGGGGTAGTAACATAGATTGGATAGCCCTCCCTGCGATAGGTTCAGCAGGAGGGATTCTGATGACGTGGAACAAAGACTGGAATCAAGTGACAAATAAATTAGTCTAGGCTTTTTCTATTTCTATTATGTGTAAATGTAGAGACGAGGATTTTCAATGGGTTTTTCCGGGATTTATGGCCCAACCATCAGTAGGGAGAAAATGCAATTTTGGGAAGAGCTTGAAAATGTAGCAGGTTACTGGGATAAACCTTGGGTAGTGGGTAGGGGCTTCAATGTTATTAGGTTTACCCATGAGAAGAATATGGGTACGAGTATATCTAAGAGTATGAGAGACTTCAATGATTTTTTATGGATTTCCCTCTTTTGGGCAGAAGATTCACGTGATCCAACAACCAAGGTAACATTAGGATGTCTAGGTTAGACAGGTTTCTAGTTGATAATGAATGGGAAGATAAGTTTCAAAATATTTTTCAATCGGCTAGCCCTAGCCCAATCTCAAATCATACCCCTATTTTACTAGAAGCAGGTAACACTAGAAAACACCCCCTCCCGTTCAAATTCGAAAACATGTGGTTAGTTCAACAAAGTTTTTTAGATCTCATCAGGAATTGGTGGAATGAGTGTCCTGCAAGTGGAACTCTAGGTTGGGTGTTTAAGAACAAGCTTAGGTTCTTGAAAGAGAAGCTGAAAGTTTGGAATAAAGAGATGCTGGAGAGAATAGATGTGAAAAAGAAGGAGATTACATTACAAATTGAAATCTTGGACAAAAAAGAGGAAGAGGATGGGGATGATAGAGGTAAAAGAGTGGAGTTGAAACTGGAATTCCAAAGAACCGCACTAAAGGAGGAAATAAGTTGGAAACAAAAATCAAGGGTAAAATGGTTGAAAGAAGGGGATAATAACACAAAATTCTTTCATAAAATTGTCAACTTCGATAGAAGAAGTAATCAACTTGACAAACTCTCCATCAACGGTAACATGGTGGTAGGAGAAGAGGAGATTAGAGAGAGTGTAGTGTGCTACTACAAAAAGTTGTACAAGGAGAAGGAACCATTAAGACCTCGTCCGGATAATATGGAATTCATATCATTAAACCAGGACGATAAGAAGTGGTTGGAAAAACAAATAGGCGAGGAGAGGTTAGATCGATTCTTTTTTCAATAAGTGGGAATAAGGCGCCGGGACCGGACGGATTTACCATGGAATTCTTCAAACATTGTTGGAAAATTGTTTCGTCGGATTTCATAAAAGTTATCAAAGAGTTGCAAGATAAGAATTGTCTGGATTATAGCCTTAATAGCACTTTTGTGGCATTGATTCCTAAAAAAGCTAGGGCGGACCAACTAGGTGATTCCAGACCCATTAGCTTGGTTAGTTCGGTGTACAAAGTTATAGTCAAAGTTCTAGCTTCGCGTCTGAAAGTAGTTCTCCCTAAGCTCGAGCAAGGGGCCTTCATTAGGGGTAGACAAATTTTGAATGGAGTTATGATAGCCAATGAGTGTCTTGATTCAAGGATCAAGGACAAGAAAAAGAAGATGATTGGAAAATTTGATTTACAAAAGACTTACGATCATGTAAGTTGGGACTTCTTAGAATACATGATGGGGAGTGTCTTATTTGATTCTTGTTAACGGGAGTCCAGCTGACTTTTTTAAGGGTTCGAGAGGTTTGAAGCAAGGGGACCCGTTATCACCATTCTTATTCCTTATAGTTGCAAAAGCTCTAAGTAGATTGTTTAGTAGAGCAATTGAGTTTGGCAAGCTCTCGGGGTTTAGGGTGAACAGGGGCCCTTCGATTTCTCATCTACAATTTGCAAACGATACTTTGATTTTCCTAGAACATTTGAGGGATCAAGTGAGGGTGTTGCGGGTTTTACTGTGTTGCTTTGAGGCTATTTCTGGTCTCCATATCAATTTGCAAAAGAGTAAGCTGTTTGGGGTAGAGAATGTGAACGATATTCATTTGATAGCCGCAGTTTTGGGATGTGGGCATGATATTCTTCGCATGTCTTACCTGGGCTTACCGTTGAGAGCACCCTAGAAGATTAGTAAAATTTGGGAAGAAAAGCTTGAGAGATTGAAGAAAAGCTCGAGCACGTGGAAGGCCAATTATCTATCTAAAGGAGGAAAAGTAACCTTGATAAAAAGCACATTGACAAGTATCCCGGTTTACTTTCTATCATTGTTCACAATCCCTAGGACCGTTGAAATCAAATTGAAAAGGCTTAGGAGAAACTTTTTGTGAAATGACAGGAATGGTGGGCGAAAATATCATATGGTCAGATGAAAGGTTATTTGTAAGCCTAAGAAGAATGGGGGGACGGGGATTAGGGGTCTTAGATTAGTTAATAGAGCGTTTTTAGGGAAATGACTTTGGAGGTTCGGTGAGGAGAAGTGTAGGTTGTGAAGGAGGGTCATTATAGCGAAGTATGGGGAAAAACAGTTAAGATGGCATAGCGGAGAGGCTAGAGGCACGTATGGATGTAGTGTTTGGAAGGGTATCCTTAATGTGAGTGAGGAATTCGAGAGAGGGATTCGATTCAAAGCGGGGAAGGGTGACAAGATTAGATTCTAGGAGGATATTTGGTGCAGCACCCCATCTTTAGCAGTCCAATTTTCGTCTTTGTACGTCTATTCTCTGAAAAAGAACTGTTCAATCCAACAGTGTCTGATTCGCAACGATTCCAACTCTACTTGGGATTTGGGGTTCAAAAGAAACTTTAATGATTGGGAGCTAACAGAAGTGACATCTTTCCTGGATCTCCTGCATTTGATTCATCTCAATGGAAGCGAAGAGGATAGACGGGAATGGATAAGGGCCAAGGACTTAAGATTCTCTGTTAAGTCTTTTTTCAAGTGGTTAACCCCTTTTGTCAATCAATCCCCCTTGGAGTTCATCATTTGGTCTAAGTATATTCCTTCCAAAGTTTCATTTTTTATTTGGTTGGCCTCCATTGGGAGGATTCTTACAATGGTTGGATCGTACCCAATTATTGTCCCCTTTGCATGAAGGATGGAGAATCTGTTGACCATATTTTAATTCATTGCTCTATGCACATATTATTTGGTCAAAATTCCTTAGTCTATTCCATATTGTTTGGGTCTTCCCTCGTAAGTTCTCTGCACTATTGGTAGAGTGGACCAGTAACGATCTCAATTCCAGAAAAAGATTCCTTTGGGCTTTACTTCCTTCGGCTATTACTTGGGAGGTGTGGAACGAGAGGAATAACAGAGTATTCAACAGTAAGATGAGAAGTTCTCACAACGGGTTCTTGGAGATCATGGGATTGTTGTACCTTTGGTCTAAACAAAACTTAGAGTTTGTAGGGATTACTTTTGAAGACTTTATTTTTAGATGGAACTCCTATTGTAATTGTTAATGTTTTAGCTTTTCTTTACTTTGTAAATCTTTGAGAGATCTCCCCTTGCTTTCTTCAAAATATTACACTTACCAAAAAAAAAAAAAATTCAGTACCTTGATTTA
This sequence comes from Akebia trifoliata, assembly GCF_017979445.1. Classification (NCBI taxonomy): domain Eukaryota; kingdom Viridiplantae; phylum Streptophyta; class Magnoliopsida; order Ranunculales; family Lardizabalaceae; genus Akebia; species Akebia trifoliata. Next base: position 131,458 of record NW_028237691.1, on the reverse strand, counting down.
TACACATGCAAGAAAATATGAATTAGATTACTTACAATATGGTGATGATCATGATCTCAGTGTGATCATGCAAAGAAGTGCACTAAAGATATACCAAAGAAATTCAAACAGAGAGAGGAAAATGGAAAGAATACTTGGGCTTAGCCTTGTAGCTCAGTTGGTTTGACACATTGCAAAACAACTTTGAGGTCAAGGGTTCAAGTCCAACTTACCCATAAAAAAAAATGGAAAGAAAACTTACTAAGTCCTCCAGTTTTAGCCGCAAATTGACCAGATAGTGCCCTGGGAAGTATAGGAACCCTTCTTGTCACCCAAGAGAAATTGCACATACCGATGAGATCTAACGGATCGGATGAATTTCCCTAAAAATTGATATTGTTTAAATACCTAAACTCGGACAAATAAAGTATAAAATAGATGAAAAAACTGTCACAAAATTAGGCTAATTTTTTCGAAATTTTGGAAAAAAAAATAACACAAATAAGGGCCCAAGTGATTAAATTCGCAAATCGAAAAATCAATCATTAACTTATTGATTAATCCACATCATATAGAACATGAAAGAAACTTACATTATTGGATCGATGAAACGTGGGGATTTGCATGAATCTACAAGAGAAACGAGGTCTCAGTGAGATTGCAGAGACATTTGGAGCCGCCATTGTTCGCAAATTTCAAAGAAGCGATTTGCGAAACATGAACTACAACAAAGGTGAAGGAGAAAATCAAAATTTTGAACAAAAAACTAAAACCATCACAATAATTCGAATTAGGGCTTAGGGCACTCACCCATGGTTTTTAAACTCGGTATTTGGTCTCGTCTCGTTCACCTCCGATACCGGGTTGACTCGGACGATACGTCTAGTCGAGTCGAGTCATCTCATTCAACATTGAAACCATGGTTTTTAACCATTTAAAAAATCTAAAAAATTCAAAAAAAATTCAGAATTAATTCCTATTAAAAAATGAACCCCCAAAAAAATACAAAATTAAAAAAAAATTCATAATATACCTATCAAAATAAATAAATTAAATATTTACATTATTTTGTTGTTTCATTTTCATTGCACAAATGCACTAAATTTGTTTTCCAAGTACAATATTTAAAGTGCATCAAACTTATCATCAAAAATATCAATTAAAACACTAATTTTAATTCGATAAAATGTTAATACATGATAACGAATAAGTTCATACATGCAAAAATAATTTAAATACATTAATAACAATCAGTTTGAGTTTAAAGTAATTTGAATCTAAGGCAAACATTAACTAAGAAAGACTTGTAAAAATAGAAATCATGAAAGTGAAGCGCCACAATGAGATGAGTTGAAATTTGCACCGATATCCGATAGAACATGTAACCCACTCACCTACAAAAAAAAATTTTGAAAAAAAAATTAAATCAAAAAATGATTAATTAGATATATTTAATAACAAATTAAAATCACATAGACAAAATATAATCAAATAAAAGTAATTTTAAGTCAACGTACTGTTCTTGTTCCTCGTAGTGTGGATAAGATCGATAGTCTCTAGGGAATAAAAAAGAAGTAAAAGCGTTAGTTGTAGTGTCACTCATGTTGGTATGACTATACTCCATTTGTTCATAATTTGAACTTGTTTGTTCATGATATGAATAAGAACGTCCGTATCCATACACACCAGTAGGTTGGTCATGACCATGACAAGAACCAATATGATCAAACTCAACACCATAGTTGTTAGATGCATCATTTTCGTTTATACCCGTCTCTTGAGGGTATCCATAATGATCATAACTTCTATCACCGCCACCTTAATATTGAGTCTGACTTTCATCATCATCACTACGAAACTCTATCAATTTGGCCAATCTCTCACGTCTTTCTTCGAATGGCCTAATACCATGGTTGGTATCTTGTATCGTGATCACGTTATCAGGTTCACTATCATCCCATGCTTTATGTTGTGTCTCTTGATCACCTTCATCATCATCATCACCACCATTCGGAGATGGAGATCTACTCGTACCTCTATCGGGTTGGGTACTAATCTCTCTATCCAACCAAGACAAGTTGTTATTATCCATCAAAGGATCTTCTGTCTCTTTCAACCACTGGTCAAAAACATCATCATGCTCAAATATGGAATCTAGATCAATAGAATTGTAATAACCATCTTCTGATCTACGATCCATGATATTGCGAGCTCGTAATCTCATGTTATAATATGCAAACACCAAGTTCATTAACTTTTCAATTTTGAGTCTATTATGAGGACGAGCATAGATTAAAGCAAAGGTACTCCAATTTCTTTCACAACCTAAAGACGAGCAAATTTGACTCAAGACTTTAATCGTTATTTTTCTGAGATCAGGTGCATCATGACCATAATTATACCACCAATCAGTTGATAAGAAAAAAAGAAAAATATTAAATACTTATTACTTGTTATTGTATAAATTATTATTATTATTTATATATCACCTGGTAAAGAAGTTTTACTCATGTTTCTAGTTAGAGCATCACCGAACTCCCCGTCGCGTCAATAAACAATTTAATCTATTTAAAATGTAAAAAATGTAAAAACATGATTCAAAAATAATAAGAAAAAGTTCATATACTATATAATTAAATTATAAATACAAAAATTTAAAATAACTTTGAATTATTTGATAATAATATGTATTGATACCTGGTATATTGCCTTCCATTGATTAATCATATCTGGTTTCAACTTTTTGATAACCATTTTCGTTGCTTGAAAAAGTTCATTGCTTTCCACTAAGAAGTTATCATATTGAAACTGAGGATTTAAATAATACGTTGCAATAAATAGCAATATCAATTTTCTTAATATCAAAATGTTAATAAAATATTAATATTTAAATTATATTAAAAATATTTAATTGTTACCTACCATATGAAGATCTAATTTAAAATTATCTAACTACTTTTTTTCAATCAATTGGATATACAGTCGATGATATCTTACCGAATCTATTATTGATTGTTTGACTCTTTTCATACCTTCATAAATTACAGTCAGAGTGGGCTTTTTATCTTGGTCAACAATTTTCAAGAGTTTAACCAAAGGTTCCATGACCTTACAGACCTCTTCTGCCTTCTCCCAGAATTCACGTTGCATGATCAAATTTGAAATCATTTTTGCTAACTCTATTTTCTTTTTATCTTTCATAAGTCTCATTCGCAACCATTCATCAGATGCAAACATGGTTTTCAAAGTTAATTGATGTCGAATAAGACTTTGAAGAGTAATGTATTGCGTAGCAAACCGTGTGATCTCATAACGTAACAATTCATGCTCCTTAGTAAATGTTCTCATCAAACTCATAAGTTTGTTACTATTGTATATGAATCATGTTATTTGTCGATCACTTGAAATAACATAAGTAAATAATGGCAATTTTCCCATGTCCTCCAAAATTAGGTCGATGGTATGTGCGGCACAAGGTGTCCAATACAAATGAGATTTTCTTAACATTAAATCCAAACCTGTAGCCTGATATGATGCTTCATTGTTTGTCACAATCTGAATAACATTATTTTCACCGATTTCATCTACTACATTCTCCATCAATCCAAGTAATTACTCTGATGTCTTAGTAATTCTAGTTGCATTGATTGATTTGTGAAATATCATATTTCTATCGGAATATACCATGAAGTTGATGATGGACATCCTATTTTTTTATGTCCACCCATCACACATCACAATACAACCATATATTGACCATTTCTTTTTAAGAGATTCAATATAATCTCTTAACTCTTCTACTTCTATGTCCAAATATTTTCCTCAAATCTCGTATTGTGTAGGACTCCTGATGCCACTCCCTGTCTCTACAATAGAATCCACCATAGTATGAAAATATGGACTTTTGGCTGCATGAAATGGGACCGAGTTGAAGAGAAAAAACTTTGTAATTGCTCAGCCAACCTTATTTAATAATTTTTTCCCACTCCATGATCCTTTCAATTTTTTTCTGTGTGACTTGTTTTGACCTATACAAGTAAGGATCCAATCCTCTGGTCGAAACATCATGTACATCTTTTTCTACCCGTCTCAAATCTTGTTCGGCATTTTTAAATTCTTTCTTAGTTCTTCGCAATTCATGACTATCTCTAATACTGAAAGTTTGAAATAATCCTCCACTTTTCTTCGCTGTCCCAGATGAAGTGCCAAGTCCTCTACCCCCACCTTTAATACTTCTAGGGATCTCTGAAACTGAATGTCCTCTTCAATAATCGTCTTCTTGTAAAGATCGTCGACTCATATCACATGTCATTCCTATCTGGACATTTTCTTCTCTTTCAGCAGAATCAAGCGACTCGTCATCTGAGTCGTCTATAGGTATACTATCATCAAACTCATCCCACCTCTAGATAATTCATGTAATCTGTTCATTGATATTTTTTTTTCTTTTTTTCACTGCTTTTAATTTTGATTTCACTATCATTTGTTTCCTCATCAACAATCGAGTTTCTTTGGGACATTTTGGATAAGCCGTCACTTCTCCTATTTTAGAAGACAAATGCTCTTTAAGATATGTAATGCTCCACTCATAATTTTATCACAATAGTTGCATTTTACTTTTTTTTATTCCCCTCAAATGTAGTACCATGCTGCCAACCAATGTCATCTTCTCTAGGCATCTTATAATTTATAAATAAATATATAAATCAAATATGTTATAAAATTAATCAATATAAATAAAATGCAACAATAATGATACCACATGCAAGGAAAAATTAGAATTTTCAACACATTATTCACTATAATGATACTATATTTAAAAAAATAAAATAAAATACAAAGTAAATATTATAAAATTAATCAATATAAGTAGAATATAATGCCACGTGTAATGAAAAATTAGAAATGTTCAACACATTATTCATTATAATGTTACTTTATTTGAAAAATTATTTTTTAATTATTAAATTAAAACATGGAAGAAATTTTTTTTATTTTATAGCAAAATAAATTTCTCAACTAAAAATGTTATTTTTAATTATCAATTATGGATAAAATTATGATTTACATTTAAAAATTTTTATCTTCTAACAAAATAAATTACTCAATAAAAATTATTATTTATACTTCAAATCATAATTTAGATAAAAAAAATTTTAATGAAATTATTATCCATGTAACGTATTCACTACCAAATAAGAAATAAAATAACAAAGAATTTCTAGTGAAATTAACTATTTTTCAAAATAACTACCCACAATTACATGATGATGGCATCTTAAAGTAACTATTTATATTGTCATTAAGAAAATGTTTTTTTTTTACAAATGTAGTGCAAGTTGAAATCCAACATTACATTTGTGGACATAGGATTTTCAACTCTTTAAAATATCCCTCCACTTTGGGGTGTTTTGGAGTCACCACCATTCATTTTTGGAAATGCGTGTGAATGGTCATCCGAAATTGTATGTTTTGAAAAACATGTCATTTTTTATGTTTGATGACTCTCGTAAGATAATGCACATAGTCCAACCTTTGATTCAAGGTAAGAGGGTCCATTTATGGAGTAGGGAAGGTGTTAGGTACCTTATTCCATCCACATAATGTGGTAATCTCGGATTCGATCTTTTAAAATAAAAAAAAAAATGAAATCGAAAAACAATTCGATATGTGCCCTCAAATATAAGGGGCTTTCGATATTTGTTCAAATCATTAAGGGACATCCTTATGAAGAAGGGGCCCTTTGGTGATTTAAATCATCGTGGTGTGTGCAAATGTATAGAAAGGGGGTGAGTAGAGGAGGGAAGTTAGAGGGGGTGTCCCTTTTCAAACCCACCTTGATCCAATCTTGATTTTCTTTGATCTTCAAGGATGTAACCCTTTGATGAGTCTTCTTTTTGGATCCCCTTGACTTGTTTGAGAAGAAATTTAGAATTAAAGGTTGAGAGTTGGAGGGTAGTAGGATGAGTTGAGAGATTGATTTCTTTTTTTTTAAGTCCTTTTGAGAGTTTTTTGTTGGATTTTTCATTAGGAATTGTAAGGGGAGAATGTAGGGGTTTTTGTAGAAGTTGGAGAGTTATTTTAGGGATAAAGTTTGGTGAAATGAAGAAAAATGATAGAATGATTATAAGTTTGATAGAGAAGTGGGTGTAATTTAAAGGAGATTGGAGGGTATTTAGGGAAGAAGGTTTAAATAGGTGAGTTTTGACCCAAATGGTTTGGATCCTACCCAACCCACTTGGGTGGAGTGTTTGGTGAGGTAAGGTGATGGGTGTTTAAGATGGGGGTTGTGATTAAGTGGTGTTTGGTTTAAGAGAATGGATGATTTAATGAGCTGGTTGATGATATTTGAGAGGGTGGGGAGATGATTCTATGTGTCAAAGTGGGTGAAAATGAAGGGTTGAGATGTGTTGATGGGAAATAATGAGTATTTGATTTGAAAGAAGGGATGTAGGTTTAGATTGTAGATGTAGGTTTTGTAGGGAATTATGAGAGTAGATTAGGGGGAGGTGTAAGTATAAGTGTTTGATTTAAGAGAATGGATATGATAGGTTAATGAGGGTGTAGGTTGTAAGTATTTGATTTGAATGAATTGATAGGATAGGTTAGGGGAGAAATGTAGGTTATAAGTGTGAGTAGATGATATTTAGTGAAAAGTAATGGGATAGTTAATTTTTAAAGAAAGGTGATGGGAGTTGGTGGTTGGATGAGGGAGGTGAGATGGGATGATGACATGTGTCATACCTTGATGATTGTGGTGATTGGTTGTGATGTTGGATTAGGTTGAGTTGGGTCTGGGTTGAATGATTTGGGCTTGGGTAGAATGTTTTGTTGGGCTTAGGTTGTTGGTTGAATATGAATGGATTTGGGTTGAGTTGAATAGACTTGGATAAGGGGTAGAATAAGAATGAGTTTGGGCTTATGTTGGATTGAGTTGAGGAGTATACAAGGATGGTAAGGGATTTGGTCCGTGGGCCACGTAAGAAGCCTTGGGCTATTTATTGAAAAATGAATGACAAAATTCATAGGATTTTTGTAGGTTTGGACCTCGGGGCCCATTCCAATTTTTGCGATTTTTGGGGCATTTTTGTTGAGGGTCCGATCAAATTTTGGTGTCTACAACATTTAAAGAAAAAAATATTAAATGAGAAAACACCTAAAAATAAACAAAAACATAGTATAAGAAGCCATAGATAAAAAGAAACTTGATGAGTGAAAAATTGAACATTACACATTACATGGACAAAAAAAAATTACATGGATAAAAAAAATTTAGAATAAATTTTTTAAAAATTGCTAAATCCCAATCTATAAATAAATACCCTAAATCCTAATCCATCTCACAAATCCATGTACTTCACTCATCATTTTCAATGTTGAAATCTATCCAAATATAAAATAATTTCCACTTCTTAATCATTACAAATTAGAAGTTAATATACACATTAGAAGTTAATACATATTACACAAAATATTGAAAAGAAAAATAAAATAGAGAAAAAATAAATCTCATGCTCTATTAAAGAAGAAACTAAATCTTACTTGATTTGGAGGAAGATGAAGTAAATCCACATTTTACTTCGATTTCTTCTTGAATCAGATGAAAAAAATAAATTTTTTTTCAAAACCTTAACTTTTGTTCTTCACTTGGTGGTGAGATGAAGAAATAATAGAGAAAAATTGATTTGAGAGGTGAAATAATGGAGGATTGAGGCTTAACTTGGTGGAGAAAATGAAATTTTCTCCCAAAATCTTACATTCTTTTGTTCACTTGGTGGAGAAGATGAAGAAATAATGGAGGAAAATTGATTTGGAGGTGAAATAATTAAAGATTGAGGCAAAATTCAGTTGTCTCGGTTAACTCGGATGAGATTTTGAAAATCTCGTCTAATACAACTTGTTTATCTCACGAGTTAACGTAATATCTGTATTGTCTCGTGTATCTCGTTCGTATTGTTCGAGTTTTGCGAAAATATCGTCCGAGACGACTCGCATATCTCACCATACGCGATTGTCTCATGACACATTGTGAGTTGGTCTCGTTAGGCTCCGGTACCGAGTTAACTCGGTCGATACGTCTCGGTCTCGGATGAGTTTAAAAACTATGCACTCACCTATTATAATTTTTGGAATTTTTGGTCTGTCTACCTTACATCTGTGAGAGTCTGAGAGAGGAGAATTCAAACAACGTTTGATACTACGCATACGACATACGGTTGAGATGAAAAGAGAAACAAACATAAATTTCCACGATGAATACAAATCTCTTAGAGATTCGTTTTGTTTTCGCTTCCCCTATCTCAGACGTTCATTTGATGGAGAGATTAAACTCTCATTTCAATCTAGTGTTTTTCAAAGAAAATAAAAAAGGACAATGATTACGAAGGACTAGTTATTAAGAATATGTATTGAATAATTTCAAATATAGAATACGAACCATTTACCTTCTACTTAATAAAATACTACTAGGCCTTGCATGTGAGATGCACGTGCCGGCTGTATGATCTATATAGTATTTTAATTCCTAATTTAGAATTTAAGATATTTAATAATTAATTTCAAATATGAGTTACATATATTATAATCTATCCAACCACACATGAGATGCTAACAAAAAATTAAAATATCTACCTAAGAAAGAAAGAAAAATTATAAATGTCCATCTGATAAAATTGAAATTATATACAAGTTCAAATCCAATAAAAAAATAGATTACTATTACGGTTTTCAAAATGCCATTGGGCTTAATTACCTTGCACACTGACCTATATTTTCATAATGAATATAAAATTTGAAAATTATAACAATAATAAAAATGTTTTTATAAAAATTATAAAATAAAGAGTTTTGTAGTTGTGTGGTTTGTCTATAGGCTTTCTTTACATTCATGAAATCAATGATAAGCCTAGGTGATTTACATGTCATTGATCTCATATGACGACGTCGCCATCATCATTATTATCTTCACAATTTTTGACATTTGTAGTCTTAGGGTTGGAGTCTCTTGCACATAAAGTAGGCCTACCTTTAAGAATCAGACAACTTTTTTATCTGGAAACTCGCCCTTTAGTGTAGGGTTAGTCGATTGCAATATATTGTCATTTGCTACCATGATGTGTTAATAGACTTGGATTAAAAAATTTTAGTCATATTCTTATGATTTCAAATTAATGAAATCAAAACCCTTCAAATTTTCTTTTCAAGATCAATTACTTCTAATTGATCCAAGCTCATGACAAAAAAATGTTGTTTAAAATATTACAAAAGAAGAATTATTGAGGGGCAGATTTAATGGAAAAATAGAGTATCAAAAAATATAGAGGCTTTCCCAAACTTGCCTAGTACTTAAGATTCCTTAATAAAAAAATGTAAGATTCGAATGTGGATCTTGAGGGATTAACAATGAATTAGTTAAAAATTCGAAAAGAAATAAAAAAATAACCTTTAAATTTTTCAATAAATACAATCACAAGGGATTGTACTTTTCTTGGACACAAATTGAAATCTTAAATGTTAATTATTTATTTAATCTTCTACTTAACAAATTCTTCACAAGTCCATGGAATGCCTAAGAGATTCGCAAAATGAAAAAAAAAAATTAACAAAAAGAAAATGGAACAACTATATTATATGACGGAGGAAGACATGTCAATAAAAGTGAATATAATTCCAATGTCTTTTCTATAGAAGGACATCGCAACCTCCGCATTTATAATTCTAACTGGAAAATTATTTCAAATTGCCTATGATAGATAATAATAAAAAGTGACCATTTTGATTCATCAATACCTTAGCAATCAGTTCCTTTATGATATGTTTGGATTGAGAGAAGTGCAGAGAAGAGAAGTGCAGAGAAGAGAAGAGAAATTCAATTTCTCTCCACCATGTTTGGATTGATTAGAGAGAACTTGGGACAACTTTGAAATTTTAAAATACCTTAAAAAGAGATCTAAGAGCAGAAGTGGATCTATAAAATACTTTAAAAGGGTTTCTCTCTATTTCTCTTCTCTTCTCTCCACTTTTTGAGAGAAAGAAAACTCAACTTTTTTTTCCCTCTTCTCTCCAATTCTTTTTTCTTCTCTCCCCACTTAACAATCCAAACAAGAGAAATGAAGAGAAACTCATTTATTTTCTCTTCCCTTCTGTTCTCTTCTCTCCATTTCTCTCAATCCAAACACAACCTTAGTGCCTAGACTAATTTCAAAAAGTATTATTAATGACATGGAGGATTTTCTATAGCATTTTTTAAAAATGTTTTATAACATTTTTCTGGAAATGCTATGAAATATACCATTTTTATTGCATTTAGAAAAATGATATTATTTATCTAATGTAACATTTTAAGAATGCTATTGTTGGTTTAGATTCAGTAGTGTTGTAAATCAACACGATAATTAAATAACAGTCATGATAGGGAGGTTATTATTTAGAAAAAAAAAACTAATGGCATTCGAATTATGAATGCTATAGATTTTACAATTTTACTTTTTAAAAAAATTCCACCCACTATATATTTTTCAGAATCTGTAGCCATACTGAATTTCTTGAAAATAAATTACAAATAGTTACAATGATGGAAAATCCAACCAATTTAAGTGAGAATCCATAATTAAACCCAACTTCCCTGTTACACTATTTTTTATTTATAAAGAGGATAAAAACTAACTAAAAAAATTAAAGAAATGATACCAATCCATGTACACTATATTACATGTTGAAAATAGAAAGAGTAATAAGAAAGTATTACACCAAACCATGTATTAACATAAAATACATTCAATATCAATAAAGACATTTCAAAAACAAGAATATCAGATTTGACTTATAGTCGCCATCCCTTAATCAAAAATCCATTTCATCAATTCAACTCAACCTCCAAATCAAAATAAGAACAAAAAAAAAAAAAAATCAGAAAAATGTTGCTAACTTCCAAGCATGACAGAGAGAAAGAGAGAGAATCTTGAGTTGAATCAACAAAAATGAATTAGATCTAAACTTTTGATAAATGGTTCAAGTAAGTCCAGTTTTGAAGAGAGAACAAATCTGAATCACATTCATGATTCAAAATTCATTTGTTGGCCAACTATTTAGAAATCCAATTCAAGTAAGGATTAAACATTAGATTTAAAACTCATTGCAATTACTTTTTTGAATATGGTTTAAACAATGACTCAAATTCATTTCCATGAAAATATTAAATTTGACTTGAATACCTACTTTGAATACCCAATAAGATCATAAAAAAAATCAATTGCAATAAAAAAAAGAAGTCCAAAATAATAATAGTCTATAAAGATTCACTAAAACAAAAAGGAAGTCCAATAATGATTAAATATTGTACCTAAACTAAGGAGGTAAGGATGTGTTCCTTAAGTAATGATACTGCCTATTTCTATATTATTTTTTTAATTTTTGGTTAATAGGGATTCAATTAGGATAGTCAATGGATTGGTTCCTATTCTTGTTGGTTCCAACTCTGGCTTAGAATAAGTGGAATTAATATTGGAACCGCTAAAAAATATAGGTACCCATTGTTTCTGATTTAATATTGATGTTAATGTGTTATTTTTAAGATAATAAGAAATTAACATAAAACCGCTAATAAGATGTTCACTAACTCATCATATTTGATGTTGATAATCAATGCCAGACTACAAACATGATTTCCAATTTTACCTTTAATGTTTTGAACAAATTACAATCCAGTATTTATAGAAAATTTGTATATGTAAAAGGGCCACAAAATAATTTTAATAATGAAAATAATAATAATAATTCCAATATATATCCTTCTATGTATAATATTTCAGATTGATTCTCTATATACTTTTTATTGTATTCTACTTCTATAATTGCTGTAATTGATCTTAACAATTCTAAATGATACATCTAATATCCAAAGTAATATGTACAAAATACAAAGCACTATATTAGTTCTTAATGAGATCTAAATCTAAAATTAGATTTAACAAACGAAGAAATTGACCTAAAATGGGCATCATTTACATTAGTATATCAAAAATCAAAGACAATCCAACTAAGAAATTGACCCAAAACATGATAAAAATTTCATTACGGGTTCAGGCATTCAACAACAAAATCAAAGATAAAGAGAGAGAGAGAGAGAGAGAGAGAGAGAGAGAGAGAGAGAGAGAGACTTAGCTGGTTCATCTCTACTCAGAGATTATTTTTTTCATTTTTGTTCTTCTATCTACTTATTGACAATAGTTTTATGTTTGAGATTGCAAGCACTTCATGGATTTGGTTCAACAATTTGCTGAATCTCAAGAAGAGAAAGATGAAAACAAAGATGTTACAGATGCCATTGCACATCTAGAGAAATTGATTGTAGGAAGAACGAAGATGAAAGTGAGGACGCAAAACCAGAAATTGAAAATAAAAATGATTCATCTTTTTATTGCGATCTTTAAACAATCTTGAGAGGGAGATCTGATTCGGTAATCATGATAATTCTTACCAGAGAATCAAAGGTATTATCTTTTATCTCCAATTAGATTCAAATATTTGCTAGAAAAAGCAGTCTATCGGAGAAATACAGATTTTGTATGTTGGAGATTTGAGAGAGAGAGAGAGAGAGAGAGAGAGAGAGAGAGAGAGAGAGAGAGAGAGACAAAAGAGATGGATTTTTTACAGGAGGTGGAAGATAATAATGAATTAAAGAGAGATTTTGTGAAGAAAATCAGGACAGTTATATTTAGTCTCTACTAACCCTTTAATTTATAACATTTCATTAGTAGATTGACTTTTCAATTTGTTGATGTGGTGTCATTAAACTAAAATAAGGTAGCGAATAATTATTTAAAAATTAATTTTAAATGAATTTTTAAAAGAAAAATGTAAGTTCTTTTAATGAGGTAGAGGATTTACTCATTAAAAATTTTTTGAAGATTTTTTTAAGTAAAATACTTGAAATACCCCTTTAACAATTTTACAAAGTGTTTTTATCCAAAAATATACCAAGTCAAATAAAAAATTTGACAATTTTATTTGGCTATTAATATTTATGTAAAAAATAAAATTATTTTATTTATTAAAAACTATTCATAAATTTAATATAATTTTATTTGACTTATTTAAGTCGGCTTGCTAATTTTTAAGTTGAATTAATTCAATGAACATTCAAGTTGAGTTTTAAAATTATGTTTTAATTATTGAAAAATATTTATATATTTTAATAAATCTGTCATAAATAGATCAAATCAATTTGATAGTAATGACCATACTCATCTCCATCATCATTTGTGTCGTAATCATCATCATCTATGTGAGTTAAAGATGACTAGTTTTGAGAAAAGAAAATCAGGATTTTTTTTCATTGTTCTATAATAGATGACCATAGTCAAGAGATTTGTCATTAATTTTAAAACATGAGTGCCTCAAATATTCTCAAATAAACACATTTCTTTAAATCTCGAAAATCATTGAAAGGGTAATTACATTATTTTTACTTCAAAAATCCTTTACAGACTAATATTTGATAGTAAAAAAAGTACTAAAGAATCTTTATTTTTTTCGGAAGAGACTTTTTGATACATATTCTATGAAAAATAAGTCTTTCATTGTTAAATGCCTAAAAGTGTGTATTTTTTCATTGTTCTGTAGTGCACTTAACCATATTTTCTAATTAAAGAGCTATGATTTCTTCAAAAAATCATATATGATAGTTAATTTATCATAAGTTACATTTTACTGACTAAATTATATGTATTTTCACAAATTTTGAGAGTTTAATTATAAGTTCATTTTTTGCAAGTAAAACAGATGAAAATTAAAGAATCAAAAAGTGTGGAAACAACTAGAGTTAAAGTTCAAGGTCGATGGTCAAAGTCAAAGTATGGTCAAAGAAATCGATGGTTCCAAATTGACAAAATCAAGTTCTAAATCTGCTACGTCATACCATTTTACCCATAACTTTTAATCCACTTATTGAAATAAGGTAAGATTTTAGGTTAGAAATTTGATTTAAAGGAGAACAAATTTTTGTTTCACGTAACAAAGCTAATTCAAACTTTGAATTGGTCAAAAACACGTAACAAACATATACTTCAAGTCTCTCATGTTTTTCCATTTTGAACATAACTTTTGACTTGATTATCAAAATGGGACAAGATCAGTGAAGTTAGAACTCTAATTGAGAGGGGAAGATAATTTTATTTTACATAAAATATTAAATTCAAACGAAAAATGACAAAAACGTGTTGTCAAAGCAACCTTAATTTTTATCTAGAAAAAAACATTAACTATTTAAGCTTTGGGGTTCTCTTTTCTCTCTCTCTCTCTTTGATCCCACTCTCCTATCCTAATCTCTTCTCTTTTTTATTTTTATTTTTATTTTTTTTTAGATTTTAGTTATTATTTTTTATAAATTATAAGATAATTATTTGTTCAAGATTTATTTCAGAGATCAATAAAATATAAGTTATTTTTCAAAAAATTTTGTTGATTTTCTAGAATAAGTTTTGACGAATCTCTCAATCTCGAGAATTAATTTTAATTTTTATTTTTATTTTTAAAGTTTTTACATATTTTTCAAAGTTTTTAATAGATTTCTTTTTAACAAACATTCTTTCTAAAATTTTATTATTTATTTCTCATTATCCCTCATCTCAGACATGATCTGTTATTATTGGGGAAATCTTATTATATCGGATACTCACTATGATGTAAGATCATTAGACAATAAAACTTTGAAGGAAAAAAAATCTTAGCCAATTTTTTGACTTATAAATAAATAAAAAATTTTATTGTTAAGCTTTCTGAATCATGAACCTTTTCTAATTTCTTAATTTGAGTAATCTAAAAAGAACTTAAAAATAAATTGATTTAAATTAATTGTCCTAGGTGGATTCATTTTCTTTAGATATTTTTCAATTCAGATTTTTTTTTTGTTAATTTAATTAATTTTTAATTTGGTCTCTAAAATCACATTATTTTTCTTTTGGATTTTTAAAATTTAGAATATTAGTCCTACAATCTTTTGTAAAACAACTCAAATTGCCAATCTAAAGTATGTTTTTAATTTTAATTTATATTTTATTTTTGTCATTTTTAGAGACATATTTACATGACGAATAAATTGATGTCACCACTGGGGATTGACGTAATTAATTTTTGAGAAATAACTTTTTTACTCATTATTTATTTTAATTATCTGGAAAGGTGTGGATTGTAATAGAACTAAAGATGGAGTAATAAAGAACGTAACTATCTCGACCCCTCGGATTCGTACACCGAAACTAGTGTTAGTGGCCCGAGTTGACTCAACTAAATCATCCCTCGTTTAGAATAAGAGGTAAGTTTTTTTTAACACCCACACATCTATTGCAAGTGAGTTTCTGACTGCCTTTGCTTATTCCAATTTTCACACATCGATTCACCTTTTTAGTTAAAAGGCAACCTTACGGGAATGATACTCAATAAGATAAGAATCAAATTTCATCACTGATTCCTTGTTTTTTATGATTAAATTGAATCGATTAATTAATAATTAAAATTCTATAGATTTGAACATTAGGACTCTTGAGCTCAATAGGAGAGACTTATTTCAAGTTGTCCCAATTTTATTTTTGACCCTAATCGAAGTCTAAGAACGATCATGTCCCGTTGTACCCTATTTACGAAGGGGATAGACTATCACTGTATTTGGATTGAGGGAAGGGTAGGGAAGAGATAAGAAAATATGTTGTTTTCTCTTCTTTTCTTCTGTTTGGATTGTTAAATGAGGAGGGAAGAGAAGAAAAATGGAGGGAAAAGAAGGAAAAAAATGCAGAATTTTGTTCACCCCAAAAATGGAAAGACGAGCGGGGAAGGGAAGAGAACAAATTTTTCTTTTCAAATTTTTCCTCATTATTTTCAAAATTTTCAAGAAAACATAATATTAGCAGGCCAACTATTACTAGTTACACCCAACTAAACAAACCAAATTTCAGAAAACTAGAGATGCTTACGAAGGAGACGAAGAAACCCTAGGGTCATCGATGTTGCAGACATTTACGACTTCTTCTAGTTATGTATCTCATGGAATGCTAAACAGCTCAATGATCAGCTTCAAACCAACGCAAATCTCTCTTTTCAAAAGCTTCGAAAGTAGAAGCAGAAACTGTACCAAATACCCTTCTTTAATGGCGACCTTATCAACAACAACACCAACAACAAATGTTTCTGCAGAGAGAGATGATGTTTCAAATCCTGGAGAACCCATCACCCAAACAATCCCTCGACCCGCCGTACAGGTATAAAAAGTAACCCAACATTTTCTCGAAATGGGTTTCTCTCCTTTTTTTTTTCTTTTTTCTTTTTGTTTCATTGAGAATTTTTAGAGTTTAATCTTCTGGTGTGGGTGTTGTGGCTGTTGGATTTGGATTTATGTTTCTTACTTTTCATGATTTTGATTATCAATTTAAGTTCGGTTATGGTAGATAACTTGATTTTAAGGAATTTTAATGGGTCTCTCTTGTTTAATTTTGGGTTTCTAGAATTAATCTTCTGATTTGGGTCTCCCATAAGTTAATTTGTTTGATTATCATCAATGTTGTTGTTGGTGTTTCGGTTTTTGTTGGTTAGGGTTGATGCTTCTAGATATGGTATTGTATTTGGATTTATGTTTCTTCGTGTTCATGATTTTGATTGTCAATTTAAGCTCAATTCTGGTTGATAGCTTGATTTCAAGGAATTTTGAGTGAATTTTATATTTATTTGTGTTAAATTTGTTTTCATTCTTGTTTGGAGTGATGAAACCCTTGTAAACTAAGAATTTTGGACGGGGGTTTTAGTTTAGATTGACCTAGAATATGGTGTTTTGGGTCCCCCCAATTTAGTTTCGTTTGATTATCGTCATTGTCATTGTTGGTGTTTTTGGTTGGTTAGGGTTCATTGATGCTTCTAAATATAGTGTTGCATTTGGATTTATGTTTCTTCATGTTCATGATTTTGATTGTCGATTTAAGCTCAGTTATTGTAGATAACTTGATTTCGAGAAATTTTATATTTAGTTGTATTAAATTTGTTTTGATTCTTGTTTGGAGTGATAAAACCCTTGTCAAGTAAGAATTTTGGATGAGGGTTTTAGTTTAGATTGATCTAGAAAATTGGAATCAAATAAAGTCTGTTAAATGATTGGAGAAGGATTATTTTGTGACAATGGAAACAGAGTATATTTCACTGAAATTCCCAAAATTCCTTTTAGATCATCTAAAAATTCCCCAAATTATGGCCCAGTTGTTGAAACAAGAGGGTGGGTGCAAGGGCCATGAAAGTCACTATAGTTTATATTTATATAGCCCTCGCTTGCCACGTATAGATTCCTAAAGCCAAATCAATCCAAAAAAAAAATAATAGACCAAAGTTAATTATTTCAAAAGTAAGGGTGGGGTGTTGCTTACACACCTTATTTGTTTGTTGGGGAATATAGTGGAGACCACTGTATCTAATGGTTAATAACAGAATCTAATTAAGCATACTGTGCTTTTCCCCCCTCTTGTAAAAGTTCCCTATGGTAGCTAATATCTTGATTTCTGAAAGTAGGATGGAATCTCATATTGTGTCTCTTTTATTGCTTGGGAGAGTATTGCGGCTATCTTACTAATTAAAATACTATATAGAGGTGGTAAGTAGTGACATTGTGATGCTTCAAGTAACCCAATTGCCCTATATTAGAATAGTTTATATATATATTAACAAGAAGATACTTTCTTTTCCTTATGTGGACACAAGTTCCCTTTGGTTCAGTTTCACTTCTATACCATGTGTTTTGTAGGAGCCGATGATCCAAAATTGTGGTAACTTCTAAAAATAATTTTTTTTTTCTTTTAACTATGTTGCATGATTGAGTTTGTTTTTATCTTGAGGAAACTGTGATTTCTTCAATTTGTTTCAGCCCCGAACATTAAAACCCGAAGAAAAGAGTTTTTCTAGTTACAATTCTCAATTAAAAATACAGCACCCCTTGTGCTGGCCAAACCATTTAATGCATTTTTTTTCAGTTGCATGGTTCAATAATTTTTATATCACGCTGAGCTTGTATGTATGACATGTTACTCATTGTTTTGTGTTTTGTGTTTTGCAGATTCTTTGCTTTGTGGATTTCATGAGTATAACAATAGCATTTGAATGAATTGATCTTTGTACTGATGATTGAGGAGGTAGGTACCAATTCTGGATTTTAGGTAACTGCACCATTATTTCTGGTGAAACATGCCTGGAGTTCTAATTTTTCTGGTTTCAAATGGAAATCTCTTTGTTTCAGATGGTTGGGCAAGCTAGGAAATAGAAGAAGGATTGTATTTGAAACTAAAAACAGGCACAATGATTAGGAGACCACTTCTGTTAACTTATTTCTACTTACTAATCTACATATTTCTCTCATCAGGAGTTGTTTTGTACAACAAGGTAATGCGTCTTTCTGTTTTTCTTTATGTACCTGTGTCTTGCCAACATTCATTCCTAATATTCTGATATTCTGTATACCTTGAGTAGTCTTTTTATTTCTGAAATTGTGAACTTCCATTCCTAGATTGAACTTCCATTCACTTAGGGCTTCAATCCAATATTTAACGGGGCCTTCTATTTTACGTTCTAAAAGGGTTAGACCTAGGGTACATGGGCAACATAGGTTATGGGAAAGTTTGGACTGGATTTAAAGGGATTTTAGGTAGGTTTTGAGGTCTAGAAAACGGGTTTGGTCAGAACCATAGGTGCTGTATTTTATGGGTACAGGTATAGCTTGAGATTTGGAAAAGTATCTATGGAGGGTTACAAATTGGTTTATATGAACCCGTGAGTTTGAATTTTTCTTTTTATGGATTTACTTATTTTTTTGTATTTTTTTCAAGTAATTGGGTTATATATGTATTTTTTCTCTATGCTCAATTATTACTTGATACATATGCGTATATTCTATATTGGATAGGTTAAAGGCCTCTATGTTGGCCCTGATTTTGTAGGAGATGTTCCTTTGTCGAAGAAAATACTTGCTGCATTTACAACAGGTCATTTTACATTTTTGTGATTATTTCAGTAATGTTTGGCTTTTATAATAGGATATTGTTCAAATATATCATGTTCCTTTTTTTTTTCTCAACGTTTAGAGAATTTAAATTGTCAATTTCTTGTTTTTCCTTAGTTTAAAACAAGTGTTAAAATAGAAATCATTACTTTGTGTCTTGGCATCAAACAGGTGCTCTAGCCACTGCTGTGGCTAACCCAACTGATCTTGTAAAAGTTCGACTTCAAGCAGAAGGCAAATTGCCACCTGGGGTGCCAAGGAAGTATTCTGGGGAATTAAATGCTTATTCCACCATTGTCAAACAGGTTATATATCTAACCGTTTTTTTTATTTGGCGTGTGCGTATGTTGGGGGGGTGGGGGGTTGGGTGCGGGGATTATTTATTGTTTTGATCAGGCTATTCTATTTGATCACAAATTTAGGAAGGATTTGGGGATCTGTGGACTGGACTTGGACCTAACGTAGCACGAAATGCTATTATAAATGCAGCTGAGCTTGCTAGTTACGATCAAGTGAAGCAGGTAAAATGTAATATTTGAGTCTCATTGATGGGTTCTTCTTGTTCTCTAAAGTCTAACATGTACACTTTAACTTATTGCATTGCAATTTCAAATTCTTTTTATCCCTTTGCAGACAATTTTGAAAATGCCAGGGTTCACAGATAATGTTCTTACACATCTCCTAGCTGGTTTGGGGGCAGGATTTTTCGCTGTCTGTATTGGTTCGCCAGTCGATGTGGTAAGCTTTCTTCATTTTATCTCTTCAAAATCAAGTAAATATAGTTTTTGGTAATATGGTGACCTTATAATCACTTGGTTAGCCATCGTCTTACTATGGCGTAGTTCATAACTTTCTACATTATGGTAAAATCAGGTGAGAAAATGGGTTAGCTAAATCTGTTTGTTGTTCATGAGCAGTTAAACTTGGTTAATCCAGAAAAAACTATTTATCATATGATCTGTGAAATGAGGTTCCATTTTTAATTCGAGTCTACAACTGAATTACAAGAGAAATAGGGTTTGGATGTATTGATTGATTATATTTGAACACGGATTGCGACTTGCAAAAGTAGTCATTTATTAGCATGGCAACTTCATGCTATTGACGTGCAATGTTGTGCTACCTGGATTTTCCTCCCCATATTTGTTTGTGAGATGCAAATTATTGAAGATTCTGCTTCTCATATCTTATTGATTTAGCATGTAGTAGTTCATAGGCTCAAGAAGGGTACATGAATGTGATAAACTTCAATACATTCTTGAACTTTATAACATTTAACAAAGTACTTGGCCATTGTCAGGCTTTCAAAAGGTTGCTTAGAAAGTGCGAGCTAGCACTTTCTATGTTGGTTAAATTCTGTGTGTGTTGACACTATGACATGGGTTGAAAACCTGCCTTCACCTCCTAATTTCTAAATACTAACCCTCTTGCTTATTAAAGAAAAAGTTGTTTAATTTGTCATAGGCACATCATCAAACATTGCACTTCTTGCCACTTTCCTAGGTTATCAATTGGATTCTTTCCCATTTTCCTACTTAGGTCTTCCATTAGGTGTGGCGTAAAAAAATAAGATCATTTCGGATCCAATCATTGAGTGCATATAGAGGAGAATTGGGTCGTGGAAATTTAAGTACCTCGAAATGAGGGAAAATGACTGATATTAAAAGCACTCTATTGGGTATCTTAATATTCTTTTTATCTTTATTATCATGCCTAGAGTGTAGAAATGCTAATTGGGAAGTTACTTTGTGATTTTCTATGGAATGATAAGGATGGAAAAAAGCAGTTTCCACATGGTGAAGTGTAGTCAAATTTGTCTCCCCTAAAAGAATGGGAGTTTGGGCATTAGAAAATAAGATCAATGAACATAACACTTATAGGAAAATGGTTGTGGAAGTTGGGAGACAAAAGAAATGACTTGTGGAGGTAGGTCATCAACACAAAATATACAGGGTGGTTGATTTGGTATTGAAAATGGCCCATTGACATCCTTGTATGAGTGTGGCTATTGAAACGAATTTATAGGATTTTGCTTGAAATTCAAAAAATAATAATGTTCAAAGTGGAGAAGGAAGTGAGGGTAAAGATTTTTGGAAAACTGATGGTGTGAAGCTTCACCCCTTGGATCACATTTTTCAAATTTATTTTTAATGTCTCAAAAAGAAAAATGTTCAATTAACAACTTCATGGTTCAGTCACAAGATCAAAATTAATGATTGGAAGGTTCAATAGATTGCTAGTTTAATTGATTATATATATCTCATATCCATATTGACCTTATGGTGGAGGACAAATGGGATTGGAAAATTTGCAAGGATAAAGTGTTTTTGTAAGTTCTTTATATACATCTATTGTTTTTTCTTCACATTTATCCTTTATTGATATTGCAATTTGGGGACCAAAAGTTCCATTTAAGATATCATTCTTTATTTGGTTAGCAGCTCTAATAAAAACTCACTATGGATCAAATTATAGCAAGGGGAATTGCTTCAGTCAACCTAGGTATGATGGATATTGGATACAGTCTTTGCTACCAGGATTAGGATTAGTTGGGTTAGAGGTGGTTTTATGTTTTCATTTGTATACTAGAGTAGTCAAGGGCATTAGATGACACAAAGGCAACATCTAAACAAAGTCTAGGCAAAGCCTTAGACAAATTTGTTTCTTCATTAATTTATTCATAGAAATAGTATATAAAATTTAATGGAAAAAAAGTAATGAAGCACATAAGCATAGGCCATGTAATACAAACCAAAAGGATAAAGTGTTTTTGTAAGTTCTTTATATACATCTATTGTTTTTTCTTCACATTTATCCTTTATTGATATTGCAATTTGGGGACCAAAAGTTCCATCTAAGATATCATTCTTTATTTGGTTAGCAGCTCTGATAAAAACTCACTATGGATCAAATTATAGCAAGGGGAATTGCTTCAGTCAACCTAGGTATGATGGATATTGGATACAGTCTTTGCTACCAGGATTAGGATTAGTTGGGTTAGAGGTGGTTTTATGGTTTCATTTGTATACTAGAGTAGTCAAGGGCATTAGATGACACAAAGGCAACATCTAAACAAAGTCTAGGCAAAGCCTTAGACAAATTTGTTTCTTCATTAATTTATTCATAGAAATAGTATATAAAATTTAATGGAAAAAAGTAATGAAGCACATAAGCATAGGCCATGTAATACAAACCAAAAGGATAATCAATTATGCAACTTGATAAGTGATTACTATTAAAATTTTCTTTTTTATTCTGTTGAATGCTCTTTAAGTAAAGAAAATTCACTTACAAACAACTGTAATTTTTTCCCCGTTCTGACATTGAGAAGAAACCAATAAAGTATAGCAAATGAAAACGTAGCAAAATGTTGAAGAGGGAGAGGAGGAATAAAAAGTGAGCATCGTTTCTATACTGTACCTATATATCGTTTCTATACTGGATAGAGATTATGTGCCAAAAAGATTTATATTTTCTAGAGCAACACTGATGAAAAAAGAGAGAATGGTGTTTTGAAGGGAGCGAGAGGGTTGTTTTTGTATTGAACACAACTCCTTGTGATTATAGAAAAAGTGTACGGCAACTAGACCTTTAAGACTTGATAGCTAGGGTTCCAAAGCATGAATAAAGCAGAGAATAGTTAAATAGATAACGTGCATGCTGAGAGGTTATGTTTGTGTAGAAAATAAATTATAATAACCACTAAGTTTCATGCTAATGCTTAGATGCATCTAGGTAGCTGCTTCGTGATTAAAGCCTGCCTAGGGGCTAGCCTCGGTGCTAGGGATTCTGACTTGTCATGGCGGTCGCCTGGGCGAAGCTTTTACTACATTGCTTTATAGGGAGTTGTATTTTGTTAATAGATGAGTCAAAGAGAGACTCTCTTATCATATTTTAGACAGTTTTGTTTAAGTAGTATCCTAACTGCACTATGAAATCGTGTCATTGAGATTTTGGTGGACAATAATGGAAGATGTGGCTCTGGACAGAATTTAATGGAGAATAAATGATGATGAAAGCTCTCTTATTAATATATGGTAAAAAAAAATTGTAGCACAGTGTTCACAGCTATGTTGGTAGAAGGAAATGTTCCTATTATATTTTTGGTCATTAGTTCACGTATGATGAAGTCTATTTTTCTTAGGCCATAGCCTTATTTAGATGTTCTTTAGTAAGTGAATTACTTCCATATTTGCTTGTCTATTGGTTAAAAAGTTGCAGTTAACTTTCTTTATTTGATGAAGAAAGCATTGGAAATTTTTTTACATGCTTTTTTGTTCGTTGCAGGTGAAGTCTAGAATGATGGGGAGAGACAGTCTACAAAAGCACACTTGATTGTTTCATCAAGACTTTGAAAAATGAAGTGCGTTCATTTTCATTTTCACGCAATTGACACTCCTTTTTCAATTATATACTCATGTTTCCATAGTTGTGCTCTAATCATTTTTTTATGAAAATTATGCTCTAATCTTAATTATACCTGAAGAATACGTCAAAGTCGAAAACTAGCCCAATTGTCTCCTCAGGATTGTGTCCATGTTTTAAGAACATGGTAAAGAGTTACTTGCACACACCCTTCATTTACAATGGTAAGAAGCTGAGTTGGGAACTCAGAAGGAAACAAGTTGAATTTTGAAAGGATTGAAACCACGACGCCAGGAAGTCTGCAACGGTGTTTGTCTCTCTATAGATGAACGTGAATCTGACCTCTTGAAAAGAACTTGAGATCTCCTTGATGGTGTTTTTTTTTTTTTTTTTTTGTGATAAATATAAATTTTATTAATGAAAGAAAAAGGAGAATAGGAGGCTGAGATAGCCCCCAATCAACAAGACAAGAAAAAACAAGGGGAAGAAATACACGCCCAACTTGGGGCTACTGGTCACAAATGGTTTCCCAGTTAAAAACAAAATCTTTAAAGCACACTTTCTCAAAATCTTTACTCATCTTAGACCAAAAGAAAAGAAACCCCAAAATCTCTAAAATCACCATGTGAGACGAGCTTTCCTTGCTATGGAACACCCTGTTGTTGCACTCTCTCCAGAGACCCCAAGCAATAGTGAATGGAAGAATAGTCCAAAGATGCTTTTTTCTAGAAGAGAAGATATTGAAACTCCAGCCCTGTAAAAGTGCATAGGTAGATACAGGAAAAACCCAATCCACCTGGAAACTAGATAAGAAGAACATCCAAATAACACGGGAGAAAGAATAATGAATAAGAATGTGGTTGATGGACTCCCCATCCCTCATGCAATATTGCAAAAATTTGGGGTAATCCACCCCCGACCGATCAAATTAAATTATCCAAGGTTAGGATTCTACCCAAGGAAGCAAGCCATACAAAGAAAACCGCCTTAGAAGGAACAAGAGTTGACCATATGACAGATGGAGAGAACGATACCTCGCACGACGGAAGCAAATAATTATAGAAAGACTTGACAGAGAACTTCTTATCCTTAGCCTTGACCCATTCCCTTATGTCCTGCTTGTTCTCTCTGAATTGGATCAAATTAAGGAGATCTAGAAAAGATGTAACCTCCGTCAATTCCCAATCATTGAAATTCCTCCTAAATCCCAGATCCCAAGAATTCGTGTTCCTGTCTCGAATCAGACACTGCCTTACTGAGTTATTTTTTTTCAAAGAGCAAGCGTACAAGGATGGGAATTGAGTAGAGATGAAGTTTCGCACCAACAATCCTCCCAAAATCTAACCTTGTCCCCCAACCCAACTTTGAATCTAATCTCTCTATCAAACTTATCAACACCCTTCAGAATACTTCTCCACACACTACACCTGTAAGTTCCTCTAGCCTCATTACTGTACTAATCAAACCTCTTCTCTCCATATTTAGCCTGAACCACTCTCCTCCATAAGTTGTCTCTTTCTTCCCCGAATCGCCAAAGCCACTTGCCCAAGAGAGCTTTATTTGTAAGTCTCAGCCCTCTAATCCCCAAGCCTCCATTCTTCTTTGGCGTGCACGCCATCCTCCAATTTACCAAGTGATACTTTCTTCCATCATTATTATCATTCCACAGAAAATTCTTCATTAGTCTTTCAAGCTTAACTTCCACCGATTTAGGCAACAAAAACAGGGACAAGAAGTAAATCGGAATACTCGCTAAAGTACTTTTAATCAACGTAACCTTTCCCCCTTTGGATAGATATTTTGCCTTCCAATTACTCAATTTCTTTTCCATTTTCTCGATAACTCCCTCCCAAATGTTTTTACTACAATACGGAGCCCCTAAAGGTAACTCTAAATAGGACGAAGGGAGCGTATCACTACTGCACCCCAAAGTAGTTGCTAAGACCGGAAGATTCGACACCTCGCCAACCCCAAACAACTTACTCTTTTGAAGATTGACATGAAGACCTGAAATTGCTTCAAAGCAGCATAATAAAATCCGAAGAGTTCTCACTTATTCTTTAGAAGGATCTAAGAACACTATGGTGTCATCTGCGAATTGCAAGTGCGAAATCAATGGGCCCTCAATGTTCACTCTAAATCCGGATAGCCTCCCTATCTCAACCCCCCTCCTGAACAGTTTACCCAAGGCCTCTGTCGCTATAAGAAATAAAAATGGGGATAACAGGTCACCCTGTCTCAATCCTCTTGAGCTCCTAAAATACCCAGCTGGACTACCATTGATTAAAATAGAAAAAGAAACCGAAGCTACACACTTCATAACCCACCCAATCCACTTAGCACCAAATCCCATTCTTCCCAACATATACTCCAAAAAATCCCAACTCACATGATCATAAGCCTTTCGCATATCGATTTTTCCTATTAATCCCAGCTTATCTTTAATCCTAGAATCTAGACATTCATTAGCTATTAACACACCGTCCAGAATTTGTCTTCCCCTAAGAAATGCACCTTGTTCAAGGCCAATTAATTTCCTCAAAACTTCTTTCAATCTGTTTGTCAGCACCTTAGAGATTATCTTGTACACCGATCCCACTAAACTAATAGGCTTGAAGTCACTCAAGTCAACCGCCCCCTCTCTTTTGGGAATCAAAGCCACAAAAGTACTATTAAGGGCATAATCCAAGCAATCTTTTTCCTGTAACTCCCACACCACCGTCATGAAATCTTCTGTTACAATTTTCCAACAATGTTTGAAGAATTCTATTTTAAAACCATCTGACCCCGATGCTTTGTTCCCACCCATGGATGCAACAACTAATCTCACTTCATCCTCCCCAATCTGCCTTTCCAACCACGCCCTTTCTTCATGAGTTAATGTGTTGAAGTCGAGATTGTTGAGTAGCCCACTACACCCTCTCTAATACTCTCTTCCCCTTCCACCATAATCCCATTGATCGTCAAATTGGCAATTTGGTTATTTTTCTTATGATAATTGGCCACCTTATGGAAAAACTTAGTGTTATTATCACCCTCATTATGCCACTTAATCCTAGATTTTTGTCGCCAACTTATCTCTTCCATCAACGCTACTCTTTGGAATTCTAGCTTGAGCTCCGTTCTTTTCATTCTATTATCCATCTCTAACTCCCCCACTTCCTTTTTGGAATCTAGGACATCAGTTTCCTTGAGAATCTCCCCCTTTCTCAATTCTACCCTCCACTTCTTCCTTATTCCACCTTTTCAATTTCTCTTTCAGATATTTGAGCTTGTTCTTGAAAACAACACTTGGGTACCCCACTGAAGGACACTCCCTCCACCAGTCCTTGACAAGATCTGCAAAATTTGGGTGAATAAGCCACATATTCTCAAAACGAAAATGAATTGGCCTAGTTCGAGATTGCCCCGCCTCAATAACGATAGGATTGTGATCCGAAACTAGACTAGGAGCTGCCGTGTGCACAACATTACGATACTTCTCCTCCCAATCCCCACTCACTAAAAATCTATCTAATCTGGACATGTTAGGGTCAGCTTGATTATTGGACCAAGTAAACCTTTTACCGAGCAAAGGTAAATCCATTAAGGCAAATCTATTAACAAAAGTATTGAAATCCCTCATCCCCTTAGTGATTCGCTGCCCCCCATTCTTCTCATTGGTGAATCTGATGACATTGAAGTCCCCTCCTAAAACCCAAGGCTTATCCCAGTTAACCCGCAAGATCCTCCAATTCTTCCCAAAATTGTTGTCTCTCCCTACTAATTGTAGGGCCATAAACCCCTGAGAATACCCATTGAAAATCCTCATCCACGCTCTTGTAGAGAATAGAAATGGAAAAAGCCCCCACTAAGTTGTCAATCACTTGAATCAAGTCCTTATTCCACATCGCAATAATGCCACCTGCACTCCCAATAGCTAGAAGAGCAACCCAACCAATATTCCCTTTCCACAGGTCCTTTATCACTTTGTCCTCACAAATCAAAAGCTTTGATTCTTAAAGAGTCACTAAGATAGGTTTTTAGAATTGATAAAAGCTTTCACAGCCGCCCTTTTCATTCTATCCCCCAAACCTTTCACATTCTAAGACAAAATCTTAATCGACATTGAACCTAAACAAGAACCCCGACCTAAATCACAAACCATCTCTAACTTATTCCACCTCATTGACCAATTTTGGCCTAGATAGTGTTGATCATCCTCCTTGCATACCAAGGGATTACTGCTTGACCCGAGATAAATTGGACAGCAACACTCAACTTGTTAACTTGTAAGGAACTAGCCAACTTCAGTCCTTGAATAACCCGAAGGTCATGCATTAGAACTTTGTCTCCTATAATGCAGCTAGCATATGAGCTGATAGAGGAGACCCTTGCTCATCCCTTACAATGCCCTCCTGACCCACTTAGAGCCCTCTAAGAAATCCATCCGTATTAAGAGTGTGCCAACCCCAAAGAGGCTTTTTCCACTGGTAGAAAGCCACATTAATTGCCCAAGAGTCAAAAAATTGCCTAGAATAAGGCATGTCTTCAACCTTTAACCTTAAGCAAGAGAATCTCATTCAAACATAAATAGTGATCGGTCTTTCCACCTGAGTAGCTGGCAGGTATTCATTTTGGAAGATTCTCCTGCATCTTTCTGTCCATACGTGGTAAATGAAGGCACAAAAGCTGCTTCTTTGAACCTCAATAGCTAGGTCATTACTCTTCCAATTTCTTGTAATCCACTCTATTTTGAAGTCCCACGAGGAAGGAGCTCTTGAATTAAGGGATCTTTTGACAACATTGATCCAAATCTGTTTGGTGAAGTGACATGAGCAGACGAGATGGTCTCTATTTTCTTCATTTATGCAACAATAGACACAAGAGGCCTGATTAAGCTTCTCTCTCCTAACTAACCAATCTCACTAAAGATGACCAGGAGATAAAAACGGTGCTTGGGGATCACTTTGTTGCTCCAAATAATCATAAGGCGGTAACATTGCAGAGTTCTGTTTCACATAAAAGTGAGCTTCAGCCCACCTTTTTGTTGTAAATTCTACACGTACCTAAGGTTCTGGTTCTATCAAGTTCTTATTGTAATTTTGATCTGCATATCTATTAAATAATATAGTGCAAGGGCTTCATCGGAAAATAAATTGGCTTTACAAAAGAAAAATTGATAAAACGAACAACTCTACAAGGAATTGATCTATATAAATGTCATACAGTGACTGACTTTGGTTTTTTTGTTTTGTAGGGACCCCTTGCTTTCTATAAAGGGTGCATTCCAAATTTTGGTCGGCTTGGCTCATGGAATGTGATCATGTTTCTGACTCTAGAGCAGGTAAAATTTTAAAATTACTTGTGCATTCCAAATCCCTCAATTTGACTGAACTAACTAGTGATTTTCCTTTATGGCTGCCTGTTTACTTTTGGGTGACTCAGAAATATCTAGGCAGTCTGGTGAATATTTGTGATAAGTTCCATTGGTGCTAACTGCTATGCTGGACCTTGGTCTTCTCTTATAGACTAATGAGAAATTACCTAAATACCCTCATCTTCAACATGTAGACAAAAAACTGTTGACTTTTCTTCCCAAAACATCATCATCTTCAACATCTTGGGTAAAAATTTTTTTCCCATCATTTTCAACTTTAAGAGGTACGATTGTTAGAGAAGCACAGGATGGAATTTTGGGAAGAAAAATTGAGGGTCTGTCTACAAGGGGGAGTTCAAAGCGAGGTTGGCAATAATAGATTGAAGATGAGATTGAGTAGTTTAAAAATAACTTACCATAGGTGGAAGAGCTAACTTGAGGTTGACAGAATTTGGGCAGCAAAAGCAATGGTTTTTGGCTAAAGGTTGAAAATGAGGGCTTTTAAGTCATGTTTCATTAGTCTATAACAGAAGACTAAGGGCACGTTATCAATTTGAAATCATAGGGGGCTTATCTTAAATGCTCACCAGTTTTTTTCTTTGTTACTTTTCCTTAAAAAAAAAAAAATTATATTAACTATTTTTTCTCCATCTCATTGCAGGCTAAGAAGTTCATTACAAGGGAAGCATAACATTAGATTACATATGCCCAAAGTTTTATGGGGTGGTGGTAGACATGCATCATTACATTTGCTGGGGGACTCGCTCCGAAAAAACACAACTTAAAAACTAGAGAATAAAAATCTTCCCCCCATTGTCATTGTTATTCTTACTTTCTTCATTGATAGGCTTATGTCATAGAAATAGCTGGAGAGATTTCAGACAATTTGGTCCAACACATCATCATCCACATTTACCCTTCCCCCCGTTTTGGGAATGGTGGTGTTGATTATAACTAGTATTGATTTGGGGCTTATTTGAAATCATGGTAACCATTGAAATCATTTAAATTAAAACCCCTAAATTATGTTTTTGAGATTTGAAGATTGAAGAAGACAGATTTTTGACATTGAAGAGAAGGGGTGAGGGAGGCAATTAATGGGCAACATCACAATTAATTCGTTGATTTGCTGATTTAATTGTCTGGTCTCTTATCAGGAGAGGTTTTTTATACATCCTTATTACAGTAAGAACAAGTTCATTTCCTTTCACCTCTCCTCACGTGTTGTAACCTACAATCGGTCTACAAATTTCTAGAATTTGAACAAATTCAAACCCCACCAAGAGCAACTTCAACCAGTATCTAAATCTTCAGTGATCTAGAGAAAGCCCCAATAAAAGAACATTCCACGTCTCTAACTCAATTTTCACCTAATTTTAATGTCTATTTTATCTCCTTTTTTATTTTTTTTTATTTTTTTCATAGATGTCAAAAATGACTCTTATCATGAACATGTTTTTAAATATCATTTTTGCCCATTTTACTTTTCAGCAACTTCTCTAAATTTAGAGAAATGCCAATTTAGAACAAAATTAGAAATGTGGGTTGGATTTGATCTAATGAATGTCAAACTATTCAATGTAGAATAGGGCATGCGAATTGATCTTCTATAAATCATTCTGATGATTACAACCATTTCCATGGTTTCTTTCTGTATGTGGTCAACCAGTAGAACTCAAGAGAATAATTTCTGACCCTAAACAATCAAACTATCAAGTTCTTGTTTTTCGAAAAAAATTTATCTTAAAAAGTAACCCCAAAGATTGATTTCGAAAAAATTTTATCTTAAAAAATAACCCCAAAGACTGATCATTGATCAATGATCCACTAGAAAACGGATTTTATTGTATTGTTTTGAGGCCATTTCTGATTTACATATCAATTTGCAAAAGAGTAAGCTGTTTGGGGGTAGCAGATGTGAATGCTATTCATTTGATGGCTGCAACCTTGGATTATGAGTATAATATTTTACCCACGTCTTATTTGGGTTTACCGTTGGAAGCTCCCTATAATAGTATCAAAATTTGGGAAGGAGTGATTGAGAGATTGAAGAAAAGGTTGCACATGGAAGGTCAATTATCTGTCTAAAGGAGGGAAAGTAACCTTGATAAAAAGCACATTGACGAGTATCCCAATTTACTTTCTCTCCTTGCTCACGTTTACTAAGTCCGTTGAAATCAGATTAAAAAGGCTTATAAGAAATTTCTTGTGGAATGACATGAATGACAGAAGAAAATATCACCCGATTAGATAGAAGGCTATTTGCATACCCAAGAAGAATGGGTGGTTGGGGATTTGGGGTTTTAGACTAGCTAATAGAATGCTTTTAGGGAAATGACTTTGGAGGTTCAGGGAGGAACGAGAAGAATAACAGGGTATTTAATAGTAAGATGAGAAGCTCTCACAACGGATTCTTGGAGATCATGGGCTTTTTATACCTTTGGTCAAAACAAAACATAGAGTTTGCAAGGATTACTTTTGATGACTTTTTTATAGATAGAACTCTTTATGTAATCATTGATGTTTTAGTCTTTCTTTATTTTGTTGCTCTTTGAGAGGTTTCCTCAGCCTCCTTGTACTTTGTTCTTCCTTTTTTTCATTAATATATTACACTTATAAAAAAAAAAGAAAGTAAAAATTAAAAATATATATATATATATATATATATATATATATATATATATATATATAATGAGATTAAAAACATTTTGGATGCTTCTTATGTGAAATTTTGCAGATATAAGGTATAATGGATTTTTTATTAAAAAATAAATAAAAATAAAAAATACTTCTTATGTTGTTTTTTTTTTTTTTGTTTTTGTTTTTAACCTATTGGGTTACCACTAAACTAAATTGCCTCTTTAAAAGATTATTCTGTGACACTTAAAAACTAACAAACCCAACTCCACCAACCGTCACTCCCGCCAAAAGAAACTGCCTCTAAAGTCAGCTGTTACTCCCTCCAATGCGTCTTTAATTACGCCCATACGCACATCAAGCAGCGACTTACCTCTTAAAACCAACAAATTCAAAAGCAAAAACCACTAAACCAAAGCACAGCAAACCAAAGATTGAAGAATTCGGACCAAAAACTACTCATCTCTCTCTCAAGAACACCAAGAACACAAAAATGGCTTTCTCTTTCAACAATCTCCATCTCTTCTACTTTCTCTCGTTCTCTCTCCTCACAACCTCTCAATCTTCATCACTTACATCCATTGGTGTCACTTACACTCATTCTCGCAATCCTCAAAGAGTCATCTCCACTCTCCAATCCCTCAAAATTTCCCACGTCAGACTCCCAAAATCTGACCCACAGCTCATACGCTCCTTCTCTTACTCTGGCATCTCTCTCCTACTCTCCATCCCTAACTCCTTAATCCCTCAAATCTCATCAAACCAATCCAAAGCTCTCCAATGGCTCAACTACCACATCGTTCCTTTCTACCCACGAACTCGCATCTCCGCTATTTCTGTGGGAAATGACACCCTTGATTCCTCTCCCGAACTCTCAAATTGCCTTCTACCCGCAATCAGAAATGTCTACAAAGCACTTCGTGAGCTCGGGATTAACAAGATTTCGGTCTCCACCACTTTCTCCTTCATCAGTGTGATCACCACTGCATTTCCTCCCTCTTCTGCAGAATTTCAAGAATCCGTAGCTGATTCTTTGATGAAACCGCTTCTTGATTTCCTGTCAACAACCAAGTCCCCCTTTTTCATCAATCTTTATCCCTACAACATGTACCGATCCAACTTTGAGATCCCAATTGGGTATGCTTTATTCCAAGAACAACCATTCAATTTTCAAGACGATCGAACAACGGGTTTACGTTATCGGAACCTCTTTGACGTGATGGTTGATGCTGTATTGACTGCGATGACTGTGGCTGGCTATGAAGATGTTCCAGTAATTGTGACTGAGACAGGATGGCCAAGTAATAGAGGAGAAGAAATGGGAGAGAGCAAGATGTATGCAGAGATGTACTACAAGGGATTAATTCGGCATTTGGGATCAGGTCTTGGAACACCATTGCGAAGAGATGGAGTTGCAGAGACGTATATATTTGAGTTGTTGGATGATGAAGGATCATCAGATTCGAAAGACCATTGGGGGATTCTTTATCCTAATATGATTCAGAAATACCAGCTCGATTTCTCGGTATCTGCTAGAGCTGATGGTGATGGTCTGGTGGTGGTGTGGTTTTGTTTGATGGTGCTCATCTTGTTTTTTCAGTGGCAATGACAAGATTTTCTTAGAATAATTCAGGTTTTCTTAGATTCTTAAAAGTTACATTCAAATATTATGTTAATGTGCTTAACGCTTTCAATGGGAAAGTTTAGTATTAGATATTGCAATTTGGCTCTATTAATTCATTTCTTTTTTTCCTCAATTGTATATGGACCGGTGTGAGTTTGGTGTAAATTCATCACAACAATCATATTGTAAGTGATGTGAAGTCCAGTGAGACCGGCACCTTATGGGAGCCTTGAATTTGAGTTTTCATTGTCTCAATTGGCCTACCTACCATCCACCCCCTATAGGGATTTTGGTGGATCTATAAACAAACATTCAAATCAAATTTAATAGTGACTTAAAAAGTTGTTAGATTTGATAATTTTCAATATTTCCAAATAATTGTTCTTTTGTTTATACCTTTAACGAAGAGAATAGCTAAATACCTTAGGATTATTGGGCCTGCTCACCATAAACACTTTTTTTTTTTTTTTTAATGTTCAATGAAAATAGAAATTTACGTTTAAATTAACTGATTTTCTATAGGAATGCTGTTATGACGACTTGTCCATGTGTTGTTGTTTAACATCCCTAGGATTCAAGAGAACCAGAAACACATGTTCTTTTCTTGAAAGACTCCAGGTAGTGTTATAACTTCAGATAGAAACACAGAAAATAATAAAACAATAAAGATGATATGATATGGTTTGCGTTTAATTCAACTGGGAAGTCTAGTGGAAAGAGAAATAATAGAGCTGGTGTGATTCACCCTTAAGTAACGTGGCTTTAACTTTCCACACATTAGTTCTTATTGGTTCATATCATATCAATCCGCAGCCTAACTCAACTTTGAAAAGTTCCTGTTACATTTTTTTTTTTATCTGCGACAACATAAAATAAAGAAAAAAAAAACCCTAATATTACATGTAAAACCACCAAAAAGAGGTGAAATTGACATCCATGGAGATGATGAGCATTAGAACCAGAATTTTGGGAACATATTCCTCAATTGCAATGCATAAAGTTTGGCATGGCAAAGGGAATCATCACAGATCTGTATTTCGTGAGAAGGACGGCAATGGCATTGTTTCTTGTGGACGAAGGACTACAAGCACAGCAAACATCCCAAGCATTGGGAGAACCAAAAGCCATTTCAAGAGTTTGTAGTAATGCATATGGAAGGTGAGGGAGAAATCATCAGAGAAATAGAGTCCATTCTTGTCGACCATCTCCACTAGGACAGTCCCTGTGGTCCGGACCGGTACTGTTGGAAGCTTTATCCGGTATTTTCCAGGACCATCATAGACTGTGTTGAAGGTCATACGCCTTTCTCCTTGGTAATTCCCAGGAACCAGTAAGGTTGTCTGTAACATATTTAAATTATAAAAAAGGCAAAAAACTGTAAGTTGAGTTATGAGTAAAACTTTAACAATGCAAGCTGTGAGTGTTGCATGTGTGAGAGAGAGACAACTGGAGCTTACAGTGACATTATAAGGTGCTTGAGATCCCGATGGAAATCTGTATTTGTCAACAATCTCAATCTCCACCCAGAAATTCTTGCCTTCCTCGTCACGGAAAATTCTAGATGCAGGTGTAACAAAAATTCCTTCACGGTTGTTCCGATTTGCAACATTATTCCTCCCTTGATTAATTGATCTCCATGCCTGAAAGGAAATATGTAAAACAAGAGTCCTACTAGCCTTACTAAGGGTCCTTGGATTCACCTTGTGACATTAAAAAACATGATCCGATGCTTCAGGGTTTTAGAGGACAAAATTCTATGGACTTTGAAAAACAAAAAAAAATTTAAAAACTTTATTTTTCACCATTGAATTTTTAATTTTTAATTTTGGAGTTGGGTGGAAGTTTGGTAGCAGTCCATTTTCAAAACCTTTGATCAAACCCAAAGGAAATTGTTTTTGAAACTTTTTTTTTTTTTGGATCCGAGCTTTTCAATGAAATTTAGAGGGATGTGGTGTTGGATTGCTAATGTGATAATCCATTTGAGTAAAACGACCTTAGAAAGGCTTAAGATCTTACTAAGTTAGTAAGGAAACGTGTTTCTCGTAAAACAATGTAAAACCCCCAGACTTTCTACCCCAAAGATATGGTTAGTTTGCTTTCCTCTGTGTGTAATTTTAATCAATTGAAGGTCTTTCTATTAGAAAAAAAGAAAGATATGATTTCTTCAAGTTGAGATCTACTATACCTTGAGGGGATGATGTGGTGCAGGAGTTGAGAAGCAGAATACATTGCCGTTCATGGTTGTAACAATAAGATCAAGATCATCCCCACCATCAACATTGTCTGCCAGGACCATGCTATATCTGTCACACAAAGATTCAATATATGGATACATATATATTTTTTTGAATGCCAGAAAGAAGTGGCTAATTTAATGGCATCAAAAGATGAAGGCGCATCTTACGAAGTTTCTCCAAGATCAACAACATCAGTACATGATGTCGGTCCATCAATAAGGTACAAATAACCATCAAATGATGTTGTGACAAGTGTGAGTCCCTTCGGTTTCTCCCCACGTTTGCTTAGATCTACCAGAAGAACTTGATTCATCACTCTCCCATGAGTGCGGTATGGATAGGGACGGACGAATGACCCATCCTTGCCATTCAGAACATATATATTTCCTGAGTGTGTTGATACTACAACATCAGTATGACCATCACCATCTACATCGCCAACCGTTGGACCCTGGTCAACATATATAAATGATTATTACATGAGATTGAAATACAATGGATTTCTCAGAAAACGAAGAGAAAGTAGTTATTAAAAAATGGGGACTACTGCCTGTCAGAATGACCAACTTATTCACTGCTTTGAAGGGAACAAATTTTGACATCATATTACACTACTGGGTAGTGAGAAAAAATATCAATATTATTTTATATTACAGAGTTACTCCATCTTAATCCGGCTAAGCTTGTAGGAGCATGACTCATCCAAGAGTCAGGTTAGGCTTCCAGCACAGCCCAAGATTACTTGGAAAATTTTCAAATCAATGATTGCATAGGAACAATTCTGGGAAGACTTGGATGAACTCATTCAAAGAAACCCAATGGAGAGATGCTATTTATGGGATGAGACCAAGGTATTAAATTTCGATTTTGGCATTTATTTTGGGAATGGAAATATTTCGATTAGTGTGGAAATCAATTCAGTTTTGGAAATGACAGAAATATTGAAGAAATTTTCATTCACCTGTAGGAAATAATAAAATAGGCATTAAAACACACTCATTAAGTCATCAAAATACAATAAACCACCATATGGAGTGTCATATTGATATCAACAACATTTTGCTACGTATATGCACATGTATTGAGAGGCTGACAATGGAAATAAGAATAATAATGTTGTTTAACTA
Organism: Akebia trifoliata; assembly: GCF_017979445.1. Classification (NCBI taxonomy): domain Eukaryota; kingdom Viridiplantae; phylum Streptophyta; class Magnoliopsida; order Ranunculales; family Lardizabalaceae; genus Akebia; species Akebia trifoliata. The sequence continues at coordinate 95,106 of NW_028237691.1, read as the reverse complement.
CATACAACTTAATATGTAAGACACTGAAGTTAAGTATTGCATTCATGTGCTATTATATTTCTTTTATTTTTTTAACAAGTATAAATAAATACTAATTAAAACATGATCGATTGTATGCATGCTTACATAAATGTACTAATATGCTTAGAATACATTAAATTAAGATGAAATAGATAACTAAGTAATCATAATTCATTTAAATTAACAGATGAATATTATCCGCAATTTTGTATTAGTAAACATTATGTGTAAAAATTTACAAGTTCTTTCTAAAAGCACAAACTATTTCGGTCAAAATTTACCATTCATTGAAATATTTCCACCAAAATATTGTATTTTTATAACTAAGATTTGATCATATTGACCGAAATTCACTATTCACCGAAATATTTCAAGAAATGAATAGTGATTTCCACCGAAATACATACAAAAAGAAACTGTCGGTTAAATTTTGTGCCAGAACTTGTGGTAATGGAAATATTTCGGTATGTTTTGTGGAAATTTGTCGAAATTTAATACTATGGATGAGACATAAATAGTGTTGTACAAATGAAAGTAAGGGATATGAAAGAGTATATGGAGGAATTGGATTTGGAGAAAAATTATATGAAAATTTCAGTCCTTGAATTTATGATGGCAAATGATCTTGCAAAAGTGAACACATATATCGAAAAGAGGATGCAAATTTAGTTACTTTCAAGAATGGAACAAATAAAAGTTGGATATACTTTTTCTACTTAGGAGAAATGAGCAATCAATATGAAAGGATTTGAAGCTATTCCAAAGGAATGTCTAACCACAAAAATGCTAACAGTTACAGATGTCTAAATTAAGAGATGAAAGAAAGAGAGTGAAAATAAGAATGCAAGAGAATAAAGTAGTAGATTCTAAAGGGAGAAAAAAGTTGTCTTCTGTAAATAAATTAACAAAGGAATAAATGAACTTTAAGGTAGAAACTACAGTGGTATGGGATGAAATAGTTTAATGTATTAGAGAAGTAGCGGACCAAAATGGAATATTTGGAATGCAACTCTACTAGTGACACCCATAGAGAAAACGGGGCAGTAGAAATTGACTGCTAGAAAATACCCCAAAACATCTATTTTTGATACTTTGCACATATTACTCAAAAGAATGAAGAGAATGAGGATGTTATCAATAGAATTCAAGTTGGATGGTTAAAATCGAGATGCTTCTGGAGCATTATGTGACCAATGCATCCTAATCAAATTAAAATAAAATATTAAGATGGTAGTATGACCAACTATATTTTATAGAGCTGAACGTTGAACAATCAAGAAATAACACATTCAACAATTTAGTACAGACGATGAGGATACTGAAATGGATGATTGGAAATACAAACAAAGATAAAATTAGAAATAAACAGCTGTAAAAGTGGTAGTAGCCCCAATAGATGATGAACTAAGGGAAAGCAGATTGGGATGGTTTGATCACGAGCAATGAAGAAAGCCAATGACAGCCAATTAAAAGGTGTGTCCAAGTTGAAGGTTATAAGAGAGCAAAAGACTGAAAAGAATGTGGATTGAGGTAGTTAGAGCATGAACTAACAGACATAGCTTTAGACTGGATTGAATGGAGGAATAGAATTAATCCAACCCCGTTTTTTTGGGATAAGGCTTGGATGATGATAATTTTGAGTAATAAACATTAAACAATGTCAGATTAGAGCTTCATCCAGTATAAAAAACGATACAGATTGCACATTACAAATAGATTTTCTATATTACTTAGTATTGTTTCTCAAGAATCTTTTGGGGTGCCTACATAATTTGAAATTATAATATCTTTCTTAAAATAAGAGAAGAGGAACTGGTGACAGGTACTTGCCTGTGGAACAAGACTCTTTAGATGAACTTCCCAAATCTCATGTCCTTGTGTGGTCCATGCAGCAATATTTCCATGAGTATCAGCTGTCACCAGTTCAATTTTGCCATCATCATTAATATCAGCTGCAACTACGGATCCCTGAATTTCAGCCATCTCAAGCGGAAACTTATCTCTCACCTTGCCTGGTAAATTCACAAACGTCAGGCCCAAAACATTAAGGAGAATCAAAATCATAACAAAACTAAAAATTAACCACAATAAAAAGGCAAGACATTTTTTTCATTTCACACCTTCATTCCAAATGTTGCTACTATTTGGAAAGTCCATATAAACTCACAAAGCAACAAATCAACACAAGAAAAAAGCAAATTAACTTATATTTTGTTATCTTAAAACTACTAATCAGCAAGATAACATCTTGAATGGTTTTCTGCATTTCAACACCATGGGTCCCATGATTCATAGAGTTTGAGCAGTTTAGTGAAAAAACAAATATCCACTTTCTGCTTGCTTGTATCAAAGATGTCCAGACACGACAGATTGCAGGAATCACAATCATGGTTTAAAATCTTGTTTTGATTTTTTATTTTATTTTTATAAGTATAAAATATATTGAAGAAAAGAGAGGAACAAAATACAAGAAGAGAAGGCCGAGATAGCCCCTCAAAGAAAAGCAAAAAACGAACAAAAAAATTCCAAAACATCAAAAATTACACAAGGAATTCCATCTAAAAGCAAAATCATCGAAAGTAGTTCCCGCAAACTCTATGTTTAGATTTGACCAAAGGTACAAAAAGCCCAAGATCTCCAAGAAACATCATGAGAGCTTCTTGCCTTACTTTTGAACACCTTGTTATTTCTCTTGTTCCACAACCCCCAAGCAATAGCCGAGAGAAGTATAGCCCAGAGAAGTCTTTTTCTGGAGGAGAAAGCATTATTAGCCCATTATATTAACAACAAGAAGAACTTTCGAGGTAAGACCCAGTTAATACCAAAAAACCCAAAAAAAAGGGACCAAATATCATGAGAAAAAGAGCAATGAATCAAAATATGGTCAACCAATTCCTCATCCCTCAAACAAAGGGGACAATAGTTGAGAGTAATCGATCCCCGAGCAATCAAATTGTCCATCATAAAAACCCTCCCTAAAGAAGCCAACCAAACAAAAAAGGAGATTTTAGAAGGAACTAACTTGGACCAAATGATAGACTCCGAGAAGGATTGCTCAGTGAAAGGGATTAGCCACTTGTGGAAAGAGCGGACAGAGAATCCTAGATCCTTCGCCCTCGTCCATTCCTACCTATCCAAAACGCTTTCGTTGAGATGAAAAGAATACAAGAGATCAAGGAAAGACGTCATCTCTGTTAGCTCTCAATCATTAAAGTTTCTCCTGAACCTCAACTCCCAATTAGAAGTGGAGTCGTTGCGAATCAAACACTGATGGATCGAGTAGTTCTTCTTAAGAGAACAGGCGTACAAGAAACGAAATTGAATTGTGAGAGATGATGTGCCACACCAAATATCTTCCCAGAATTTGATTTTGTCCCCCCGTGTCTGCTTTGAATCTAATCTCTCTCCAAGTCCTCACTCACTTTGAGGATCCCCTTCCACACACTGCACCTATACGAGCCTTTAGCCTCACCGCTATACCAACCTAACTTCTTCACCCCGTACTTAGCTATAATGAAACTCCTCCACAGACAACCCCTCTCTTCACCGAACCTCCAAAGCCATTTCCTTAAAAGTGCTCTATTAACTCGTCTCAGCCCCCTAATCCCCAACCCCCATTCTTCTTGGGCATGCGAATTAACTTCCATCTTACTAGGTGGTATTTCCTCCTACCATCCTTGAGAAAACCGAAACAACACCGAAACATTCAATTGACCTTTTTAATGGATTCTTTCATAGAAGACTGTGGTCAAGAGGCATATCATTAGTTTGAAAGCACAAGGTTTTTCAGATATTTTACAAACATAGGTGGTCTTTCTCTAAATAACCTCAATCTTTCATGGAAGACTAAAGTCAAGGGCAGGTCTTCGATTAAAAACAGCAACTGCAGTGCAGCCTTCATTATTTTCATAAAAGAGTTTTTTTTTTTTTTTTTTTAACCTAAAGAAGACGACAAAGAAGACTGTTGGGGCTCTTACAATGAATTTGACGTTGTAAATGAACTTCAGCAAATTGGCGCAACCATGTTCCTCTCTCTCTCTCTCTCTCTCTCTCTCTCTCTCTCTCTCTCTTCCTTCCTTCCTTTTTCTCTCCCCCTTTCCTTTTACTCTATTTTTTTCAGAAAAACCACCGAAATTTTGAATATTTTGGGTTTCAATCACGTGTCGTCTTAGAATTTGGAAAAATCGAAATGTTTCATACGAAACAATACGAATCAAACCGAGATTTTGAATCATGATCACAATAATAGAACCCAATGAAATCATTTTATTTTGGAGTTCACAAACTAAACAATTTCCCATTTTTAGCAAGAGATGGGTAAAATTTCAAAAATTGTGATTTTAGATAGATACACACAAACCATCCTCACAAAGTACTCTAGGGAGGAGTTGGCTTAATGACAAACTAGCGACAAGAGTTTGTGATGCAAGGCTGATTATGAAAATTGGTTAATCAAATTAATGTAGGAATACAATCAGCCAACAAGAAGTCTCTCACCAATGGTAGAGAAAAGGAAAATAGAGAGAAAAGCCCTAAAATCATCACTCTAAGGCTCTTAGAAATCACTTCAAGGGTTCGAGAATCACTCACCAAGGTTGCTTACGCAGCCACAAATCAGATTTTGTTCATTAGCCTCCAAAAAGAGAAAAAAGATTATTTATTAAGACTTATAGCTAGAGCATCCATACTCCATAATTAAGTGGCAAAATTACAGATTTACCCTTGACTTCTAAAATAATCAAAAACGACAAAATAGACTCATAACTCCCTAACGACTTGACCAAATGCCTTGAAACTTTAAAGGAATATAAAATAAGACTCAAAAAACATAAAATAATTGTTGGACCCTCACAACTAAAATGTAAAAAGACCAAAATACCTCTTGACTACTATAAATAAGAAAAAAAACTCACAAAAACTCAACATCACAAGACCCATCTTCATGCCACATCAATGCTTGCTTATTAGTCTTCTTCCTCCTATAATAGGTCTTCCAAGGTTCTTTGGTTTTCCCATTAGTTTGCTTCCTCTAGTTGTGTCTTCGAAATTTTTTGGCCTTCTAATTTTCTCTGTTGCATGTTGGGAAACTTCTGTGGGGTTAGGGAGTGCTACCATAGAGACTAATCCATCCCAAAAGAGATGTGGGATGCCTTGCATTATAAAAATAAAAAATAAAAAGAAAAACCCTCCAAAATCAGAACATGTTCCCCTTCCCACTCTAAAGGATACCGACGTATTCAAGGAGTATTTTTAGTACACCTTTCCACACTCCACAACCATATGATCCCGTTTCCCACTCTCCCATCCCATGTTTCTAGACGCATATTTTGAGACATTAACTCTCTTCTAATCGTCATAAAAAAAAAAAAAAAACTCTCTTCTAGAGCATATCATGGTCTACACCAAAACCCCACAACCATTTTTCCAAGTAGTTCGTGATGATCTTAAGATTTCAAAACCCTTACACCCCCTCTTTGTGGTTCACAAAAAATCTTGAAATAACTTACCCAATTGGTTTTCCACATTTCTAGGCAATACTAAACAAGAAGAGAAAGTAGATCAGAATGCAAGACAAAACACTTTTAAAAAGAGTCAATTTGCCACCCTTGGATAAAAACCTAGATTTCCATGAACCAAGATGCCTACCACTCCCTCGATGACTGGATCCCAAATGGCTTTGCCTATATAGAGCACCCCAAGAAGTAAACCTAGGTGCGATGTTCAGAACAATCCAACTTCACACCCAAGGATCACTGTCAAACAGTCAACTTTAATGGGATATCCAACCTCAAAAAACTTACTCTTAGCAGGATTAATAGCCAATCCTGAGATTGGTGTGGTCATATGCTTTCTCAAGATCAATATTGCAAATTATATTAGAATTTCCAAAGCTCACCCTAAAATCGATACTCACTAACAATCACGACCTCATCCAGGTTTGTTGTCCCTTGACAAAGACCTTTCCAACCTGAGTACAGGGTAAAATACATGGTAAAACATGAACACATGGTAAAACACAAACATCTGATAATACTCATACAAGTAGGAACATAAAGGATCCCTACCGGTGTCTAAACAACTAATAATTAATTAATGTAACTACCTATAAAAAAATCAATGTAACCATACCAAGTAAACTGTAACTAGCCGGGCAATGCCTAGAAGCATTAATAAAATGTCAACGTAACAGTGGCACAACACGAGGAGAGTGCATGGCATATTCATGGATCAAGATCGGGACATGCCAGCGACCTAATGATTTGGGTAAAAAATGAAAAACAATCATTAAACAAAACAAGATCTGAACTGGATGGTTCCCACAATTGGCCATCATGTACTAATTGGCTTCAAAAGTACAATATGTACACGGTAATACAGTATTAAAAACACAACTCTGGCCTTTAAAATGAGTGCTTAAGCCAGAAAGACCAGTAGTTAATGAATCAAATCTGTCTCCTCCGTTTTCTATTCCTCTCACTTGTTACGGAAAGTGGTTCCAGTACAGGCACTTGTCAGGTACAACTAAAAGTAGGTGCTCATAGATGTAAACAATAGAAATGAAAGATATACTAGAATATGATCTAATCATGAACAATAATGCACCCTTAGGAGATTACCATGATGATCCAGAACATAAAACAAGCCAAAGGAAGTCCCGACAAGAATGTCCAAGTTCCCATCCCCATCCAAATCAGCCACAGTTGGAGAAGAATATATGTAGGCACGGAAGTTTGCGGTATCTGTACTTAGATCTAGTGGTGTTGTCCACTTAACTTGCTTTGTGTCAAGATTAAAAACTACAATAGCACCTGCCACGTATTTCCCAATATCTATACCACCCAGTTCTAATAAGTGTTCTGGGTTGTCGTAGTACCTGTCAACTTACAAACCAGTCCATTAATTTAAGATCAGTTAGAAAAAGAGCGCAATCTTTATTTATATTATTATCAATACCCAACATAAGTTTCGAAAGAAAATTGCAGTAAAAAATAAGACAGAACCTGAAGGATTGCACCATAATAGTGAAAATTGAAACTTCAAAGCAAACCGGATTGCTTCTAAAACCAATGGACAACTGCACGTAGTGCATGTTCTTTCGATATAGCATGCTAATTGTAAGCGTAAGAGAAGGTTGCTCAGCATTATATGACAAAGTGAACTATTTTAAGATTGTAACATTTAATTTAGAAATGAACCAAGAAAAAAAAAACTCTGAAAAGTTACAAAACATTAACTTTTGAAATATATATCAATGTGGCACCCAGAAACACCATCGGGTGCCGCATGTACGTAGAGCATAAAACTTTATGAACTCCCCCCCCACCCCCCCCCCCCCCCCCCGAAATTTTTTTTTTTTTTTTTGAATTAAGAGATTATTTTACAGTAGGATTTAAATTTTAAATCAGGGAGTTTGGTGGCCGTCCATTATCTAACTCAAGATCTGGCCCAAAAAAAACTTTTTTTTTTTTCAAACCCAATCTAGACCACAAACAAGAGGGCTGAGGTGTCATTTGGACCAACAGGGAAGTTCACGTGACCCAAATGCGAACCTCAGTCCAGGCTCTACATGGTCCCTCAGTCCATGTAGATAGATAGATATAAGAAATGATAAATTTATTTGGTTATTGTCAATAGAACTTACTCATGATCAAAGAAGTAGGACACGGCAACCACCATTTCTGAAATACCATCATTGTCAATGTCTGCTATAACCTAGGACAACCAAAGAATTACGGGTTAGCTGGAAGATACCCCATCACATTATCTGTTCCTTCCATTATCCACAACTTAAAAATAACAGAATACCATCAAATATTCAACAAAACAATGCTACATAAAAATATTCAACTTACTGGAGTGCACAAGATGTGCGAGTCAATATTCACATAATCCTCCACTTTCTCATGTTCCTCTTCCTTCCATTCCTCATCTCCCCACATGGATTCATCAACATAGTCATCATAATCATAATTATATTCATCAGCTAGCTCACCATTATCACGGAATAACTCAAAAGATTTATCAGCCTCAGCTTCCAAACCTTCATCATTTTCCACAGTTGCACTACGAACATCCTCATTGGTTTTATTATTAACATCAGACTCAGAACCACCACTCTGTATCCCTTTTGAATCAGTATCTTCAAGAAGCCGCCTTCCAGAATTCGTTACATTCTCTGTTTTGACGGTCCCGTCTGAGCGAGCATCCTCAGTGGAATTGTGAGCATCCCCAGTGGAATTGCCCATACTTGTTGGTAACTTAATATTCCCTTCTGCTTGACTAGCATTCAGTTTCCCCGCATTCTCTGGCTGCGGAATATTCACCGAGGAGCTAATGTTCCCTCCACTTGATGAAGAAATTGAAAAGTTTGATCCAGGTGTACTTCCATTCATTTCTACAAAGATTCGTGATTTTCTCAAACAGTTGGTCACTAGTCACAGAATTATAACTTAAAAGAAAGAAAAACACAGGCACCAAATAAATTTTTTGAAAATCCAACAAAATAAGTATGTAAATGACCTGAAGTTGGGACCAAGAACGTGCATAATTCATTGAAATTGAAAACTTCAGTATTTTTTTATGATATCTGAGATTGAGAATTTCAAGCGGAGAAACAGAAAAGTGTTACAGAACATTTCAGATAAACAGAAAAGCCAAATTAAATTTCTTTGCATGTATGTAAGTTTTAAGAACTTGGACGAATTGAAAAAAAAAAAAAAAACAAAGAGTTGATCTTGCGACTATTGTTTGTATGCTTGTGACCAACACCTTTAATTGTAAAAGGAAAACTGATAAATAGATATGCTTCGTTTGCTAAGTGCAATACATTCTTGACAGCCATTTCATGGAGATCTTGAAACATATAATTACTTACCAAACATTGATTTAATCTCAGCAGCCTCTTGAATAAGTAAGTCATCCTGGACATCTGGACGAGATCGGTCCACTGGATCTGAATGCAATCCTACATACCAATCTTTCCGAACTTTTCTCCGAGGTATCTCTAGTTTATCTGTCATCATGTAGCCAGAGGTCCTAAAATATGGAAAATAAGACCAGTCTGAATAAGGCAATTGTTGGAGTAAAGCTACAGGAACTGAATGAATCACCACCCTAGTGACAAAGTGGAGGTTTGGGAGTAATTTGGCAAGAGAAAGCTTCGGAAAAAGTCGGTCAAAGCAGATTAAGTTGGAAAAACATCAGGTAAATTAAAATATAAAAATAATTTTTGTGAGTTTGAAAATGTAAAAAATATGTATTTCATATATTAAATAATAAAACAACAGTTAAAAATGCTTAAAATAAAAATAAACTGTTATTTCTTTTAAAAATCATCAATTAAATCACGATTAATCGTGATTTTTTGAAAAATTAAAGCTTTTTCTAAAGCGTTGCGATTTTTTGAAAAAATCAAGATTTAATCAACAACTATTACAATCGTGATTTAATTGTGATTTTTTTCACTATAAGCACCACCAACAAAATTATAATACACCAATTAGTTAGATAATCACCTGAAAAATAGCACTTCACCATTGTAGGTAGCCAACACTACTTCTCTCACACCATCGTTATCAATATCAAATAACAGAGGACTTGAATGAACAGTTGATTGGTGGAAGGCAGGCCACCCTGTTAAGTCAAAAAAGACATGAAAGTTAAAGGATAATTGTACGAGATAATTTACAGAACCAACTTAAAACCAATCAAGAAATATCAAATTATGCCTGGCATTTTATCTCCATCGGATCCTTCTAGCACTTCCAAGTAGTGAACAAAGGATGGCACCACTATATCAAGCTTCCCGTCACTGAAATCTCAAAATAGTTATCTTTATCAATAAAAGTACCAAACTGCCAACTATATTTGTAATTTGTATCAAAAAATAAAATAAATGAGAACAAAGAGACAAGAACCAAAATACATAAAACAAACTGATGTAGGATTATGAACTAACTAAAATGATGGTTCGGAGATTACAAAAAAATTATCAAGGATAATGAATATTATAAGGCACCAGATTCTACCACAAAGAAATAAGAAAAGTCTAATAAATAGCTAATAAATAATTCTAGACAATGTTTTAAGTCCCACCGATCTGAATTTAAAATATTAAATTGATGGATCTTATGGAAGGTAGAACTTCCAACTAGCCTAGGGTATTAATCTAACAATATCTAAGATCTAGAAAATTAAAGTTCTTAAGGTTAGATCTAGAGTTGGAATAAGATTAGATTAATAAAAATAAGGATTTTAGGATGGTTTAAGCCTACTGTAAATTATTGGACAGTAAATAGGGATGATTTTGTGGTTGATTTAGGTTGACTAAATAAGAGTTTTTGGATTGGTTTGAGCTAGACAACAGCATTGTAGTTTTGGGAGGGGTTTTGGTAGGTTCAAGTATGTGTAGGATATCTAAAAGAACGTTGGTAAAGACTTACCTAGGGTTTAGTAATAGAAAACGATGAAAATAAGATAAAAAGAAAAAGAAAATTAGACTATACATGCAAACCAAGAAGAAAATAGAAGAAGAGATAGATGATTCTTACTTACCAAGATTAATGCCACAATATTCAAAATAGGAAAACCAGAAATTCTGTAAATTGTATTAAAAAAAAATACTCCATAAAATAACATAAAGATGTCTTTAAATAGTATAAATAAAACTCTAAAGAGAAAAGACCTAAGCTACCCTTAAGTAAAGAATGAATTATAAAAATTATCTAATTTTCATAACTTTCTCTCTCCTAAAATTTCAAATCTTAAAAACTTAAATAAAAGACAACCTAAAGTTATTAAACTACCCCCAAGCATCTATATATACTATGGCCATGGACCAATAAAACATAAAATTAAGCCCAAAAAATCCAAAATAAAGTCTAAAACAGAAAATTAAATAAATCCTAAGTATTTTTTTTTGATAAGTAAATAAATCCTAAGTATTCTAAAACTATGGTCACGCGTTGATAGTTCTAATTCAACCAACAAGTCCTCGATCCAAATGCAACCCATATGCACTATCCAATGTAGAGTCTTCAAAAGATCTTGCACATGAGATCTTCAAGTCCTTTTCGTAACTATCACCAATCCACAAGGAAGCTTGTGATTTCCTTCTCCTATGGTAATATTTAGAGGGTGATGATCTGATGTCCACATCAACTCTCCTGACTGGGAAAATTTCACCTTTGGTGAAACAAAACTATTGTATTGCCCCAAGAGGTCCAGATCAATCTTTTGTAACTCTGCCTATGTAATCCAAGTGCAATCTGAATCTGGCCTGTTCTTCCACTTAACAAGAAATTTCTGATATCCTCCATGTCAGGTTGAAACCACATGATGATCCAAGATATCATCTATTTCTTCTTGTTTTTGAGGTATAATAGGTGGAGGCAAATGTATGGAACTTTGTGATGGAAAATGCCATGGGTCATGGGTTGGGTCAAAAATATTGGGTGGTATTGTTGATCCTTGAAATGGCACAAGATCTTCCACATTAAACGTTGAACTAATTCCCATGTCCAATGGAAGCTCTATCACATACGCATTAGTACCCACTCCTATTGACCACTTTAGTTTGATCGTCTACCTATGGTGGTATGCAAGAAAATTGTAGTCTAGTACCCATCATATGCCATAACATTTTCCAAAAGTAACTTATGAACTTGATGTCCCTATCAAATACTATGGTCTTTGATAATCCATGCAAATGAACAACCTCTTCAAAAATATTTTGGCCACATTAGAAGTGTCAGAGGTTTTGGAACAAGGTAGGAAATGAGCCATTTTATAAAAACGACGAACTACTACAAAGATGGAATCGTGCTTCCTGATAGTCTTGGGAAGCCCAAGCATGAAGTCCATACTAATATCTTGCCACAGGGAGTGTGGCATTGGCAAAGGCATATGCAACCTAGTATTCTGCTTTCTCTATTTTACCAGTTAACAAGTACGACATTGCCCAACAATTTTGCCTACATCCCGTTTGAGACTTGGCCAATGAAATCTTTCCTCAACAATGGCAATAATCTTATCTCACCCAAAATGTCCAGCCAACCTGCCAGAGTGGAATTCCCAAATAGGAAAATCTCGCAATGAGGTACAAGGAATGCAAAGTTTAGTGCCCTTAAACAAGTAGCCATCTTGTAGGACAAAACCATTGTTATTTCTCATTGGATCATTCATGAGTAAAGTGTAAAGTTCCCCAAAATCTGCGCACGTGGAATATTCATCTTTTAATAGCTCAAACCCGGTTACTTCAACACTCATAGAGTGTACTAATGCAATCCTATGACTCAATGCATCCGCTGGCTTATTCTCTACTCCCACTTTATGTTTAACACAAAAGTGTACTCTTGTAGAAATTCAACCCACTTCGCATGTCTTGGGTTTAATTTCTTTTGGGAACTAAGGTACTTAAGAGCTCATGATCTGAGAATAACATGAATTCTTGCGGCAATAGGTAATGTCGCCAATATCATAAAGATTGTACTACCACATAAAATTCCTTGTCATAAGTAGAGTATTTTTTTCTTGCCTCATTCAATTTCTCGCTAAAATAGGCAATTGGATGACCTTCTTGACTCAATACTCCACCTATGCCTACCTCAGATGCATCACATGCAACCTTGAAGACTTTGCTAAAATCTGGAAGGTGCATGATGGGAGCTTCCGTCATATCCTCGACCTAATCTCCCTAAATGCTTTGGCTGCGGCATTAGTCCATCTAAATTCCCTCATTTGTATACAATATGTGATAGGGCCCATGATGGAGCTGAATCCTCAAATAAACCAACAGTAGAATGTAGCCAGACCATGGAAGCTACGAACATTGTGTATATTCTTCAATTTGGGCCAACTAACTATAGCACTTACCTTTCAGGATCTACTAACATCCCATCAGAAGAAACTATGAAACCTAAGAAGATAACTTGATTGAACAGGAATGAGCACTATTTCGGTTTGCAAATAATTTCTCTTTTCTAAGATCATCACAGACGTGCCTTAAGTGGTCTAGGTGTTGTTCTTTGGATTTACTATAACAAGATATGGTCTAAGTAAACTACCAAGCTCATGAAAGGCCTCAACATGTGTCATTACCCTCATAAAAAGTACTTGGGACATTGGTTAACCCGAAAGGCATGACTAACTACTCATAAAGACCATCATTCGTTTTAAAGGCAGTCTTCCATTCATCCCCAAGATGAACGCAAATCTGGTGGTATCTACTATTAAGAATAATCTTTGAGAAAATTGTGGCACCCACCATCATATCCAACATATCATCTAGTCTCGGAATAGGAAACCAATATTTGACAGTGATTTTATTAATTGCTCTACTATCCACACACATACTCCAAGATCCATCTTTCTTTGGTGTAAGGAGAGCATGCACAACACAAGGACTCATACTTTCCCTCACAAATCCCTTTTGTAAGAGTTCCCAGATTTGCTTCAACTCTGCATTTTCAATAGGATTCATCCTATAATGTGGTAAATTGGGCAGAATTGCTCCAGGGATTAGATCAATTTCATGTTGAATGTCACACATGAGAGGAGTTCATTAGGAAATTAATCAGGGAAGATATCTTGGAAGTTCTGTAAAATGGGCAGTACTTTTTGTGGTACTTCTAAGCTGGACTCTGGTGAGACTTCTTTGGTAACCAGAACATAAAAGGTAGCCTCATCCTTTGTCTCCCTCTCAAATTTTATGGAACTAACAATATGAAGGGTATTAGAATTATTCTTTTGTTTGCCCTTACTCACACTGTTTTCCCACTATAGTAGGTTTGGATTGGAGAGGATTAAACTTAATCCTTTTGCCTTAATAGGTGAATGAACATGAATTCTGTAATGACTTGAAAATCCTAAAATGTATCTCAAGGAAAGAATTTTATATCTGTGCATTAATTTAAAAGTATAGATTCTTAAATTTTAATATTTGAGGAAAATTAACTTCACCAATAGATTTAGAAGGATCCAGAAACATACTTTAGCCTGTAAGCACGCCTAAATCTGAAGTCGATTGAAAAAATTATCAAATCCTCGAGTTTCGCATTATATATTTTCCCAATAGGTAAATGACACCTTAGAGACGTAATTTGATGAAACCGATCATACCATTAGATTCGTGTCGAAAAATCACCCGAAATAGAGTATAAGTTTGTCCAATTCGGCATTCGGGAAAAACAATTCCCAAAATGACAAGTATGTCCCAACTTAAGTTATATAAATATCTGAATTCTATTAGAAAAATCAGATTTTTCTTATTCTCTTCTCCAAACAAATCTCAACCCTTTTCCTTCAATATTTGAAACTCAGATCTACACTAAACGAGAACGATCTGAGCTTAGACGTAAGAAGGAAAGTTGTTCCTCTCGCCGAGGGTTACGCGTGGACGCAAAGAGATCCGATTTTCACCAGAAGAAAAATTTGGAGATTGGCTGGAGGCGATTTTAAACTCCGTTCAACCGTTAAAAATAGCTTGAGGTAGGTTGCCTTCCCTTCTACCTTCTAGTTATGCGATAACTTCATAGAAAATCCATATGATTGTTGATAAATCGATCGTTTCATTAAGTTTATACATATTTGAACGATTTGAATCATGTTTGCATGCTTATTTATGATTGGTTTTAGTTCATTTGATGTAATAAAAGCATTTTATAGTTGGTATAATATTTGGATCAATTTTGATCGAGTTTCGATGAAAATCAGCAATTCGGAAAAGTATCCGAATGTTGAATTTGGTTCTAATTTTGTTTGTGTTGTTTCCATATAGTATGTATACCCATTTCCTACCTTTATTTCATTAAAAACAATTAAGTATTACTTTAAGTTCTTTAATAAATAAATAAATAATTCGTTTTCAATTTCGACTTTGAAAAATCATTTTTTCAACACTTAATTAAATTTTCACAGATTTTCAGCTTTTATGTCTTATGGTTTTATCTTTGTTTTCGAGTCTCTCGACTCAACCAAAACCATCGAATGGAATTGGTTGATGCTTTATGGATTTCGAATTACTTTAATTACTTTAATAGATATGTAGGAAATTAGATGATAGATTGATCGATTTAATTGATGGATGGATAGAGAGAACGTATGTTCTCAACTGATTGATGGGACAGTGCCTCCAGTTCTACGTAGTGGCCATGCCACGTAAAACGTGATAGATAGATAGAGGGATGAGATGGTTGATGGATGGAAATGACAGATAACTGTCACTGGAGGGCACTACCAGACTTTGTTTGTATTTTCGATTAAACGAAATGATATATTATATACAAAATAAATTATTTTGTTTACCAGTAAAGGTTTGTAGAAAACCCATAAAGAGTGACGCGTTGCTGTGTATCCGGAAGCAGCGAGTCAATCTAGGATAACACTAGATGTTATATGCTCTTCGGTAGTATGGGATACCTTAGAGCATATTACAGCTTATGAAATCTGGGAATTTCTCCTACTTATTTCCTGGGAAACGTTGTGTGTAAAGGCGGTCTCTGTATAGTGTAGAGCTAGGCGGAGTTCACATGTATTGCCTTTTGATAGGTTTCGACGCGAGGGGTCTCCTGGGCTAGTTAGTGATCACTTTTAGTCTGTAGTCGTTAAACGGTTGACCTCATTGTTAGTTGAACTCAGTATTGGGTTCTTGGTCAATGGTCAATCTGAGCCGGATAAATGGTCATCCAACCGTGGTATGCTAGACCGGCCACAAAATCAGATTTATAACGATGGGATTCCACATCGGAGGTTAAGTTTGGAATATCGTATTGTCATAGCCGAGGCGGTTATATCGGCATGTTCCTCTGCTCTCTTATCGATTACACCGCCGTGTTCTTATTATGTATCTCTTTCTTATTTTGTAATGATTGATAGATGTTTTCATTTAAAAGATGCATATGTTACTTTAAATGATTGAAAGTTATTGTAACTGTTTACTGAGTATGCTTAGACATTTATCGTATGTTACATTATGAAAACTTGCATTATTTAATTGATCTGATGATTACTCGTGCATGTATGACTCGCTGTTAGAACGGCGTTCATCCTGCTGAGTAACATTCCCCTGTTACTCACCTTATCCTTCCTCTTTTAGATTATTCAGCTATTGAAGAGCCGTTCTTTGAGGAGTCTTTTGAGGAGGTCCTCGAGGAAGAACAAATTGATGTCTTGCCACCACCGTGTCTTTGAGGATTAGTAGGGAATCCTAGTGGTTTTTGTTTGTAGATAAGAAATATGTTAGTTTAGAAAATTTTGTAACCTGATGAATTATGAGATTTAGGATCTTGACTTATATCAGTGTTTGTCGATTTCTTCCGCTTACTCTAGACTCTCGTATAGATGTTAGTCAAATGTTTATTCTGCTGCGTATATTTTCTTTTCATAAGTATTATTATTTGTGAATGTTCTATCAGGTTGTGTGATTGATTACCTCACACCTCGAGATTCTGACTGATGAATCATAGGGATTCGTGTTGGGATTTCGGGGTGTGACAAATTCGTCCAGCAGAATAGTGTTACATCTCTATCATATAACCAAAGCCTACCCAAAATGATGTGACCCACATCCATAGGCACAACATCACCCCATGTCTTTGTAAGAACCAATTTCAATAAGAACCTGGCACCGTTGGGAAACAAGAATAGATGATGCATCAACCCACACAACTCGATATGGCTAAGGGTAGGCTTCAATCCTAAATAGGAAAAAGTAAAGAAAGCAACTACATTTGTGCAACTCCCGTTGTCAATGATTAAGTTACAATTCTTATCACCACACTTGATGCAGGTGTGGAAAATAGAAAACCTTCGCCAATCATCATTTTCTCTAATTTGGGCTAGCGCACACCTAACAACCGTGACGCTAGTCATGTCTCTTGAGAGATCCTCAGTACCCTCACAATCCTCTTCACTAGCTCCACCGGTGGGCTGATAAACTTCTTCATCAAACTCACCTTAGTTATTTTCCTATGTCCCCTCAATCAATAACGCTTTGTTGGGATTTCTCGAGGGACATTTACTTTGAAAGTATCCAAATCCTCCACAATCAAAGCATTGTAACTAATCATTTCCCCTGGAACTTTCACTAGCTATTCCCTTCCCTTTGATATCTCTAACATTGGGTGGATTATTGGAATTTGTTCGAGGTAATTAATTTCCGAAAATAGGTTTCGTTCCCGTAGGGACAGACTTGGCAGTAGTCTCACGGGAGTCAACTCTCCTCACAAATTCAGGTTTTGTGTACCGTTAATAGTTTTGGTACAATTTGATAAGCATGATCTAAACTACTCACATCATGGGGTATGAGCTCTTTTTAAAGCTTGGGACGTAAGCCCATTATAAATCTAGAGAGGGTCACACGGGGACTTTCATTAACATCACATCACATCATGTACTCTATCAAATTTTGTGTTGTATGCATTGGCAGTCATAGATCCCTGGCGACGGGTTTGCAATTGATCTAAAAGTCTCTCTTGATAGGACAAGGGAAGATATTTCTCCTTGAGTTTCTCTTTCATCTCAGCCCAATTAACAATGGGATACTCATCAACTCTCTCAATTTTGTGTTTAACATTAGTCCGATAGAGCTTTGCTTGGCCCACTAATTTCACCTTGGCAAACATCATCCTACAATCTTCAAACATCTCATGCCACTCAAAAAAAGTGGTCTATGTCTGATAACCAATCAAGAAAAACCTTTGGATCAAGTCGTACATCAAAGTTTGGGCCTTAATCTTGATGCTACGCATAACTCTATCATCAAGATCATAAGGATCTCGAACCTCAACATGTCATGGTGGAGGTAATCTACCTCATCCTCTGCCTCGACCTACTAGACCTATACCTTGACCTCCAATATTACCCTTAGTGTCATCTAAGGCATCAAGGTTGTTCTATAAGGCAGACTCCAATACGGTCAAGCGAGCATTTATCTTGGTGGTATTTTGAGCCACACGGTCTGAAAGGGTTACTACTGCTCGGGTAAGCTCAGCAAGATCCACCTCAGGGTGGTCACCCCTAACACTACGAGTTGACAGATGCGCAACCTAAGACTTGATTTGTCCCAAAACTTAATGCAATGCACTCAAAAATTTATATGAATCATATTCCAGATGTGTGGTGATAAAACCCTAAGCTAAATATGATGCAGGACTATGAACTAACTAAAATGATGGTTCTAAGATTATAAAAAAATTATCAAGGACAATGAATATTATAAGCTACCGGATTCTACCACAATGAAATAAGAAAAGTCTAGTAAATAACTAACAAATAATTCTAGATTGTTTTAATTCCCGCTAATCTGAATTTAAAATATTAAATTGAGAGATCTTATGGAAGGTATAACTTCCAACTAACCTAAGGTATTAGTCTAACAATATCTAAGAAGATCTAGAAAATTAAAGTTCCTAAGGTTAGATCTAGGGTTAGAAAAAGTTAGATTAATAAAAATAAGGATTTTAAGATGGTCTAAGCCTACTGTAAATTATTGAACAGCAAATAGGGATGATTATGTGTTTGATTTAGGTCAACTAGATAAGGGTTTCTAGACTGGTTTGGGCTGGACAACAACATTGTAGTTTTGGTAGGGGTTTTGGTGGGTTCAAGTATGTGTAAGATCTCTAAAAAGACGTTAGTAAGGGCTCACCTAGGGTTTATTAACAGAAAACGATGAATACAAAATGAAAAGAAAAAGAAAATTAGACTATACCAGCAAACCAAGAAAAAACTAGAAGAGAGATGATTCTTACTCACCAAGATGAATGCCACAACATTCAAGATAGGAAAATCAGAAATTCTGTAAATTGTATTAAAAAAACTCCATAAAATAACATAAAGATGTCTTTAAATAATATAAACAAAATCCTAAAGAGAAAAGACCTAAGTTACCCATAAGTAAAATATAAATTACAAAAATTATCTAATTTTCGTAACCTTCTCTCCTAAAATTTCAAATCTTAAAAGTTTAAATAAAAGACAACCTAAAGTTACTAAACTACCCCGAAGCATCTATACTATGACCATGAGCCAATAAAACATAAAAATAAGCCCAAAACATATATAAAAAAATTCAAATAAAGTCCAAAACAAAAAATTAAATAAATCCTAAGTATTCTAACACTATGGTCACACGTTAGTCATTCTAATTCAACCAACAAGTCATCCTCGATCTAAATGCAACCCATATGCACTCTCCAGTGTGGAGTCTTCAAAAGATCTTGCACATGGGGTTTTCAAGTCATTTCCGTAGCTATCACCAATCCACAAGGAAGCTTGTGATTTACTTCTCATATGGGAATATTTAGAGGGTGATGATCTGATGTCCCCGTCACAAACCCTCACACTTACAATGTGAAACCACTTTCAATATAAATCAAATAATAAAAATTATCCATCTGACCCATTATTTATAAAAAGTATCAGTTTACATTTGTTTCCATTATTCTATGCAAATCATTTTTATTTTTGTTAATAATACACGAGTGAGTCAGTGATTAGTAATTTAGTAGGTGAGGGTGGGATTTGAATCCCAGTCATGGTATCAACACCCACACACTTTAACCAGACAAAGAACCACACGAATTAGTTACTGAACTACAGAGTAAATGTGGGACTAATATACTTGTTCTTGATGGTGCAGAGCTTCTACCTGTTGATATCAGCGATCAATGGGGTTGCATATATGCTAGAGCTAACTTCAGTCTGCCATCTTAGTTCCAAATTCCGAGGACATTTTGTGTTCAACAAAGATTCCTCATCTCTACAGTACAGATGAAAAAAATGAATCAATTTAATAGACATGAAACACATATATCTAATCTAATATGATCTTTAAAACATCAAATCATTACGAAGATGCGAGTAATCAACCAATATATTATAGGAATGAAATAGCTCGAATCCCTAATTTCCAGCAAAATTACATATGATAGTCGATTAAAAAAACCAAATTTTACAATTTGATTCGATTTCTACGATTTGATCGGGTTGTTTCAACAAAAAATAATCCAAAAAAAATGAAAGAGAGAGAGAGAGAGATTGAACTAACATATCAGGATATCCTAGGGCATCGTCGGTCGCCTCTCGTTCCAGAAACTTGTTTTTCTTCGATTGGCCAGGTTGCGTTTCGGACTCGGAGACAACATAGATGAAATTCAAAGAAGTGTAGAGAAGGAAACAGAGCAAGATCGACTTAGTCGTGGGGGATTTCATCAGATCTTCGTCTGCTTCAGAATTAATGCAAAACTAGCTGAGGTGATCGATTAATAGATGGAACAGAAAGAAACCCTAATTTGAAGAGTTTATTTATCGATCGTATCGGTTAAAAACCCTAAGTTAAGACTCTGAGAGCGACCAGCAAGGCAGCAATGGAAGATTTCGGTCGACCTCACGACAACTAAAACTTCTGCTACCAGTTGGTGTCGTTACCGATTTGAATCGGTCGATTTGCATTTGACGTAAGCGCGCCACCTTAATGACAAAACTAAACTTTAATCCCCGTGGTTTGACATAATTCCATATTGACACCCAATCATTCTGACAATTCCACTTATCTCCCCTTCCACCCACACACACAGATGTTACTGGTAGGAAAATAATTGGTAGTAATTAATTCGAACTAATCAAAACTAAACCGGATCGATTAACCAACGAGAAAAACAAATTGGACTGATTCAAATTGAAGATTCAGAGCAAATAGAAGAGAAATAAATCCAAATGCAACTGATTTGAGTGGCAGCAATGGGAACAAAGTTTTGTAGCAAAACTTTGGACCACCAAGTGATCTACAGCAGCATATGTAACTTCAAATGTTGGATAATGCAACCCGAGGCATGTGCTGAGCACGTTGTCCTAAAGGGAAGAATCACCCCACTCTCGTATTTTAAGGGGTGGTTCCTCCCAAGATTCAATAAGAAAACATCGATTACAAGCACAATAACAGAGGTTCAACAACTCTCGGATGTACTCAAAAGAATTTAATAAATGATGATTCGACCAAGGTGTAGACACCCCATTTTTGCATCCGCCTGATTAATCAACTCGTCAACCCGATCGCAATGATTCCCATGGATGTGTATTCCATTGCTTTATTTTGTTACCAGATGTGTTTCAGAAATCCGGATGAGGTATCTCAAACTGACAAAACCTTAGAAACCACGCTACGCTAGGAAAATACGACTCCAGAAACATAGAAATCATCATTTTTCAGACAAAAAGAAGCTTCACGATAAAAATCACTAAAAAATTATCAAATTACCAAAATACCCCTAACATCAAAACAACCCTAGAGCCTACATTACGCTTAGGAAAACCCATTCAAACACATAAAATAATAAATTAAAATCAAATAAATCGTTTAGCCAATTTTCATAGAATTCGACAAAATTACGAAAATGCACCTCATAAAGTTCACAACCATTTCACACAAAAAATTTCATAAATGACACAAACTAATATTTTCATTGAATTTCTTACGAAAAATCGATTCTAAAACATCTTAGAACATTAAAAACCGATTTAAAACGTGAAAAGTCCTATCCGGGGGCAAAACAGTAATTTCACAATTTTCATAATTAAAAAATTCGAAATTAATAAATAAAACATTAAATAATTAAAGTGAAACATTAATGAAATTAATTTAAAATTTTGAACCAAAGAAATCGATCAATCGGGCTCTCAAGCAAAATTGTTGAGGGTTCGTGAGATATTTCTTTAAGGACCCCTCCATTTGGGGGTCCAAAGAATTAAAGATATTTTAGAGGGGGGTTCTCCAAAAATTTAAAATCAATCAAGCAAGACTGAAGTCAAAATTAAAGTCAATCAAGCAAGACTGAAGTCAAAATTAAAGTCAATTAAGCAAGACTAAAGTCAAGATATTAAAAGTCAATCAATTAAGACTAAAGTCAAAACATTAAAAGTCAATCAAATAAGACCAAAAATCATAATAGAATTCTAATTAAATAATAACTCTATCTAATAGAGTTCTAACTAAAAAACAATTCCACCTAAAACAATTCTAATTAAAACACAATTCTACTTAAAACAAGTCTAACTAAAACACAACTCTAATTAAAAGAACTCTAATTAAATACTAACTCTATCCAAATCAATCCTTAAAAAATTCTATAAATAGAGGTGCTCACACCCTATTGTCGTATCAAATCATAAACCCTAAGAGAAGTAGGTATAAAAGCCCCCTTAGCCTCCCATAAACCCTAGTTTTGGAGTCCCAACTCCTTACCTAACATCCCTCCTTCGATTTTAGCATAAGAAACGCTTAAATACCTTCCAAAAACATCTCAAAATCTACAACAAACTTGAAGAGTTCAGATCCAAAAATAAGGAGATACCTTGCCTCGGAGATCCAAAATCAAATCCGGAGACAGAACGAAGCAAGGGAGTACAGTACAAGGAGCTATTTTTTGTCAGATCTGAGGGAACAAAATCCTTGCTATCGGAAATGTATGAAATTTTTTTATTTTTATTTTTATCTAGGTTTTTAGCAATGTGATTTATTTGGGAAGTTAGTAGAGACCGGCTTTGGTCGGGCGGGGTTGGTGCCTAACACCTTCCAACCCCGTAATGTGATCCCTGGACTCTTTTCTCTTTCGTAGATTAGTTTACCTTTTTTAGAATCAGTTTGGTTCCTACACCTTAACAACTAGGTGGCGACTCCCAAACCTCAAGGGTCAAAAGCGGATCCGCGCACCCCGCGGATAGAGGGCGCTTTCAGTGGCGACTCTACTGGGGACAATTGAGGATCAGACTTGAAAAGTCCCAAGTATGGGTAGCATTGCCAGTAGAGACCTTTTTATTTTTTTATTTTATTATTTTAGTTTATTTGTTTACTTTTATGGTTTATCCTTCTTTTGACTCTATTATTGATCATCATGTTGAATATTTTGATTAGCATATTTTTTTTTGTTCGATCTAAGAACATTCGGAACAACCCTAAATAATTTGGGTATTTCAAAAGGGTGATTTCATTAAAGACGGAGTGATAACTATAAATCATATAGATTTTTTTTTTATATAGTTTTTATTTATTAGGAATTGATCTGTAACATTTTTTTTAGTTTTTATTTTATTTTTGTGTCAATCTGCACTTGGCATTACGTTTTATTAAAAAAAAAAAAAAAAAGAGTTTTTTTTGGCATGCTGTTAGCAAGAGCAGCAATTTATTGTTTTAACTCGATGATGTGCCCGTAACAGAAAGTCATTTTTACGTGTTAAACCCTTAACATTTTTATATTTGTGAGTGGTGTGCCGATAGCAAAAGAGTTCCTTTTAATTTTCCATCTCCTTCTCAAAAGAGAAAGAAGAGGGCAGCAGAGAGAGACGTTAACTCCTCTCTCTCTCTCTCTCTCTCTTCTTCTTCTCTCTTTTGAATCTCTGTTTCAGTAATTTTTTCTTTCCATGACTTCGACTGGGAATCCAAATCAAGCTGGAGCATTCGACATGTAGAAATTATTCAATTCTTTAAACCTCCCTTCCCCAAACCATAACCATGGGACCAGATTGATGGCTATATTGAGCACAAACATACCAGCCCACCAATGACCCACAGACCTATGGCTTTCTGTTATTAAACCATTATTTCACATTTGTTACAGCACCCCGAAACCTCCTCAGACTTTCGCCATTAACAATCTCATCCTATGCACTTCGATTTTTTTAGCCAAAACGGATGCTCTGTTTGAAGTGTTGTTTTATAGTATAAATAACGGTCCTTGCAGTGTGAAAGGGTTAGAAGTATGGCGTTGAATCCATTACCATTGAATTTTGGGGGAAATCTGGGTTTGTGGAAACCCGCATGGGTCATTAGGAAGCACGGGATCATGTGCTTTAGGTAACGCTTCTGCAACAATTTTCATTGATATTGGCTTCATCAAGTATCATTGAAGAAGCTGGTATTCAATGCTAAATGGGACGAATGGTGGATTGGGTTGATAAGGACATGTATTGAAACCACTTTAAAAATTCATTGTTGTTTATCTTTTACTATACCAGTATATTGTGCTTTTATAATAGTCTGATTTTAGTATTTTACCCCTATCGGTTTGCTAGCAGCACAATATGGCTTGTCATTTTATATTTACTGCAATGGAGTCTATGTGGTATTTATCTTGTTCCTCTAATTTGTGAGCCAAAAATAATAAAAAAATAATAAATAGAGATAAAATTTCTGTTAGGAGGAGTAGAGACCAGTGCATTAGTTCAAGTAAGAGAGAGAAATAATGAGAAATAAGTGGTGTACGTGTTAACAATTTGTATAACAAAATACTTTTGAAATTTGTTACACAACAAGCCAAATTTGATTTGGAATCACTTTATGGGTCATGCTACCATGACAAAGTTAGTAAAATATCACATCTTACTCAATGTCGTTGGGTTGACTTGGATTGACAAATAATTTTTTTTTTTAATGTATTATGGTCTTCTAGATTTTGAAAAAAATCTGTTTTAAAATAAGAAAACTGTTTTTTTAATAAAAGAAATCTATTTTTTTAAATAAAAGAATGTTCTTTTTAATAAAAAAAAATCTATTTTTTTAAATAAAAAAATTATGTTTTTCTAAATAAAAAAGAGTATGTTTTTTTTAATAAAAAAAATCTCTGTTTTTGTTTAAATAAATAAAAATCTCTATTTTTTTTCTTAAATAAAAAAATCTATTTTTTAATAATAAAAAATCTGTTTTTTTTATATAATAAAAAATATATATGTTTTCCTTTTAAAAAAAAGAGCCTTTTATATCTCAATCATTGGTAAAAATCTCAATGTCTTTCCTTATAATCCCATGCCATCAGGGTTCTAATTCCTGAATTTTAAATTTGGAATTTCAGGAATCGTTCAATTTTTCCTTTTATTCCCCATGAAATTTGAAGCATTGGATAGTCGTGCCCAACGACTTTTAGTGAGATCGAAAATCCTACTAAATTAGTCAGGCTAGCCAAATTCTTACCCTAAAGTTTCTTAAGTGACAAATTTAATAAACTTAAGGGATTTTTTGAACAAAAAAGGTTTACTATGCATGTTTCTCAAAAAGATGATTTGTTGTGGACCTCACCATGTGGCAATATATATATATAGATAGATAAATAAATAAATAAAAATAAAAATTGTTTTGATTAATTCTATGTTGGTTTCAATGTTAAATCCGATTGAATATTCTGTGATTGCTCATTTAATATGCCATGATCTGATACATCTCTATGATGTGCATGCTTTGATCTTAAATTGAATATTATGGATGTGGTTTATATCTTGTTTAATATTTGAAATCCATATTGTGGTAATCTAATCTGGCCCACGGGCCCATTAATCTAAAAAAGGCCCTGGGCACACCCCACCCTGTTTTGCACACACCACTAGCACGTTTATA
Source organism: Akebia trifoliata (assembly GCF_017979445.1). Classification (NCBI taxonomy): domain Eukaryota; kingdom Viridiplantae; phylum Streptophyta; class Magnoliopsida; order Ranunculales; family Lardizabalaceae; genus Akebia; species Akebia trifoliata. The sequence goes on along the minus strand of NW_028237691.1, from coordinate 69,704 downwards.
TTATTGTATTGCACACTTACACGTCCTATATAGCCAACGTGGCACTAGTGCGTGGTCCGGTCTCTTCGGAGATGCGACGTCATTCATGAAAACCACAACTCCAGTCACGTACCTTAGGGTATATCAAACTGGGGCATCAATACTGTCTGATCAGGTGATTCTGAGAAGTATATTGGTGTACCCAAGCTGGAGCGACCTGAGCCTTTGACCTATTGTAAGCCACACAGTCATATGTCCCAATTGCCAACGTAGTACTAATACGTGGTCGGTCCCCTTGTGGGATGCCAAACCATTTATGAAAGCTACAACCCTTAACTCATACCCATAGGTACGTAAAAGATAATCTAAGTATATCAATTGCACTTCTTGGTCAAAACCGGTGCCTAAGCAAGATCTTGCCCCGCTGTACCCTACTGTACGAGGGGGATAAACTACGTCTATTCTAGACGAGAGGTATTTAAGTGGGCCCTTGCTCAGCATCGTGCGCCACCTCTCAATTGGAGATCAAACTGGCTGTTTTTGACTTCAGAGAAGTGAGTTGAGGTTTTAGATTATCACCTATACGGTATATCAAACCAAGTCACCACGTATCGAAAGGTATATAGGTGCACTTGGGCAAGGGTGACTAGATAAAAATGCATTGCACGTAGTAAACCTAGAGTCTAGAAGCCTTCCTATAGGTCACGACCCAAACTGACTATGGGTGTTCCCGGGTTGCTTTATTCAATCCAATCAACAGGTAGGTGGGCAGACCGATCCAGAATAATCAAACAAAACCCGCAATATTGGTCTGACCCAATCGGTGAAATGTACCGATTAATTTGAACCACTTAAACCAGTTGACCCAATGGACAAATGGATCAAACTGATCAATACCAAATCAGTTGGACTAATTGGTTTCACTTTTAAAGATCCAGACTACTTTATCTAGAAAGATTCGATCTTAAGATCAAATTAATTTATCTGATTAAAGGTTCAATCCCAATCAGGGGTAGACCCGCATCTAACCTTTCTCACTTTCTTGGTCATTATAGACTTATGGTGCATTTGGATTCGATTTTCCGTCAGACTTGGGCTATTTTATGTCAAAACTTTAATCATGTGGTTAAGAGTCAAACCTTTAGTGTGGCGCCCCGCCGAACACTAACACAAATCCCCATGTCAGATTTCAAGGTACGAGGTGGCACCTCGAAATTTCGGCATGGTCTCCTCTGTTTATGTTAGCATTCCAAGGCGATTCAACTTGCACCTGATAAACGACATACAATCCTGCATATAACAAACAAAATATAATACTAGTGGAAGCCTATATACGTTTAATAATGTTCGATAGATCAGAGTGTGGAAGAAGAAAAATTATATACAGGATTATACAAAATTCCTCACTCTAACATAATTCCTAACACTCAAGACAAATCCATAAGACTACTTGGAGAAACTGACACTACTAGGGGGTATAGTCCTAGTACTTACCAGGTGACGGACTCTAGTTGTCTATCTGACCAACCAGATGATCCTCATTCGTTTTCTACACTTGTTTCGCCAAGCTTCAGATCTGAAACTAAAAAAAATGGAGAAGGAAAGGGTGAGTAACAATGGTTACCCAGTAAGGAAGCAACAATTTCTGCCAATAACCTCTCCTAACATGAACGAATAAACATACTGAATCATTTTAAAATAAACAAAGTTTTACAGAAGAAAACTACGATTAACTGGTACATATAGCCAGGGATGAGCAACTAAATATTTTAAAACTCACATTACATCGATCAGCAGTACTCACTATATCATTTTCTTTATGTACAAATCTAATTGATCAAATGGAAACATTAAACATGTATTTCATTTTATATATCAAAGTAAAGCAGCAGATACGTAATACACAATGGTGGAGTATTGGAATTAGAGTGTTGGGATTCACGACTGGATCGCTCCCAGTCGGGACATGATGTTACAATTTCTCTCTGGCTTTTAGTTCCTGATTTTGTGGCCGGTCGCTGCCCTTACCACGTTTGGTTGACCATTTATCCGGCTCAGGCTGGCCGTTTGACGTGACCGTAAGCAATGGGTCTCTTTTCGATGTGTCAGAACGTTCGACTACTATAGATTGTTAGTGATCACTGACTAATCATCTTCGTCTATGCCTATCAGGCGTACATGTGATTCCCAAAGATACAAACCATTCGTATACGACCACCTTTACATTACAAGTTCACTGGTAAAGATAGAGAGGAATAAACCCGGATTCCAGTTGTGACTCCACTCTCATACGCGTCCCATACCACGTATGAGTTTGGTGGTCCCTACCGTACATCCCAGGATAGTACATCACTCCGGATGATATGACGCACTATCCCTTCAGGCATTCACAAACTCTTTAACAGCTCACAAAATAGCTACATATATATATTATTTTCATTTGAAAACAAAAGAGAAATTAACAATACAAGGTTGAGAATAGATATCCAGTTTCCTACCATGCAAGTGTGGCCACCCGGCCTAAAATAAATAACATAACAGAGCGCCTCGCGCTAACAGAAAGTAAATAAACATGCAACCAGTAACATTATCCCTGGATATCCGTTCACCAACCTGCATACAACACAACAACGTAAAATGCAGACATCACCCCTCGGGTGTGACTCTGACATTTTACCATTTCATACCCTTTTTCCCTTTTTTTTTTCGACTTTTACAGTTTTCAATCTCTTCATAAAATATCCATTTTCTGATATTCATCAACTCAATATGAGTTCATTGAATATTAAATCACATTTTTCAACTATACAATTTATTTCTATCAATAATATTGAAAAAAAATACAAATTTCATATCAAAACGGGGTCCGAGCAGTGCACAAGACCCAATTTATGGCAATAACCCGTTAAAATACTCTACCCACGTATAATTTGTTAAAAATACAATTAAACATATCAAACATGCAATTTCTGGCGTGAATTTTGAAATAAACAAAGAATTCTATATTTCGAAAATACATCCAAATTTTTCCAATAAAATCCTAAATGCAATTTTCACAATCTATGATTATTAATAGAAATTGAGAGTTCCTTACAATGTCTAGGCGAAAGGATCGAAGCGTGTGCGCGGAAATCGAGGAGATTGGCACGGAATTCGAGACGGACCGAACTTCGAAGCGGCTGATTTTCGAAACCGACCCGGTGGTTTCGAAGATCTCGATGTGCTCGTCTTTTCTCTCTTCTACGGCGAAAGACAGTTTGACCCCGAAATCGATGAAAACCGAGGTCGAAGTTACGAAAATCTCCGTATAAAAATACGGCTGATTTTTGACTATACGGGGTGAAAAACACGAGAAAACGGAAGGAACTTGGTTGGGTTATGTAGAGAATGAGGCTGCGGACGTTTCTCCCTTCTGCGTCGGAAAGCGATTTGACCCCGAAACGGACGAAATCCGAGGTCAAAGTTTCGAAATTTCCGTATCCAAATACGGCTGATTTTTGACGATATCGGATGAAATAGAAAGTGAAATGAAGAAAGGTTGGGTGGGTTTTGTAGAGAACGTAGCTGCGGACATTTCTCCCTTCTGCGTCGATTGTCGACAGCGAGCCGTTTGTGAGAGATCTGAGGTGGAAGGTCGAAGAGAAAAGAAAAAAAAATCGTTTTATATGTCTCGGCCGTATGGACGCGTTGGGGAAGATGAGTTATATAAAAAAAATTAAAAATATTATTTAAATAACATGTGGGACAAATTCGGTATTTTGTCAATTGTTTCGATCGTCGATAACTTTATCATCCGGACTCCAAAACTGACAAATGAATACTCTATTTCGCCTAATTTTTCGTTCCGGATCTAATGGTATAGTCAATTTCTACAAATTATGTCTCCATCAAAATTTTATATTTTGGCCTGACGTGACCCCTAAACTTGATGTCGTTTTCGTTTTTGGCGATAATTCAACTTCCTGATCTCCAAAAATGACAAATAAATAGTCTATGTTGAATAATTTTTCGTTATGAACCCAATGGTATGATCGAATTTTAAAAATTATTCCTCTAACAAAAAGTCACTGTTTTAGCCTGGTCCGACCCGATAATCGAGGATTTTGCAACTTTTATTTTCGGACTCGCATTTGAGCGTGCTTACAGGCTAAACTATGTTTTTCGATCATTTTGAATCTAATGGTGAGGTCAGATTCCATTAAAAATGATCAAAAACATCCTAAAGTTTTACCTCTAAATCCCACTTTCAAGATTTTCTTAAAATTCCACTATTTATTTTTTTCCTCGAGATACGAATTAAAAATTCGGGGTGTTACATTTAGAGTCAATGGTTAACCTTGGTTTACTTCCAATCAGGTGATAATTGGTCCTAAACGTTCTAAACCTCCATCTGTACCACTTTGGATCCGTGAAAAGAGTCGTCTTTCTAGAGTACCATTGCCAAGTAGTCAGTCTTTGCCACAAGAAGAAACGAGTACCATGGATGAAGCTGCGCTCCGTCAGATTTTAGAATCTTTTCAAGTCCAGATTATTGCCTCTGTCCAAACACAAATCGAATCCCTGAAAATTGAAAAGGGAAAAGATAAAGCTATAGAACCTCAGGATGTGTTTGACCTCGTTGAAAACCAAGAAGATGATCAGTTACACGTCGACCCTGTCCTAGCTCATCGAATAACTCAAGTTGAAACTGCTTTGAAAAACATCAAAGACCCTGATGATCTTACTCTTGGATTAGGGTCAATGACTTTGTTTCCCACAGTCCATTTACCAGAAAAGTTCACAATGCCAGATATGGAGAAGTTTGACGGTATTGGATGCCCTAAGACTCACTTAAAAGTATATGTCGGCATAATGCAATCTCAGGGTCTAAGTGAAGAACAGATGGCTCAACTTTTTCAAAGAACCCTGACAGGTCTTGCACTACGCTGGTTAATGTCATTGGACTCATCTCGGGTAAGAACATGGCATGAATTGATGAAGGAGTTTATTGGTCGGTACTCATTCAACACAGATATTGAACTTACAAGAAGAGACCTAGAAACTACTAAACAGAAATCCGGAAAAACTTTTACTGAGTTCATTGCTCGATGGAGAGCTAAAGCCGCTCAACTGTGGGACCGACCTCAAGAGAAGGAACAAGTCAAGATTATCCTCAGGAATCTCACTCCAAATTATGCCAAGTACTTGATGCCTCAATACTTGCTTACTTTTCAATCCCTCATTGAGGTTGGAAATCAAGTTGAAGATGCTTACTCTTCGGGACTTTTTGGTAACTCGTCTGAGTCAAAATTCAAACATTTCAAACCTAATGTCAATTCCTTACAAGTGGCCAACACCTCCTTCGCATTATCTCCACAAGCTACTCAGCCTTCACAAGCTAAGCCTAGTAGACAGTTTGCCAATCTTGGAATGTCCCTTAGTGTTGCTTATCAAAAATTGATGAAAAGGGGATTGCTAGCACCTTTACAACCTAAGCTTTTACCTAATCCTCTTCCCCCAAACATAGATAATGGGCAATTCTGTGAATTCCATCAGATGCCTGGTCATATTCTTGACAGGTGTATTACTCTCCGACATGCTATCCAAGACCTTATTGAGCAAGGAAAAGTCGCCATACCCACTCCTACTACTCCCAATGTTAAGACTAACCCTTTGCCTACCTTTCAAAATCAACCCCCTCCTACTCTGAACCTAATATCAATATCCAAACCCAAATCAGTTGACCCAGTTTCCTTCATTTACCTAATCGATCTAAACAGTGCATTCGCTCCATGCCAGAATGAACTCAACTACCCTAAGGTAGTGACAGGATTGAAGAATAGAGAAATTATTGAAGCAATGGGTTGTCCCGCATATGACAAGAATATGAAGATATAGTAAAAACAGGTAAGTTCAAGTCATCCATCGAAGATAACTGAAGTGGCATAGACTTTAGAATTATGTCCCTCCATTCATAATGATGTCATCTTAGTTTTTTTTAGCTTTAGTTGCGTCAGTCTTTGAATTCAGTTAGTCATCTTTATTTTTGGGTTTTAGTAAGGTTTGTCAGTCTATGTTCTTTTCAATTCCAATAAATAAAGAAGCTTTTGATTATCTTGTGTGCAATAATGATGTGAACATAAAATCTAAAATGAGAAATGACTTAAAGCTCACTAACTGAACTTAATAAATATTGGAATTAAAGAGTACACTCAAGAAGTGCAAATTGGTGATACATTATCCTCAAGAGAACATGATAGAATAATAAACTTACTTGAGAAATTCAACAATATTTCTTGCATGATCTCATAAGGATATATGGATGAATTATACAAAAACATAGATCAAGTCAAGAGTGATTTCAAAGTCAAAGATTATCGATCAAAGATGATATAGCTGAAAGCATCAACAAAGATGCTAAGACTTACAAGTGGATCTACCATGTTTTTCACTCAAGTGAAGAAAGTTCTCATTCACAAAAGGATATGAGATTTCTTTTGAAGTTTGGAAATAGTTGAACGAGTCAATGTCAAATACAAAGAACTCAGTCTCACTCAACTCTATAGAAGAAGACTGAAGATTACTCCTTCTCAGAAGAAGACTGAAGAATATTCATTCTCCAAAAGAAAATCTTAGTTGACAGAGTAATCCAGATATCGAATTCCTGAAAATTTGACCAAGTTAAGCAGCATTCACAAAAGGAGGCCTCTTTTGATCGAATTATTTTCCTATCTTATCAAAAAAAAATAATATAACCTTCTTTAGCCCCTCGCAGCTTTAAAAAAAAAAAAATCAATAACCTTTTCTTTCTAAACCACGCCGACCAACCTTGGGAGGGAATCTTAGTATGAACTATGTTTTGACCTGATCTCAAAAGAGAAAAGAAATATTTAGGGTACGTAGGCAACCTGAGAAGTTACTTCAGGCCCGGTCATGCAAAGAATATGTGTATTCTTTTGCCATCTAAAAGGAAGATCCCCTATTGAAAGGTTTAAAAAAAAAGAATGTCAAACTAAGGGCATTAGAAAAAAGAATCAAAAGAATTGATAAAAAGAAAAGAATGTCAAACTAGGGGCATTTAGAAAAAAAAATCAAAATAATTGACAGAAAAGAGAGAATATCAAACTAGGGGCATTTTGGGAAGTTGAGCCTTATATCTTTTTTTTCTAAACCATGTCCTAAGCCCACCTATTAAGTCCTCCTGAATGCTAATTGACTCGGTTAAGGTATAGGGAACTAAGAAGTTGTCAAGTTGGTTATACAAGATCATAAAAAAAAAAAAAGAAGCCCACTAAGTCGAAAACCTGAAAAGGCGACTTAGGCAAAATTTAGGGCATAATTATAAAAAAAAAGAAAGCTTGTTAGGTTGAAAACCTGAAAAGACGACCTAGGCAAAAATCAAGGCATTATCAGAAAAAGAAAAACAAAGCTCGCTAGATTGAAAACCTGAAGAGGCAATCTAGACAAAAATTAGGGCATCATCAAATGGGAGGAAATGTCTCATCAAGAAGAAAAATTCATAAGGAAGCTGTTGTGTAGAAGCTAGAAAATGCAAAACCATTCAAGCCACAATATTCATTTTTCAACCAAGAGCTCACATCCGACGAAGACAATGTTGAAATCGAAAAAATCAGAATTCATCTTTAACATTATAGGATCTTCAAGAGTATGTTTACTTGTTCAAGTGTTCGCTACTGGAAGATGTAGAATCATTAACCACTTTGAAGAGAAAGATCTTCTATTCTAATATTTATCAAGATTTTTAAGTCCAGCTTAAGTATTTCTCAAAAATAATGATCAATTCTTTATTGCACATATTATAATCTTAAGAGTCTTAAATTTAAGAGAATGTCAGTTCTTCTATCTGTCATACATCAGAGTCCATATTTTTCAAGCGTAATCCATTCTATCAGTCTCGTAGTCAAGTTCCAGTTAAAGCCAACCTTGAAACTAGGGGCATTTTTGAAAGTCATTTAATTCCAAAGTTTTGTTCTTAATCACGTGATAAAAATGAAAATCTTATTTAAAAGTCCGATGAAGTCAATGATAATTATGAATCCAAATGCATGATAAGCCAATAAAGGCCCGATCTTTCAAACTTTGAGCTCGATTTTGAATCATAGAATGAGTAGGTTTTTTGAAGTGCGTACAAACCTAAGTTTGAGTCCGAGAAACGAGACTCCAACTTTTTGAATCATAGAATGAGTAGGCTTTTTGAAGTGCCTACAAACCTAAGTTCGAGTCCGAGAAATGAGACTCCAACTTTTTGAATTATAGAATGAGTAGGCTTTTTGAAGTGCCTATAAACCTAAGTTCGAGTCTGAGAAATGAGACTCCAACTTTTTGAATCATAGAATGAATAGGCTTTTTGAAGTGCCTACAAACCTAAGTTCGAGTTCGAGAAACGAGACTCCAACTTTTTGAATCATAGAATGAATAGGCTTTTTGAAATGCCTATAAACCTAAGTTCGAGTCCGAGAAAAGAGATTCCAACTTTTTGAATCATAGAATGAATAGGCTTTTTGAAGTGCCTATAAACATGAGTTCGAGTCCGAGAAACGAGACTCCAACTTTTTGAATAATATATAAGCTTTTTGAAGTGCCTATAAACCTAAGTTCGAATTTGAGAAACGAGACTCCAACGTTTTGAATCATAGGCTTTTTGAAGTGCCTGCAAACCTTAGCTCGAGTCCGAGAAACGAGACTCCATATTTAATAGGATTGTTTAAGTTCCTGTAAACCTTAGCTAGAGTCCGAGAAACGAGACTCCAGCTTTTTTTGAATCATAAAATGAATTTAATAGGATTGTTAGCGTGACTATAATATGTTCGAGTCCGATAAACGAGACTCATACTTTTTCGAACTCTAAAAAAGAATTTCAAATAGGATTTAACGAAGTTCCTACATTGTTATGACTCCAATTACTTTATTGTTCAATCTTGCCATGATTGCTTTCATTGCATAAGCACATTTCAATTTTGAATCATTATTGTCAGTGAAAGAAGATCTCTGGGACCTGACACATTTTTACTTAGTTTCACACAGTACATACACTCACACTTGCATTTTTTAGTCAAGGAGAATTCTTTAAAATTCAAGGATCTGACACTGTCAGTGAAAGCTCACACTTGAGGACCTGACAACCTTTTAGTTCGGGGAGAGTTTTACGCTCAAGGATCCGAATACCCTGACGAATTGTTAAATCAGACTGCAAAATGAACTGTTACTAGCTTTGGCATTCGGATATCGCACTATCTACCAAAATAGATTTGCTATCTAGTTTGCTTCAACCCTCTGCCAAAGAGGGGCATTTGTAGACACCCCATTTTTGCATCCGCCTGATTAATCAACTCGTCAACCCGATCGCAATGATTCCCATGGATGTGTATTCCATTGCTTTATTTTGTTACCAGATGTGTTTCAGAAATCCGGATGAGGTATCTCAAACTGACAAAACCTTAGAAACCACGCTACGCTAGGAAAATACGACTCCAGAAACATAGAAATCATCATTTTTCAGACAAAAAGAAGCTTCACGATAAAAATCACTAAAAAATTATCAAATTACCAAAATACCCCTAACATCAAAACAACCCTAGAGCCTACATTACGCTTAGGAAAACCCATTCAAACACATAAAATAATAAATTAAAATCAAATAAATCGTTTAGCCAATTTTCATAGAATTCGACAAAATTACGAAAATGCACCTCATAAAGTTCACAACCATTTCACACAAAAAATTTCATAAATGACACAAACTAATATTTTCATTGAATTTCTTACGAAAAATCGATTCTAAAACATCTTAGAACATTAAAAACCGATTTAAAACGTGAAAAGTCCTATCCGGGGGCAAAACAGTAATTTCACAATTTTCATAATTAAAAAATTCGAAATTAATAAATAAAACATTAAATAATTAAAGTGAAACATTAATGAAATTAATTTAAAATTTTGAACCAAAGAAATCGATCAATCGGGCTCTCAAGCAAAATTGTTGAGGGTTCGTGAGATATTTCTTTAAGGACCCCTCCATTTGGGGGTCCAAAGAATTAAAGATATTTTAGAGGGGGGTTCTCCAAAAATTTAAAATCAATCATGCAAGACTGAAGTCAAAATTAAAGTCAATTAAGCAAGACTAAAGTCAAGATATTAAAAGTCAATCAATTAAGACTAAAGTCAAAACATTAAAAGTCAATCAAATAAGACCAAAAATCATAATAGAATTTTAATTAAATAATAACTCTATCTAATAGAGTTCTAACTAAAAAACAATTCCACCTAAAACAATTCTAATTAAAACACAATTCTACTTAAAACAAGTCTAACTAAAACACAACTCTAATTAAAAGAACTCTAATTAAATACTAACTCTATCCAAATCAATCCTTAAAAAATTCTATAAATAGAGGTGCTCACACCCTATTTTCGTATCAAATCATAAACCCTAAGAGAAGTAAGTCTAAAAGCCCCCCTAGCCTCCCATAAACCCTAGTTTTGGAGTCCCAACTCCTTACCTAACATCCGTCCTGTAGACACCCCATTTTTGCACTCGCTTGATTAATCAAATCGTCAATCCGATCGCAATGATTCCCAATGATGGATGTGTATTCCATTGCTTTATTTTGTTACCAGATGTGTTTCAGAAATCCAGATGAGGTATCTCGAATTGATAAAACCTTAGAAACCATACTACGCTAGGAAAATACGACCCCAGAAACATAGAAATCATCATCTTGCAGACCAAAAAGAAGCTTCACGAATAAAAATCACTAAAAATTGATCAAATTACCAAAATACCTTTAATATCAAAACAACCTTAGAGCCTACGTTGCGCTTAGGAAAACTCTCTCGAACACATAAAATAACAAATCGGAACCAAATAAATCATTTCACCAATTTTAACAGAAGTTGACAAAATTACGAAAATGCCCCTCATAAAGTTCACGACCATTTCACACAAAAAATTTCATAAATAACACAAACTAATATTTTCATTGAATTCCTTATGAAAAATCGATTCTAAAACATCCTAGAACATTAAAAATCGACTTCAAACGTGAAAAGTCCTCTCCGGGGGCAAAATGGTAATTTCACAATTTTCATAATTAAAAAATTCGAAATTAATAAATAAAATATTAAATAATTAAAGTGAAACATTAATGAAATTAATTTAAAATTTTGAACCTAAAAAATCGATCAATCAGACTTTCGGGTAAAATTGTTGAGGGTTCGTGGGATATTTCTTTAAGGACCCCTCTATTTTGGGGGTCCAAAGAATTAAAGATATTTTAGAGGGGGTTCTCCAAAAATTTAAAGTCAATCAAGCAAGGCTGTAGTCAAAATATTAAAGTCAATCAAGTGAGACTAAAGTCAAAATTAAAGTCAATTAAGCAAGACTGAAGTCAAAATATTAAAAGTCAATCAATTAAGACTAAAGTCAAAACATTAAAAGCCAATCAAATAAGACCAAAAGTCATAATAGAATTCTAATTAAATAATAACTCTATCTAATAGAGTTTTAACTTAAAAACAATTCTACCTAAAACAATTCTAATTAAAACACAATTCTACCTAAAACAATTCTAATTAAAACACAATTCTACCTAAAATAATTTTAACTAAAACATAACTCTAATTAAAAGATCTCTAATTAAATACTAACTCTATCCAAATCAACTCCTAAAAACATCTATAAATAGAGGTGCTCACACCCTATTTTCGTATAAAATCATAAATCCTAGGAGAAGTAGGTCTAGAAGCTCCCCTAGCCCCCCATAAACCCTAGTTTTGGAGCCCCAACTCCTTACCTAACATCCCCCCTTCAATTTTAGTCTAGAAAACACCTAAAATCCCTCCAAAAACACCCCTAAATCCGCAACAAACTTGAAGAGTTCAGATTCAGAAACAAGGAGATACCTTGATCTAGGAGATCCGAAGTCAAATCCGGAGACAGAACGAAGCAAGGGAGTACAGTACAAGGAGCTCTTTTTGTTAGATCTGAGGGAGCAAAATCCTTACTATCGGAAAGGTATGAAATTTTTATTTTTATTTTTATCTAGGTTTTTAGCAATGTGATATATTTGGGAAGTTAGTAGAGACCGACTTTGGCCGGGCGGGGTTGGTGCCTAACACCTTCTAACCCCGTAACATGATCCCCGAATTCAGATTTTTTATGGTAGATTAGTTCTTTTTATCCATGTTAGAGTCAGTTTGGTTCCTAGACCACAATAACTAGGTGGCGACTCCCAAACCTCAAGGGTCAAAAGCGGATCGGCGCACCCCGCGGATCGAGGGCGCTTTCACCTCCTTCGATTTTAGCATAAGAAACGCCTAAAAGCCTTCCAAAAACATCACAAAATCCACAACAAACTTGAAGAGTTCAGATCCAAAAATAAGGAGATACCTTGCCTTGGAGATCCAAAATTAAATCCGGAGACAGAACGAAGCAAGGGAGTACAGTACAAGAAGCTATTTTTTGTCAGATCTGAGGGAACAAAATCCTTGCTATCGGAAAGGTATGAAATTTTTTTATTTTTATTTTTATCTAGGTTTTTAGCAATGTGATTTATTTGGGAAGTTAGTAGAGATCGGCTTTGGCCGGGCGGGGTTGGTGCCTAACACCTTCCAACCTCGTAATGTGATCCCCGGATTCTTTTTCTCTTTCGTAGATTAGTTTGCCTTTTTTAAAGTCAGTTTGGTTCCTAGACCTTAACAACTAGGTGGCGACTCCCAAACCTCAAGGGTCAAAAGCGGATCCGCGCACCCCGCGGATAGAGGGCGCTTTCACAAGGCAAAGAGTTTATGTTTTTCTATGTATGTTAAACCCCTCACTAACTCTGTTTGAATAGAGTTACAACTTTTGAGGTGTTCTATATGCATAAATCACTTCTCAGAGAAACTAATTCTAAGAGTTGATATAGAGATGTTAGACCCACGAAATCCATTACTCAACATCCGTTACAGACTAATTCTAGGAGTTAGACAAGTGGTGTAGAGATGTTGGTCCAGAGTTTTACTTCAGAGTTCATTCCCATTGCTGCCACTCATATTAGTTACTTCCCCAAATCAAAATAAAATTTCTTCAAAAGAATCTACCTCCCCAATAATCTTTTCAAGTTTACAGCAACAAATCAATCAATTAAAAGAAGAAATTAAAATTTTAATAAAGCAAGTATCTGAGTTACAAATATCTTCAAATCTTCAACAAGAATCATAAAAAATTTCTAATACAAAAGAACAAGCTAATCAATTCATTAAAACAATTACCCATTATAAGTGTCAAAAATGGTATACTACAATAACTATAAAAATAAAAATAAAAATAAAATAAAAAAATTCTCTAAAAAATTTATAACATTTGTGGTGCCCCGCCAAATGCTAACACAAAACCCCATGTCAAATCTCCAGACACTAGGTGGCCCCTCGAAATTTTTGCATGGTCTCCTTTGTTTATGTTAGCATTCCAAGGCGCGCAACATGCAACTGATAAATGACATACATAATATCCTGTATATATATACAAAATATAATAACTAGTGGACGATAGATCAAAGTGTAGAAGAAAAAATTTATATATAGGATTATATAAAAATTTCTTACTTTAACTAAAGTCCTAACGCTCAGCACAAATCTATAATATCCTGAACAAATCGACATCATTAAGGGGGTATAACCCCAATACTCATCAGGTGACAAACTCTGGTTGTCTATCTGACCTACCAGATGATCCTCACTCGTGCTCTATATCTATTTCGCCAAGATCTGAATCTGAAACTAAAAAAATGGAAAAGAAAATGGTAAGTAACAATGGTTACTCAGTAGGGAAGCAAACAATTTCTGCTAATAACTTCTCCTAACATGAACGAATAAACATACTGAGTCATTTTAAAATATGCAAAATTTTACAGAAGAAACTACGATTAACTGGTACATATAGTTAGGGATGAGCAACTAAACATTTTAAAATTCACATTACATCGATCAGAAATATTCACTATAATATTCAATTTTTTAACAAATCTAATTGATCAAATAGAAACATTAAATATGCATTTCATTTTATATGTCAAAATAAGATAATAAATACATAATACACAATGGTGGAGTAGTGGAATTAGAGAGTTGGGATTCACAACTAGATCGCTCACAGTTGAGACATGATATTTCATAATAAAGTAGTAGTTCCTGATTTTGTAGCGGTCGCTGTTTACCACACTTATGGGACCATTTATTCGGCTCAGGCTGGCCGTTTGACATGATCGTAAGCAATGTGTCTCTTTTCGATGTGTCAGAACGTTCAACTATTATAGATTGTTAGTGATTACTGATTAATCATCTTCGTTTATGCCTATCAGGCATGCATGTGATTCCTAAATATACAAACCATTCATATACGACTACCTTTACATTACAAGTTCACTGGTAAAGATAGAGAGGAATAAACCTGGATTCCAGTTATGACTCTACTCTCATACACGTCTCATACCAAGTATAAGCTTGGTGGTCCCTATCGTACATCCCACGATAGTATATCACTCCGGATGATATGACGTACTATACAAACTCTTTAACAGCTCACATATATATATATATATATATATATATATATATATATATATATATATATATATATATATTATTTTTATTTAAAAATAAAAGACAAATTAATAATACAAGGTTGAGAATGGATATCCAGTTTTCTACCATACAAATGTGGCCACCTGGCTTAAAATAAATAACGAAACGAAAAACAGCGCCTCGCGCTAACAGAAAATAAATAAACATGCAACCAGTAACATTATCCCTAGATATCCATTCACCAACCTATACACAACACAATAATGTAAAATGCAGACATCACATCTCGAGTGTGACTTTGATATTTTACCGTTTCATACCATTTTTTCCTTTTTTCAATTTTTACAATTTTCAATCTCTCAAACAAAATATTTACTTTCTGATATTCATCAACTCAATATGAGTTCATTGAATATTAAATCATTTTTGCAGCTATGAAATTCATTTTTATCAATAACATTGAAAAAGTATAAAACTTAGATCAAAACATGATCCGAACGGTGCACAGGACCCAACTGACAAAAATAACCAAGTGAAATATCCTACTCACGTATAATTTGTTATAAAATACAATTAAACATATCAAATATGCAAGTTTTGACGTGAATTTGAAATAACGAATTGAATTCTAAATTTTTGAAAATATATCACAAATTTTTAATAAAATCCTAAATGCAGTTTTGACAATCTACGATTAAGAATAGAAATTGAAAGTTTCTTACTATTTCTAGGCGACGGAATTGAAGCACGTGTACAGAAATTGAGGCAATTGACACTAAAATCAAGGTTGTTTGAACTTCGAGACTGTTGATTTATTTCCTAATACATTTTTCTCAAAACGTTACTAATGACTGGCATCTCTGTCCAACTGGAATGTAGTTACCGTCACCCATTAATCTCTCGAGTATTACATAGCACTCAAAATCTTTCAAGTCTTCAAAACCCACTCATTGACATCAATCGAATTGGAAAAATGCCCCAAATCTCAGTAGACTTAATTGTTAGAAATTCTACAATCATATCCCTAGATTTATCTGTCCTTTGGGCTGAGGAATTATCTTATTCTTCAAAGGCACAACCTATGGTAGTGGTCCATGAAGTAGAATAGTATTTGTCTCTTGCGAAGAAATCCAATGCTTCCTTATTTCTTGGATTTAGTGATGCACCTTGCAATTGTGGTAAGTCTTGTACAATTTCTAATTTCTGACCACTAGTTTTGTCTGTTCGGGGTGGCACGAGTTATTATCCGCTTTATTGAAATCTAGTGGCCTTATTGTTTCCTGAATTACTTTGTCTACATTTTTTTGAGCCACACATCCTTAATCAATTGACATCGACCGAACATTGCTCTTTTTTATGTCCCAATTTGTCACATTTGTAATATATCACAACTCTTTCTTTCGACTAATTTAGTAGTATATGTTGTTGTTTCTTATAAAATTATTCCAAGCATTGAGTTGGTATGTCTATAACATTACTCTTCATGTATTGTTATTTTTCTTTGAATTTGTTAGTTTCGTAATTTTTTGTCTCTTATTAGACACTAATTGCCTTCCTTTCATTTGACTTCAAGGTGGTGGTGGTTATATTATTCATATTTCCTCTCGAAATTTGACACGAGACTCAACAATCTGTCTCATGAATGACATTAGTTGTGCTATCAGGTCAGTAGTATAATCCAAAACCTATTTCGTTTCTATTACGTTTCAGCCTCTACTTCGTCAACTCCTCTCGCTTGTGTTTATCTGTAACAAGGTACTTATCAGAATAAGGCCAAAATCACATTTATGTAACTATGAATTACTACCGTAACATGAAATTTAGTAATTGACTCCACTTCTATTACTAATAGAACAAACCTAAAATCTTATCCTATGCTTACTAGGCTTTATTCTATAGACTTCTTGACATGGAAGAACTCGTAATTTCAATACGGAACTACTAATGAGCTCAGATACCGAATTCCTAGTGTCACTCTATGATTATCGCTCTAATATCTGTAGCATCAGTCAACTCTTCAAAACATAGCAGATTTGTATCTCATACGGATCTAATGCTATACTCTGATATCATTTGTGGCGCACCACCAAATGCTAACACAAAATCCCATGTCAGATCTCGAGATACTAGGTGGTGCCTCGAAATTTCGGTATGGTCTCCTTTGTTTATGTTAGCATTCCAAAGCATGCAACTTGCACTTGATAAACGACATACATAATATCTTGTATATACATACAAAATATAATAACTAACGGAAGCCTATATATCTCGAATAACCTACGATAGATTAGAGTACGGAAGAATAAATTTATATATGGGATTATACAAAAGTCATAACACTTAGTACAAATCTATAATATCCTAAACAAATCGACACCACTAGCGAGGTATAGCCCCAATACTTACCAGGTGACGAATTCTGATTGTCTATCTGACCCACCAGATGATCCTCATTCGTGCTCTATACTTGTCTCGCCAAGCTTTGAATCTGAAACTAAAAAAAGAAGAAAGAAAGGATGAGTAACAATGGTTAGCTAGTATGGAAGCAAACAATTTCTACAAATAACCTCTCCTAACATTAACGAATAAATATATTGAATCATTTTAAAATATGCAAAGTTTTATAGACGAAACTACGATTAACTGGTACATATATCTAGGGATGAGCAACTAAACATTTTAAAACTCACATTACATCGATCAACAATATTCACTAGAATATTTTCTTTTATACAAATCTAATTGATCAAATAGAAACATTAAATATGCATTTCATTTTATATATTAAAATAAGGCAACAGATACATAATACACAATGGTGGAGTAGTGGAATTAGAGAGTTGGGATTCACAATTGGATCGTTCCCAGTCGGGACATGATGTTTCATAATAAAGTAGTAGTTCCTGATTTTGTAACTGGTCGTTGTTTACCACACTTGTAGGACCATTTATCCTGCTCAGGCTGGTCGTTTGACGTGACCGTAAGTAATGGATCTCTTTTCAATGTGTTAGAACGTTCGACTATTATAGATTGTTAGTGATCACTGATTAATCATCTTCGTTTTTGCCTATCAGACATGCATGTGATTCCCAAATATACAAATCATTCGTATATGACCACCTTTACATTACAAGTTCACTGGTAAAGATAGAGATGAATAAACCCGGATTTCAGTTGTGACTCCACTCTCATACACGTCCCATACCACGTATGAGATTGGTAGTCTTTACCATACATCCCAAGATAGTACACAACTCTGGATGATATAACGCATTATCCCTTCAAGTATTTACAAACTCTTTAATAGCTCACAAAATAGTTACATATATATATATATATATATATATATATATATATATATATATATATATATATATATATATATATATATATATATATATATATTATTTTCATTTGAAAACAAAAGAGAAATTAATAATACAAGGTTGAGAATGGATATCTAGTTTCCTACCATGCAAATGTGGTCACTCGGCCTAAAATAAATAATGGAATGGAAAAGTAAACAGCGTCTCGTGCTAACAGAAAATAAATAAACATGCAACCAGTAACATTATCTCTGGATATCCATTCACCAACCTACACACAACACAACAATGTAAAATGCAGACATCACCTCTCAGGTGTGACTCTGACATTTTACTGTTTCATACCATTTTTCCTTGTTTTCGATTTTTATAGTTTTCATCTCTCAAACAAAATATCTACTTTTTTATATTTATCAACTCAATATGAGTTCATTGAATATTAAATCATTTTTCCAGCTATGAAATTCATTTTTATCAATAGCATTGAAAAAGTATAAAACTTAGATTAAAACGTGGTCCGAGCGGTGCATAGGACCCAACTGACGAAAATAACCCGATGAAATATCCTACTCACATATAATTTATTATAAAATACAATTAAACATATCAAATATGCAAGTTCTGACGTGATTTTGAAATAACGAATTGAATTCTAAATTTTTGGAAATATATCATAAATTTTTGATAAAATCCTAAATGTAGTTTTCACAATCTACATTTACGAATAGAAATTGAGAGTTCCTTACTATTTCTAGACGATGAAATTGAAGTACGTGCACATAAATCGAGGCAATCGACATTAAAATTGAGGTGGTTCGAACTTCGAGACGACTAATTTTTAAATCTAATCTGGTGGTTTCGAAAATCTCAACGTCGTCGTCATTTCTCCTTTCTACGACGGAGGAATGATCCCAAAACGGATGAAATTTGAGGTTGAAGTTGCGAAACCCCCATATATATATATATATATATATATATTTGTCTATACGGGACGAAAAAGGAAAGAAAACGGAAGGAAATTAGGTGGGGTTTGTAAAGAACGGGACTGCGGACAATTTTCTCTTTTGCATCGAAAGTCGAAGACGGACCGTTCGCGATGAATCGAAGTTGAAAAATTGGAAGAAAAAAAATTAAAAAAAAACCTTCGCTAGTTTTAGACGCATGAGAATGATGATGAATTAAAAAATTTAAAATTTTTATTTATATAAAGTCTTGGGATGAAATCGGTATTTTACCTATTGTTTCGATTGACGATAGCTTAACTGTCCGAACTCCAAAAGTAACGAATGAATGCTCTATTTTATCTAATTTTTTGTTCTGGATGTAATGGTGTAGTCAATTTATACAAATTCTATTTCTAACAAAAATTTATATTTCTGGCCCAATGGGACCCTAAAATTGACGTCGTTTTCGTTTTTGACGATAATTCGACCTTTTGGATTTAAAAAATAATAAGTAAATTATTTCATGTTCAATAATTTTTCGTTATGAACCCAATGGTATGATCGAATCTTAACAATTCTTACTCTATCAAAAAATCATTATTTTAGCCTGATATGATCCGACTCGATAATCGAGGATTTTGTAATTTTTCTATTCGGACTCGCATTTAAGTGTGCTTATAGGATAAAGCATATTTTTCGATCATTTTGAATCCAATGGTAATGTCAAATTTCATTAAAAATGATCAGAAACATCCTAAAATTTTACCCCTAAGTCCTAGTTTCAAGATTTTCTCAAAATTCCATTATTTATTTTTTCTCGAGATATGAATAAAAAATTCAGGATTTTACAACCTTAATAGATTCAGACGCAGATCTAAATTGTATTCAAGAAGGATTAATTCATATATCTTATTGTGAATCAACCCAAACTTCTCTAATGACAACAAACGGAAAAAGTATGTACATCAAATACAAATTAACAGACGATTTTATGTATAAATAAAAGTTTTGTAATCTTATACCTTTCTTTATTGTACATAATTTATAACAAGAACTAATTTTAGAAAATCCTTTTCTTAATCAAATACAACCATTCATAATGACACTAGAAGGAATTCTCTACAAAATAAGAGATATTGAAGTACTTTTTAACTTCATATCACTTCCCACCTTTGGATAAGTTCAATTATTAATAAACTTGATTCAATTCAAAGAAAAACAACTTGATTTTTTAAATTAAGAAAAATAATTTTAAAAAATAAAATAAGATATTGATAATATAAATTTACAAGCAAAAATAAATTTTTTTTGAAGAAACGTTAATAAAAATTGTTGTTCAGATGTTTCTAATGCCTTTAAGCATAGAAAATCTCATTAAGTTGCCCGCCCTTATATTCCAAACTTTAATGAAAGAGATATTCTTACAAAAGCAAGATCTATTCAAATGAATTCTAGATATTTAAAATTATATAAAAAATAAATTCAAGATCTTCTTAAAAAAAAAATTAATAAGAAAATCTAAATCTCCCTGGAGTTGTGTAGGTTTTTATTTTGAAAATGCAACAAAATTAGAAAGGCGAGGTCCACGATTAGTAATTAATTATAAACCTCTCAATAAAGTCTTACAATCAATAAGATACCTTATTCCAAATAAACAAGATTTTATAGATAGACTTACAAGTGCAAACGTCTTCTAAAAATTTGATTTCAAATCAGGATTTTGACAAATTTAAATTAAAAAATCTGACAAATATAAAACTGCATTCACAATCTCCTTTGGTCATTACGAATGGAATGTAATGCTCTTTGGACTAAGAAATACTCCAAGTGAATTTCAAAGTATGATGAATGATATTACTCAAAATTCATCTTAGTTTATAAAGACGATATACTAATATTCTCTCAAAACATATATTCTCATTAGCAACATTTATATATCTTTAAAAAAGCAATACTACAAAATGGACTAGTTTTGTTTCAAAGAAAAATCAAATTATTTTAAGCAAAAATTCAATTTCTAAGATTTTTCTTAGAAAACAAAACTTATACCCAGTAAATCGTGTTATACAGTTTGATGACAAATTTTCTAACTAAATTACAAATAAAAAACAATTACAAAGATTCTTAGGATGCCTTAATTATATTATCAATTTCATAAAAAATCTCAAAGAAGAACGAAAAATTCTTTTGGACTTCCTAAAAAAATCTAAGAAAGATGAAATTAAAAGGATATGAACTCCAAATATACTCAAGTTGTTCAAAAAATTAAACAAACTGTCGAAATTCTACCTTATTTACATATTCAAAATACATAATTACCAAAAATAATTCATGTAGACGCTTTAGAAATAGGATATAGAGGAATATTATTACAAAAATCAACAAATGAAGAACAAATAATAAGATATACAATAGGAATTTGGAATCCTTATTAACAAAATTATTTTACAATCAAAAAAGAAATTTTAGCAATTGTTCTGACAATTTTAAAATTTCAAAGTGATGTTCTAAATCAAAATTTTTTATCAAAAATCAATTGCAAATTTGCAATATAATATTTTAGAACAAGATGTAAAAAACCTTGCACCAAAACAAATTTTTGCTAGATGGCAAGCTTTACTCTCTATTTTTGAATTTGATATTGAATTTATTCATGGTTCTCAAAACAGTTTCGCTAATTTTTTAATCAGAGAATTTCTTCAAAAGTACAATGAGCTATTCCAAAAGTTAGTAAAGTCAAAATAAAAAGAGAAAATTCCTATCGAGATTCAAATTTGTCCTTTTCATTTCTCTCCTATAACTCCAAAATTTGAATACCTCCATAAAATAAGCTAAGCCTTCTTTTCATTATCTCAAGAAATAATTTGAATCCTTAACAATTTTCCAAATTTAAAAGTAATTATTCTTTGGAAACAATCTTTTTAATCCTAAACAATATAATCTATCATTAAAATATTATGAAGCAATTCTATCTCAATCTCAAAGTGTAATTATTTCTCATAATCTTGATCAAGATGGAGAAATAACATATTCCAAATTGAAAATCCAAAGAATCTTTCCTTATTAGGAATGAAGTTCATCTTTTTAGACCTCAAAATATGTCAAATCTCCAATCAATCAACAAATTTTATATACCTATTATGACTATCAAAATGCTTGTGAGTACGTTCTCCTTATCCAAAATACAAAATGATCTCACTCATGGTTCATCCAATTTTGTCAAAAATTTAATAATCAAATTCCTTATTGGTTCTTCAACCAATGGTAACAATATTATGGTGCTATTACTGAAATTATCCCAGAAGAACAAGTTTCTTTTTTTTGAGAAAATTTTCAATAATAACAAATTCAAAATTGAAGATTTAAATTATCAAAATATGTTGTTCTTTGCCCACGTAAGTTATTCTTGGATACGTAAATGGAATCACTCAAAAGAATTACTAGACAATTTTTCAACCTTTTTAAAAAATATCTGTCAAATGATGGGATAAATATGATCAAAATAAAGTGACTCCTGAAGCATCTCAAAAGACACAAGATTTTGTCTCTCGACAAATTTTCAAAATTATCAAGAACTATAGCAAAGTCTTCTTCAAAATCTTATGCTCAAGCAGTTGCCTTAACAACAGCTACACCAACAAGTTCTCCTGCAAATATCTCTACACAAGATTTTGTAATAGTCATCGAACAAAAGCAAAAGATATCCAAAGAACTCAAAAATCTCAAAGATGAAATGTCAGCCCAATGATCTATCGTTGCAAAATCATCCTCATCAAATACTCATCAAAATATTTCTAATGATGAAGAAGAAGAACAATTTTTGTTCTAACAAATGTAAAGTCATGAGTATAAAAGTATAAGTTTGTAAAAGGTTGTATGTAAAAAATATGAGTTTGTATGAAATCATATGTAAAAGTCAAATCAGTTACTTCCCCAAATCAATTGCATTTGGATTTATTTCTCTTCTATTTGTTGTGAATCTTCAATCCGGGTCAATCTAGTTTATTTTTCTCGATCTGATTTAATATTGATTAGTTTCAATTAATTAATACCAATTATTTTTCTAACAGTTACTTTATTATTTTACCCCTCTCATTTTATTACTTTTAGTATTAAAACAAAGTTAAACTTCATAACTATTAAAATGTCCCCATTAAAGTGTTTACAAGTAAACCCATTTTTCACATGGAAATTTTGTTTATAAAAAACTTTTTAAAAAGGGTAAAATTATCTTTATAAAAAATATAAAAGTGGACCAATCACATTTTAAAAGAAGAATCTAAATCTTATATATTTAGGTGGTGTTTGATTACGCTTTCAAAAATACTTTTTTTAGCTTTTGCATATTTAATCTGCTTTTTTATCAGTGATTGTTGTTTGATAAAAAAATTTGCATTAAAAATTTACGTTTTTAAAAGCAAATATGAAAAACGGATGACGATCACTTTTATTATTCGTGTTTGCAGGAGAAGCTATCGTCTAAAAAATGATTTGTGCAAAATGACTAAAATGTCCCCATATTTTTTTTTCTCTTCTTCTAAATTTGTAGACAGAACCTCACACAGCATCACAGCTCTTCTTCTCTTTCTCGACAGAATCTCACACAGCCCTACTCTTTTTCTCGATAGAACCGAGTACTCATCTTCTCCAGCGATTAAAACCTATGACCACTGTCCAAGTAAGACTCCTTCTCTCATCTTCTATGATCCAAATCCTTGATTTTTCTTGAAAACGTTCTTCTTCAACCTCAAGAAGCAAAACCACCATATTCAACCTTGTGTTCAATCTCGAGTAAGAATAACCCTTGATTTTTCTTCAAAATTCATCATCTTCAACCTTGAGACAAAAAACCTAATGGTTTTTCTCTCAAAGTTCATCGTCATCAACTTCATATTCAAATTCGAGTAAAAACCCCCTTAATTTTCTTTCAAAATCCCTTATCTCCAATTTCTAGCTAAAAACCCTTGATTTTATTCTTCGGAGAATAGATCTCAAGTTTGAATCCAAACTCTTTCTCTCCATCTTTTCTTGTTAATGAAAAATTTGATAAACCTTACTTGAATTTTAATTGTGAGCTTAAATTTCAACTAAATTTATTACTTTTTTATGTCTCTTGCACAGAGATTGACAGAGTGTACAGCTATTTGTAATCTTTTAGCCTTAATTTTCTTATTTTGTATTATGTTTTATATTTTAAGTTAGTTAATTTGAATTGGTTGTTTCTTTTCATTAGATCATCAAAGGCATGATTGAAATGTTATGGAAAAATAATTTGGTCACATTCCACTTACATTTTAACAAGAAATTCATGAGGCTGTCTTTAATTTTATTGCAAAAATTCTCATAGAAAGTCATCATGAAACCACTAAATAAGGCCCTGAGTTTTATCTACATTAAGATTGTGATTTTCGAAATTCTTTTCCACTGAAAATTCCTTTCAAGACCTTCAACTTCATTTCAAAAGTGTACATTACTTAATTGTTATTCTTTTCCTTATATTTTTTAGTTTTATTTTTTATATGTTGATTGGATTTTTTCTATGACTGAACAATTTAGTAGAGTTATTGTCCCATTTACGAATTGAATGGTCTTTGTCTTCTAACATCTCTTGATTGTTTGAACCTCAGTAAGAATGTTCGATCAATAAATTTTAATTTTTCCCAAAGATGCAAAGGCTATATTAGTTGTACAATGGTGTTGTTCGGTTCACGATAGAAATTTTAGTTGGATATGTTTCGTTCATGAATCATGATTTAATTAGGAAAGTTAGGAATTTTTAAGTCTACACATATGTTATTTTTCTCTTCAATTGGAAAAACTGAGGTTTTGTTATTATTTTTTGAGACATGGTCCTGAATTTGTTTTAATCAGTACCCATGTAAGCTTTATTATTATTTTTAATTAGTTAGGATGTTAGTAGGAAGTGGTGACATATCATGGAAGTGGGTTTGTTCCTTAATTGGAGAATTGTTTTACATGAGAAATGTGCCTCTAGAATGCCATGCTTTTACCTAAGTCCAAGGAGGCTGCTCATACACTCTATTTGGAGTTACAAATTATATATTTGAAATTCCATGACCCTGCCTCTTCTAGCTGCAAAATATGAGCCATATTCGGAGATGGGTTCAAAAAGTTTGATTTGTGGCTAATCAATACTTAACAAGAGTATGGGATTGGAGGAGAAAGGAGAGAGGGGTCAGATATTGATATTTGACATTGGTTTTTATTGCATGTAGTTGTATTTTATTACTTGTTATTATTTAGTTTGAATTTGTTTATTTTACAAGAGTGAGCTAAACTTTGGAAACTATATACAAATTTGGAAGATCTGAGGTTGGTGTGGTTTATGTGTTTGTGTATAAATTGGTACACAAGGCTCTACAACAAACAATAGGAAACATCATGGGATGGCTCCCACTTGTGGTAGTTGTGGTTTGGAGTGATTTACACATGGTCCCTACACATCACGGGATAATGGAATTCAGGTGATTATGTTGAAGTTCTATGCAAAGACAAAAAAAGAGTGTTCTAATCACGAAGTGTTCATTTGTTACCCAAGGTGCTATACGTGGTTGGAAATGGACTACAACGAAATGAAAAAAGAACCCAGTTGTGAGTTGGTCTTACACAATTAACTTATGTGGTTTATTTTTTCCTAGATAGTTGAATGCTCGACATGTCTTGTATCCTTCATAACGAATCTTTTATTTATTTATTTTTGTTGTTTCTTTTGTGTGTTCTCCAATACTTGGTGTTGCATACATAGATATTCAAGATTTACCCATTTTCCTGCAATGCCGTTCATTTCTTATGTGTCCTTGGTTATCCTTGAATTGTTGGTGCAGGGTGGTCAATGTGAAAAATTCTTTTGTGGAGGGTGCTGGTAATGACTCTCCGTTAGGTTAGTTTGGCATCTTTCTTTTATGATTAATAGCAAGTTTGAACTCATGCCTAATGTAATTCAATTTCAGGCCTATATCATTACGCATGATTCATGGAGCACGTGAGGATACCACGTTGCTTAAGGTTAGTTTTTCAAGGGTGCTAGTAAATTTCAATTCTTCTTAGCAATCTTACTCACTAAGACTAACTAATTATGTTAGTTGTTATCCCAATTCTAAAATTGTAATGAAAATATATATGCATTCCATGTTTGTAGGTAATGGCTCGTTCTTAGCGTTGGACATACACACATTGGTTATCCAATTGAAGATGTTTGGAGATGTTGTTGTAACTAGAGATGGAACTAATGGTGCTCCTGCTTTGCATAAAGTTGACGTTGGAAATGCCATGGGTATAACAAGAATAGAAGTATCCCACTAGGATGGGCACATTTTTTTTCTATGTATTTCTTCCTTTAGCTTATATATTTATTGTTGTAATTGTGATGTGTAGGTTTCTTTTTAATCCATGAAAAGTTCTTATCTTTTCTACTCATAGATTGTTTTTTTTTTCTTTATACACATAAATTATACACTTCTTTTTACTTCATAAGCAAAGATACTTGCAAGTTTCACTTTTTCATGATTTTTGGTCTTATATAAGTTAGCACTATTGGTTGGATATCATTAAAGTGATCTAAGTAAAAGTTGGTGCGACAATAAAATCTCTCTAATGTATGTATTACAAATCTTATTATATATTGTTGGATTCCACGTGGCATTTCAATTTTGCATAAACTGCATTACAAAACTGTCATTTCTAGTTTTAGGGAGTGTAAAACAAAAAACCAAACAAGGTCCAACTGTCTATATGTATATGTATAAATGAACATCTCTATAATAAGTCAATAAAGAAAAGAATTATGGACAAAAGATAAACAATGGTAATACATTTGTGTAGTAGAGAAGAACCTCCACGTTTCTCAAGTTCAGAGCATTATCCACATCATCTGCTGTCAAAATAATTTGTTTTGAGTGGCGTATGCAATTGATTACCTCCTCTTAACTCATCTAATTTCTCTACGCTCCTTCTTTAGCCCCTTCTATCAATAGTCTCACAGGCATAGTGAAAAGCCTACTCAACAAAACCTCAACTCATGTTACAGCAATAGCTAGTAGGAAACCCTCCGACCTTGTCATTCCATTGGGAAGGTAGATCTGCTTCTCGAGTCTAGTTTCAATATGTAGGTTTTGGCATGGTATTAAAATTTAATATATTTCTATAAAATATTTCCATTTCCACATAGAACAAAAGGAAATTTACTCGACAACTTATGTATTTGTGTGTGTGTGTGTGTGTGTGTGTGTGTGTGTTATATACACATTGTTGGAAATCACTGTTCATTTTGTTAAATATTTCTGTCATCATTCAAATATCAAAATAATCTTTTACATTTTCTTGAAAACATATACTAAAATTTATAAGAATAATAAAAAAAAAATACAAATTACTTGAATAAAGGACTTGTAAATTACTCAATAATAGTAGTTATTCATTAAGAGAAGAGAATTACGATTGATCGAGTACCCGTACATCTCCCTATTTTGATGTATTCTAAGTATATTAGCATACACATACATCGTTCATGAACTAATTAGCTGGATATGTCAATAACCTATATTCTAACTTAATAGCAAGCACTCATAAGCAAGTGTTTATTATATTCATGTATAGATAGGAAAACAGAAGAAGAAAAAAAATGCTTATACAGATGAAGAAAAACAACTATAGTAGAGATATTGATGGATCCAAACCACTGCTGCCTACACCACATAGGAATACTTTTTTGAGTATCAAAATAGTTAAAAAAACCCGATTGGTGTAATCTATGGCACATATATTTAAGTAGATTGATGTGTATGCAAGGGCATTTTGACAAATAACATTAAAATTAGAATTTGAAACCCTAAAATAATTGAGAACAATCTGAGTTTCGATCAAAAGCCTTAACATACATTGAGATTAGATAAAAAACCTAGCAAAAACTTGCATCAAATCTGAGAGATATCGAAACTTAGTTGCTAAAATGCAATCTTATATGGATTTCCTCTACGATAGAAGGTAATTTAAAATGGTTAGGGAAGGGGGATCAAACAAAATACTAAAACTTGCTTTAATAATGAAGAAAATATTTGAAACCCTAAATTAATTAAGGAAAATCTAAGATTCAATCAAAAACTTTAACATACATGAAGATTCGATTAAAAACCAAGCAAAGGGAGGGAGTTCGAACAAAGCCCTAAAACTTTCGATCAAACTCTGATCAATTCTACCTTAAAACATGCAAATCGAAATCTGATTGCATCTGACCATAGATTCAAAATCACAGATTCTGCGAGTGAAAGATCGAGTAAAGATTTTTCGATCAAACTCCGATTGATTTCTTTCCAAAAAAAATTCGATCGATTTATTTTTTAAAATGAAAGACTTTGATCGATTTTGAGAGAGAGTCGAGTGAGAGAGAAAGATATGCTACATCGAAACCTAGAGAGCTAATCTTGTTGAAATCAAGACAGAGTCGAGTAAGAGGGAGAAATAGATTCGAGAGAGAGAGAGAGAGTGAGTGAGAAGAGAGATGGATTCGAGAGAGAACGAGAAGACAGATAGAGTCGAGAGAGAAGAGATACAGTCAAGTGAGAGTGAGAGAGAGAGAGAGGGGAGAGATAGAGATGAGTAGAGAGAAAGAGAGAATCGAGAGACAGTCGAGCGAGAGAAAGAAAGAGGAGAGACAAAATCGAGTGAGAGAGAGTGATGAATGAAATTAAATGAGTCAAATAGGGCTAAGTTGAGTTACGTCTGAGGCGTAAAAAAACCGATTTAACGATTGTTAGAAATCGTTTCTTAAAATGACGACTTAAAGCTGTCGTTTTTCTGCAATACACTACGTCACAAATCGGAAAAAAAGACTAAATATGGCGCAAAAAACGACGGACTAAGGACGTTGTTTATTTACGACGGATTTTGTTAGTTGTTTAACCCTTAATGACGTCCATAATTGTTGATTATTAACAACTAACCTAATCCGTCATCAAATAACTACTCGAGTTATTATTGCCGTACCCACTTTTACTAATGCTACACCAATTGGTGTGGCGTTAAAAACAACTATGGTGGCAGTATTATTTGTATTGATAACATTCAGACTCAAACCTTATTACCTTAACGACAGCGGATTCGAACTTTCTTCTCGAAAAAAAACCTTCGAATCTCAAATCTCAGACTCGATTCGATTTCGTCTCTCACGATTCTAAGTTTTTTAATTTTTGATCTCTGCTCACAAGATCCTCCTTCGCTATTTAGCGTTTCAGATTTTCAATCGACTCTCTCTCGATCCCAACAAAGAGTCTTCAACAATCCAAGGAATTACGAAATCAGGCGAAGTTCGACACCATCTTCTCCGGCACAAGCTTTCGAGGTAGTTCTCTCTCTCTCTCTCTCTCCCACTATCAATCAGATCTGTAGATCTGATACCGATTTGATTTCCTCTCATTATCTCCTTTATTTTCCCCTTTCTATTACAAATTTTCCATTGAAAATTATGCTTTTTATTTTTATTTTATTATTATTATTACAATTTTATGTTTTCTTTTAGTAATTTGTTCAAGCAATCTATACACTTTTGTGGATCTTTTGATTGCATGCAATTTCTTTTGTTTCTTATCGGCATCTATATATGAATTTGCATCTTTGATTGGTTCTCTATCTGACTATATGTAGATATATTATATTATATATTTAAAAAAAATGGATCTTTTATGGCCAAAATTCTCTAATCCTTGCTTATTTATGTTTGTTGAATTTTACCGAATTTCTTTCTATTAGATCGATCTGTTCAATTCACAAGGTTCTTCTATGTTTAGATCGTTCTCCGTTGCTATTTGATTTACGTCCTAAACCTTTGTATTTGAAATTGACATCTGTAGGGAATTGTATGTATTTGATTCATGTTTTGTGTTTTCTGGTAGTTCAGACTGCAAATTGCTTCAGTTCACTTCTCTAGATGTTAATTTTATATATTTATTTCTTTATTTTAATTTTGTTTCTTAAAAATCTTTAATCAAGTCAGTAATCTCTGTTTTCAAATTTTGTTGAAATCATTTCTTTCTGTCATCTCTACTTTGTCTATTTTATTCATCTTATTTGAAGTTTACACACATTCATCTATGAAAAAAGTTAGATATTCATTTCTTCATTAAGAGCAGTTTTAAAGATCTCTTCATTTTGGTGCAATTTTGTATAATATTTCTGCTTTTGTAGCCACAACTTTAACGGGATTCGACTTCGTTGTGACTGCATTGGTTGGCTTGGTATCTAAATCTACTGGTTATTTATTTATTTATTTATTCCTTCTAAACTGACTTCCTTCACTTTTCATCATCGTTACATTGATTGTGTTATATAGACATGTGGTTACTTGTAATTTAATATATAGTGATTAATTATTGTAATTTAACTTGATATTTGATTATGTAATATGAGAACAACACCTAGTAGGCACTAGGTTGATTTTTTCGTGATTGTTTTCGATTTTATCATATTTTTCCCTTGCCGACTTATTCCCAAACACTGACTTGGTGACTGCTAGTTATAGAACAATGTCATAGTTTTGACTATGCAGAGATATGGGCTGGAAAACACTACACTAGGACACTTATTTCACTTATGTACCAGAACTTGATATGATCCATATTGATCTCTTTGTTGCAACTTGTTTACCGAAATAGCGACAAAAATATATCAGAGAAATAACTTTAACTATAGGAGAAATGTTACTTATCAAAAAAAAAAAAAAAAAAAAAACTATAGGAGAAATGTTCTTGAAGACCTGACAAGTATCTACTGTTGGTACTTACCTCTATAATGATTCTGTTTTCTGTTCATTATTTTATATGTTTGTATATTGAAGGCCATTGTGCCTGTTTTTAAAATTCCTTCTTCTTTTAAGTTAATATATTTTTCCATCTTCTTAAACCAAATATGGACAGCCTCTACTACTACTTAAACCAAATAATAATACTTGGATTACGGATAGCAATGCTTCTACTTGTATAACGTCTGATTTCGTGAATATTTTTGTACATTATGAATATCATGGGTCAGATCAAGTTACAGTTGGTAATAGTGCAGGTTTGGACATTAATCATATTGTATCTACTCAATTTAATCATTGTTCTTCCAATTTCCATCTCAACAATGTTTCACATTTCCATCAATTTCCCACAATTTACTATTTGTTCATCAGTTTTTTCAGGATGATGATTGTTATTTTGCCTTTATTTTGCGTTTTCAATAATATTGTACTGTTTGTTATCTAGTAAGTCCTTACCTTTACGAGGCTCTCTTAAATATAAAGTGTTTTGTGATTCTTGTCCATTAGGGAAAAGTAGTCGTTTACCTTTTTCCTTATCCACTTTTGTTTCATCTATGCCTTTGGAATTAATTCACTCTGATATTTGGACTTTCCCACATTATTCTATAAAAGGTTCCAAATATTATATTGTGTTTGTTTCATCTTCTTTTAAGTTAAGGCCATTTAGTGATGCTTTATAAATATGGACAGCCTCAAGTATCTTCTGTTAGTGTCAATCTTGCAATAGAGACAACACTTGTATGGCTTGTATCTGAAGCCAAGGCTACACCAAATTAGGAGAGACAGTTGCGAAGCACTTAATGAATTGTGGATTTAAATCTTTCGAGGTCAGACTTTTGTATGATATTAACATTTTTATGACCATCCATCCTTAACACATGAATATATGCCTTAGTTGGCTACACTTTTTATTTTTGTGGTTGTGATTTATGTTCTTCTTAGCCTCTAATTATAATGTGAATAGAACTTTCGAAATTATTATGGACAAAAAAAAATTCAACTTAGAAGCACTTACGGGCTTGTCTTGATCAAGGCCATCATATTAGAGGTTCTGCACAACACCATCTTGTTTTGAATCTCAACACATCTCATACACTAGATGCCACCACCAAAAGATTCTTCTTATTTTTGTCCTATAGGGGGTAAAGTCTCAGAATGAGTTAATTTGAAACCACTTTTTATAGGGTTAAAAGTTTCCAAACAGCTGTGGTATATCCTCCAATGTAGTTGTTGGTGGCCACTTAAGACTGAAATTGTTTCTCATAACAGAACTAAAACTTGAGTTAGAAGTTTTGGAAGTAGAAGATGGGTTAGATTAAATATACTTTGATGATTATATAATGTAGACAATAGGTTAAAGTGAACCTATTAGATAATAAACCAGCATTTATGGCTGTGCATAAGATTTAAACCAGCATTTGATACTCTAAGGGTTCTACCAACAAAGAGTGATGTCGTTAGAACAATCCCCCTTTTAAGTACGGATTGGATCCACTTAATTCTACTTGTGAAAAGTATATAGTCAGCCTCTAGACTTATCTAGAGGGTGTACAAAATACTTGTTAACCGACTGGTTCAATTATGGTTTTTAATTTTTATGACTTAGAACTGGCCCGCTTACCTATAGGGTGTACAAAATACTTGCTTGATAACCGTACTCAATACCAATTACTTGTTACCCAATACTCATACTTGATACCTGTAAAATATTTAGATTTTTAAATTAAAAATATATTAGAAATGTCTTATATAATTTTTATATACTGGTATGCTGAACTTCATTTGGTTTCTTCTTTGTTCCCCATTTATTTATTTATTATGTATAATCTAGTTCTTGTAGTTAAGAGATCTAAATAAGACAAGGTTTGATGACTACTATATGAATTCACTTCTACATGCACAATGTGGAAAGTTTTGTGCATGGATAAGGAGAGAGGATAATTAGTTGCAAAAATTTGAAATGAAGAATGATTTTATTTTACTTTGTTTAGCAGGGTGGGTAGAAAAATCTAGGATTTTCATATTTAAAAAAACACAACAAACGCGTCGTTATTAAATACCTAGAAGATGTCTTCGAAGTCCGTACCCCCAAGTAAGACATGGATGACTGTGTCAAGGCTTTCTGTTGAATATTTGGAAGGAATCAATTCATTTTTTGATTTCATAAAAGTTAATAAACATAAATTAGGGGATGATGATTGGTATTGTTGCCCTTGTGTGAAGTGTCGTAATCTGATCGGGGAGAAGAAAACGATAAGCGATATTCGCACTCATTTGATTTGTGATGGTATAGATACATCTTACATTACATGGATCCATCATGGAGAAACTCATCCTAGAAGTTGTGCAAACATTGGGGACAATACACTTGCTAGTGATCATATTGAAGATGTAGTCCCGAACATGGTTGACATGGTAAATGATGCTCAAGCTTATATGGGATCTAGTACATCTATATATATGGATGAAATTGATGATGTAGATGATGTTCAAGTTGAGAATGATTCTTCAGAGAATATTCAGTATGAGAAGTTGATGGAAGAAGCGCTACAACCCTTATATCCATCATGTGGAATTGGTGATACAAAATTATCGATGACAGTTGAATTACTGAGTATGAACGTTAGACATCAATGGTCTAATAGGAGTTTCAAAGAATTGTTGCAATTAATCAAAAGAATTTTACCAAAGGAGAACACTTTACCTGATAGAACCTTCACTGCTAAGAAGATGATCAAGTCTTTGCATATGAAGCACGAGATTATTCATGCATGTCGTAATGATTGTATACTACACTGGAGAGAAAATGAAAATAAAGACAATTGTCCTACGTGTGGTGAAAGTAGATGGAAACCGATGAACTCATTGAAGTCAAGAAGCTCACGTATACCTTAGAAAAAGTTGAGATATTTTCGTTAACACCAAGGTTATAAAAAATGTACAGTGTACCGTAGATTGCAGAAAACATGACATGGCATGCAAATCCTGACTTAGTATCGAACGTATTAATCATGAATCACCTAAAAGATTCTTCTTGTTGGAAACAAGTAAATCATAAATGGAGTAATTTTGGTGATGAGACACGTAATATTCGGTTGGGACTTGCAACTGATGGATTCAATCCTTTTGGAAATAATAATAACTTTTATAGTTGTTGGCTTGTTATGATTGTTCCATACAATCTTCCTCCATCTTTATGTATGCGAAAGGAGTTTACTATCTTAACATTATTGATTCCGGGAAAGAAAGGTCCATGATACGATATTGATGTCTACTTGCAACCATTGATTACAGAGTTGAAGGAATTATGGCCCACAGGAATTATAACGTATGACTCTTACACTAAGAGTAGGTTCAACATGAAAGTAATTTTGTTATGGGCTATACACGATTTTCTAGCATATGGTCATTTGTCAGGTTGTAAGACCGCAGGAAAGTATGGTTGCCCTGTATGTAGTGAAAAAATAGAATCAATATGGTTAAAACATGGGAAAAAATTTGCTTACATGGGGCATAGAAGATTTTTATCAGATTCGAGACATCCATTCAGGAGTCAAAAATCACAATTTAATGGGCATGAGGAACATGGGAAACATCCTTTACGTTTGAGTGGTGTTGAAGTATTGAACAAAATGGAAACCATTCAGACTAACTTCGGAAAGGTAAAAGACAACAAAAAGAAAAGATTCGCGAATCAGAATGAATCTACTGCATGGTCAAAGAGATCGATCCTTTTTGAATTGCCATATTGGAAGGTGCGTTAGGATTATCTTTCTAAACATTAATGTAATGCGGTATAATATTAATTCATTCATGCTGACATATGTTTTGTCAATCTATAGGATCTACCTATTCGTCACAATTTGGATGTAATGCATGTGAAAAAAAATGTGACAGAAAATCTCTTAGCAACAATCATGAATACAAAGAATAAGACGAAGGACGGTCTTCAAGCTCGTCAAGACCTAAAGGCTATGAAAATAGGAAAAAGTTGTGGCCTATAGAGATGAATGACAAGTTGACTTATCCAGAAGCTCCTTTCTTATCGTCTCAATCGGAA
Organism: Akebia trifoliata; assembly: GCF_017979445.1. Classification (NCBI taxonomy): domain Eukaryota; kingdom Viridiplantae; phylum Streptophyta; class Magnoliopsida; order Ranunculales; family Lardizabalaceae; genus Akebia; species Akebia trifoliata. Next base: position 35,021 of record NW_028237691.1, on the reverse strand, counting down.
AAAGAATTAATTTGTACAACTTTGTATCATTTGAAGGTTCCTATTGGATATAGTGTAAATTCAAAATATAATGTGAGTTTAGAGGATAATGAATTCAAGAACCTAAAGTCACATGATTATCACATCCTTATACAACAATTGTTATCAGTGTTATTGATGCACGCATTCAAGGGTCATAAGCCATTGCGGGCTGCTATTCAACAATTATCAATATTTTTCAATGTCTTATGTTCAAAGATTATTAATCGTGTGGAACTTTCGAAGATGAAAGATCAAATTGTGGAAACACTATGTGTGTTTGAAAAGTACTTTCCTCCTTTTTTTGTTTCCATGACACACCTTGTTGTACACTTGACGGAGGAGGCGCAAGTTTGCGGACCCGTTAGATATCGATGGATGTATCCTTTTGAGAGGCAAATAAAATTTTAAATTAACGAGTTTATTTTTATAATTAAATTTTGCGTCAATCTGATATATGATTCATGTATTAGGAAGATGAAAACATATAAGCGATATGTGGTGAATCAGACATATCCAGAAGGATGTATTACAGAATGTTACCTTATGGATGAATCAATGATGTATGCCATGAATTACATATTTAATGGGGAAAGAGGAAGCCATATGAAAGCAAGGGAGACATTCATGGATGTTGATGGTGAATGTGCTTATCCTATTGATAAAAAGGGGAAGGTTTTTCTTCTTGAAAATGTACAGTACCAGCAAGAGCTCAAATGGGTACTACGTCAATCAATTGAAAATGTTGAGTGGGAAAAGTAAGGAAAATTTTTATTTTACTACATACTTGTTTTGTTATGATGGTTTATAGTTCATAATTTATGAATGTTGCATTTATATGCAGAAATTACACTACTTACGTTCAAAGCCACGTATCTAGTTGTCAAACTCAAAGAGGTAATTCAAGAATAGAAAAGCCAATGGATTACATACCTTGGCTTAGACAACAATTACAGAATGAGGAGAACTCTACCTTGAAAAGGCTTGTTGATGGTCCAAAATTTGAAGCTATTTCATATAGTTCATACAAGGTAAATGGGTATGTATTTTGTATAGCGGATTCAGAAATAAACAAAACAACACAGAACAGTGGGGTCTCTATAAAGGCTGTGACTAGCTTCAGGTCAAGTGTCAGGGATAAGAACGTTGTTAATAAAGAAGTTACTTACTATGGAATTGTCCAACAAATATTAGAGTTGGATTATCATGATTTTAGAATACCGGTATTTTATTGTGATTGGGTTCGTATAGAAGACACAAACGGATATATAGTTGATCCAGAAACGAACTTGATTTATGTTAATTTAGGGAGGTTACAGAGAACTACAAGGGAAGTTGATGAGCCATTTATTCTTGCTTCTCAAGCAACTCAAGTATTTTATTGCAAAGATTGTAGTAGGCTTACAAAAGATTGGCATGTTGTCTTGGAAGTTCCAAAGAGATTGGATCTAGATATTGATTCTTATGAATATCCCTTAGTATTTGAGGCAAGAATGAATGGAAATTCATCAGCATCATTACTACAAGAAGATATCATAGAATATGATAACATGGATGAAGATGAATGAAAATGTTTGTAAGCATGCATTTAATTTATTTATTTCTATTGTTATTGCCTTTATTTAAATTACTTGACTTGAAAATACTATTTGTGATTCCAGCACTATGTCATTTGGTCGATAATCATCCGCTCCTAATACGGCATTGGCATCGGCATCCACATCAGTATCCGCATCCGCATCCTTATCCTTATCCGCATCTGCATCAACATCTGCATCCGCATCTACATCTACGATTGAGAATATGTATAAATGGTGAATAGATTGTATTCATTTGTTCAATATTTGTTATCATGTTTTTGTTAATTCTTTTCATTTTTCATAGGTGGGCTTATCCAAGTTCAGTTCAATCTAAATGGGCAACCAATCGGTCCTAACTCATCTCAATTATGCACTACTATTGGGCGGGTAGCCAAGGCACATGTGCCACTTATATATGATAGGTGGATTAATGTGCCTACTTAGCTTAAGGAATAAATTTGGGAGTCTATCAGTGTGAGTACATGTGTATTAAATGATTTATTTTTACTTGTAAATTGTAACTATGACTTATTACAAATATAACACATCTTATTTAATTTTCTTTGTTGGGCACCTATCAAATTCAAAAATGGCATAAGGATTGGGCAATTAAAAAAGTAAATTTATGTTGGAAAGAATGGAAAAGTAATTTCCGTTGGAACGTATATGATAAATATCTAACAGATGTGGAAAGGAAAAAACATGTACCTCATTACGTGAGAAAAGAAGATTGGGAGAGGTTTGTCGACTTCAACTCGACACTTGAGGGCTAAGCTTTGAGGGCGACTGGGAAGCGTGTTAGACAAGAAAATAAAAACACTCATACCTCTGGTAGAAAGGGACAAGCGCGGCTTGCTGATGAATTGGTAAGTTTAATATCATGTTAGGAACGAAATATGTATATATTGTTCATTTACATATTTGATTGTTTCATTTATAGAGTAAAGAAGATCCTCATAAGGAGATTACCAGGACAGACATATACATTGCCAGCCATGCTAAAAGCCAACAAACGGTGAGAATAATTTATTTATTTATTTTCGTGATTTTCGTGAACACCTCTTTGTTCTAGTGTTTGACTGATCTCTTATATATATATATTTTGAATTCATCTTGTAATCTGAATGTGAACACTTCAGCATTGAAATTGACACTTCAACATTATTGAAATTGACCCCTAGACTTGACTTGACTTCAATTATTGTTATGATACACTTCAACATTATTGTTATTATAGTTGAGTGTCAAAATTGGCTTGATTTACTTCAATTATAGTGCACATTGTACACTATTTCTCTTAGTGGAGCTATGGAATAAATGCTCTTAAATTCATCATTTGTTGGGGGAGGGTATGTAATTGGTGGAGGTTTATGGGTTGGGGGTCGGTATGTAATTGGTGGTGGCTGTATTGGTGTTGGTTTATGTGTTGGGGGAGGATATGTACTTGGTGGTGGTACACACATTTTCTCATTTGTCTACTAAATATTTTAGTGTTTAGATTAAAGAGAATGATTGAATATTTGCATGGACATTTTCTGTGATTAAGCAGATGGGACACTCAATAAATGACATTAATTGTATTTAATTAACCTTTCTATTTAATTAATCTACAAGAGCTTGTCACATCTGATCTTGTCTTCTACCTTTAATTACTCATCTTATTAAAACAGGCTTATTGTTTTTTATTTTTTAAAAAATTATCCCCAATTTTATCATTTCTAATGTCAACTAGAGACTTCTTTACTTCTTTATGTGTGTGTGTGTGTGTGACATAGAGTTTCATATTAAACTAAGGACTTGAGACTTGAGAGGGCCCCATGACAAGGAGCTAGGATCTCCTCCTAGATGCTCCTAGCCAATCAAAAGCCGCCATTCCTGCTAATCAAATACGGAGCTTTGACTATTAAACTTAGATTAGGCCTTAAGTATCCATTAACGACACATACAGAATTTCTTGATTTCAGACTTTAGATGTCGCTCATAAGCTACCATATCTACGATTATATATTTTGTAAACAGTCTAAGTATGTACTTCCTGTAGTTGATTTGCAAACAAAGTTCAATTTCCTTTAACCACCACGTGGCAGACATTGGTCAACCTTATGGTAGGCCTTAATAACAAAAATACATAGATTGGAGCATTGTGGCTTACCTTTCTAAATGGGCTTGGAAATTACCAACCTATTTGTAATGTTTTTATTAGCCAATTTAAACTCTGTCATTGGATTGGATTCTTTGCCTCCCAATATCTCATTGGTGAAATTTTTGATATATAAAACGTTATGTTTTTATAATAAATTTGGATTACAAATTAAGATTTCTCTTTGTTGGTATGCTTAATGTTGTGGATTCTTAATTTTTGTGGCATAATAGAAAATGACATTAATAATGAGGACATATATGCAGCAATGGCAATCTGGGTTACTGTGAGAGCTCAGGTTATGGTTACAGTTTCTTGGACTAGTTCAACCATAGAAATTCAATATTGAAATTCAATATTTTCAAGGATTTTTAAGACGATATTAGTGATACTACAGGCTTGGCAGATCCAGATGTCTATAACTGTTGAAAGATCATGCATGAGTTCACATGAATATATTTATTGGACACTTCACAAGTCTGTAGAAGTTATTTTGTCATGTGTTTGTTTGATCCCTGTTTGATCCCATGCACCTGTAATGGTCACAATAGCGTCATTGAGACTTGCTTGAATATAATAGTTTCTTTTCATATTGAAACTCAATGCTTTGTGTGTTTGTGGGTGTGTATGTGTTCAAAGAGGCTAGTGCTGACCTTTCATGAATCTCTTTATGTGATTTAATTAGTTCAATTGGTTTTGATTTTTTGTGGGTCTTCTCTAATCATGTTGAGAAACAAATCAAATTTAAAGGGATTTTTTTGTTTTTATTTATTTATTTAAAATAGTTGTTATTCTTTATATTTCTTAATTATTATTTATTTTGCAGGAGGCCATCAATAGAATGATTGCTAATGACCCTTCTAATAAACATAACGATCTAGACCATGACCCTGTGGCTGTGGTATGTGCATTATTTTAATTAGGATATTTTGTAATTATGATATAATGTTGTGTAGTAGGCATTGATATTAGTAAGTATGATATCATATCGTTAGTAGATATTGATATTAGACACTTTTTGTACAGGTTTGTGGTCCTGATAGTCGGGGTCGTGTTAGGGGAATGGGTTCAGGTGTTTCCAAGACTTCCGTGCGTGCTTCAATTCCTTATAAGCAAGCCTTGGCGTATGAGATGACAATCCTTCATAATAGAGTGGATAAGTTGACGGAAGCAGTGCAAAAGATGAATGAGACTTTACAACAATCAAATTTTTCTGCTAGAACACCAATGCGGTCTTCCACCAATCTCGGTAGTTTTTCACAAGTATTACATTGGCATTTTACTTTTGATAGATGAGTGAACTTCTATTGTTGCAATGATATTGTCTACATTATTTTATAGGTAAGGCCCAATTCTCCACATCATGAGTCACATTCTAATCCACCAAGCATACAAATAGGTTCTTGTAAGGTGAATCGCTTACAACGACCACATGATTGTGTTGCCGAAGGAAGAGTGATTGGTGCATCTAATGCAGATTCAAATAGTTACGATATTCTTATAGATGAGGTCCTTGATGGGAATGTGATTCTACAGAGTGGAGAAGGAACATTCGCTGATTTGACATGTGGTGATATTATTGATTGGCCCAAATTTCGAATAAAGTTTTATTGAACAGAGGTACTTTTCTTACTTTATATGGTAGATAGACACTAAACATAAAAAATTATAATAAAATAATTAAATGTTTGACAATGATAGTTATGAGAACTCTTTTATTTTGTAATTTAGTATATTCATCTTTCTTGCATAATTACTTGGATTGCTTTAAGTAGTCGGTATCATTACTATATATCTGACAATGTTTTTTAATTTTTCAATCACAGATTTCGACAATATGTTGCAAGAAATAGGAATGTATATTATCCTTAAGAATCGCTGCGTCATTCTTCCAAGGACCGAGAAAGACATATGTTGGTTTTGATTTCTACAAGTGAAGTGAAGTTGGTAGAAAATATTTTTTGAAAAACTTCTTTAAACATTGGGATGTATATTAAAATCGACACCATGAAAACGGGGCATGTTGGACTATGATTACACATGTAAAATTTGAATGAATATGGTTTCCATTTAAAAAATGTAAAATGTAAATTTTTTTTTTTTTGGTGTATTTATTTATTTTGTTAGATTTTAATTTTCTGTCCAATGAAAATTGTCATTTTCTTTTTAGGTGAAAAATAATAAAAATAACAAAGAATACTGGCTAAAATTCTAAAAAAAAGTTTCACAAAAAAACGACGGCTTTAAGCCGTCGTTTATATCTACTAATTTAATTTAAAATCGACGAATAAAAATGACGGGTTTGAGTCGTCGTTTTTGTTTGACAGACTACGACCGTCATTTTTTAGAACAGTTTGTTGACGCGTGCCAACCATCGTTCACCAAAAACAACTTCGTTATTTACAATTGCTCTTGCGACGGCGGGGGCCGTCATTTTTCTTAAAAAACGACGGCTTTGGCCCGTCGTTTTTTGTGAAATATGACGTAGTATACCACTGTCATCTGTTGCCCTTTATGATCTAGTGCCTATTGTTTCACCTTAAAATTGAGTTCATTTGCCTTGTCCTTTAAGATAGTACTCTATATCCTCTTCTACATCGCATCAATTGGAATAAAATACCAAACCTTAAAACGTCACCATTAATTTGGATTTTTTAAAAAGCTATCAATGCACACAATTCTATGAATTTCGAAAAAAAAATGTTAATTTTCACCGTCGAATTTTAATTTTAAATTTGGGAGTTCTATGGATGTTTGGTAGCTGTCCATTTTCAAAACCTTGGATCAAGTCCAAATATTATTTATTTTAATTGATGTATTTCAATGAAATCTAGGGGACTGTGGTGTTGGATTGCCAATGCGGTAATCCACTTGTGGCACGAGGATGCTTATAAGAGTTAAAATCTTACTAAAGAAAGTATTTATCATTTAGAATTGTTCCAAGATTTAAAGTTTAATCATTAGTCATAACAGGTGAAGAATTTCAAAGATTTTTAGTTGAGATCATTAGTATACAATAACAGATGAAGCTCAAGGACTGGATGTCTTATTTTAATGAAGAATTATAGAAACCCAATATTATAAATTATTTTCGACACTAAGCATATCAACTAATGCCCTGAGGCCATGTGTATTAAATGAGGTAGAGAGAAACTTTAGGAAGAGTTTTATTTTAGTATTTTTTCTATACAGTTGGCGTAATGCTATTGGTTCGTCAGCGTAGCACCTAAATTTCCATATAGGAAAACTCTATTCGGTTTAATGACCCCATGAACTTTAGTCGTTACAGCTTCTTCTCCTCCAAGAAACCAAATAGGCATAACGTTACGTCCGTTCATATTAAACAAACACCTCTTTGTGTTCTTCCTCGGTCCTTGTAATTATGGTAAAACAGCCCGTCACACGATACACTCGATCTCTCTCCAAACACACAGATGGTTCAACAGAGTGGCAGTCTAGTAATATTTGTTATTGTGTTCTCATGGCTGGGATGCTCAAAAGGGTTGCAACACAGAGTAGGAGACTCTACGTGGTCCATTCCACCAACACAAGAGTTTTACACTAACTGGTCCAATTATCAATTCTTTCAAATCGGTGACACTCTAGGTTTTCATCTATTCCTTCTTCTAGATTATAGGAACCATTTTCGGATTCCGTAATTAGGCTTAAATTTTATTAATTCAAAAAAAATTTGGTAATTTTTTTTTTTTTTTTTTTTTTGGGGCGGGGGGATGATATGTGTTTAAGTTCCATCCATAACACGTCATCTTCAAACTCACTAAAAACCCCATCTTTTTCTTGAGATTTGAAGGTTGAAGAAGACTAAATTTTGAGGTTAAAGGACACAATTTCATCCTATTTGGTGATTAATATTCAATAGTTAATCCGCAGGTTGTCCCTTTATTTGGCAAATTTTACAATTTTTTTAGTCTGGTTTTCCAAAATATATGCTGAAAATTGTAAATTTTCAATTTCAGCCCGTTATTCATTTTAATTCTGAAAATGGTCGATACACCATTGTCAGAATTAAAACATTTTACCTGAGTGAGAAAAATACTTACAATTTTATGTTTTAATTTGAAAATAGTAGACTCACTGAATTAAAATAAGATTCGTGAAGAATGCATGTGGTCTCGGTACGTGGTTGTGTACGCGGTTGGCGTGGCAACGGCACAGAACCATAGATCATTTTCATCAGGATACAAAGGAAAAAGATGTGCCCTTCTGTGCCCTTGCCACGTCAGCTGCGTACCCAACCGTGTACCAAGATTGCATGCATTCATCATTATTCTTAAAGTAAATAGTGCGCTGAAATGAGAATTTCAATAAGAAATTTCTACCTATTTGTAAGTTTCCCAATTCTTGAAACAGTTGTGCTGGGGTGACACATGATTTACTGTGATTCTCACAAGTCTGATGTGGACATGCATACATAACTATAGATGATTTTTACTCGTACTGCAAGGAAATACATCTATGGTTTTGTACACATCCCACGTCAGATTTGTGAGAATCGCAGTAAATTTTTTTTTTGTCATTTCAGCATTTTCCTTCTTGAAATAATTCAAAACGTTTTATTTTTGGAAAACTTTGGAGTATTTTGTGACTCATAAATTTGAAGCTTGTCTCTTTATTATTATTGTTTCAAATTCTAATTTGTGTTTTTTTTTTTTTTTTTTTTACTTTTAATTTGGGTAGTTTTCGAGTTTCAATCAGAGTTTCACAACGTGATGCAAGTATCAAGAAGAGAGTATGAGAGTTGCACAGCAGATAATCCGTTCCAAGCCTTCTTGATCGGCCCAGCCACTGTTACTTTGATTCAACAAGGCATTTACTACTTTATCTGTAGCTTTGGGAACTTTTGTGTTGTTGGACAGAAGCTCTCCATTACCGTCCATCATCATCATTCCCCCACAAAGTCTCCTCCTTTACTACCCATTTTTACTCCATCACCAGGACCAGTTATTCCTTCAGTGCCGTATGTGGAGGGTATTCTAACTAAACCTCCATCCCATGTCAGTTATGCGGCTCCATCACCTGTGTCACAAATTAGTACTTGGAGCTCAGGTGTTTGTTTCACTGTTTGTAGAGGTTTTGGAGGGAAGGTGGTGTTGGTTGTGGTGATATTCCATGTTTTAGTGTTTTAATAATTTGATCAAAAGTTTGGGGTGTGTATAAATTACAATTTTAAAGCTCGGATTTTTCATCTCATCATGACTGGAAAGAATAACTACTGAAGAAGAAGAAGAAAATAAGTAAACTCGGTACTGATGTTAACGAGGCAATGGGAAATTATCAAAAACCATGATTACTGTATAGATTATCATAATGTGAAAAAAGCCCAAATTAGGCAGTCTTGGGCCATCAAATTTCATAAAATTTGACGGATCAAGAAGTTGAATTGGCATAGAATTTTTCATTGTCAAATTTTTTTTTCCGATGGGCTGAAATTGTCAAATTAATGAAGAATGGGAGAAATTCGACAGCTCTATGCCGTCAAATCTAGGAATGTTAAGAATTTCAATGGTCCTAAACCGTTAAAATTAAATTTTTTAAATTCATGAGTCTTGACCAGTCAAATTTTTATGTTAAATTTTCCAATTTTTACCTAGTATATGGTTTTAAAATTCATACCTCATCCTAGTCTCGGATGCTACCAGGCAAAATGGTCAATGTATATCTTCCATCATATTGACTCATCCAATATGTTGAAAATATCAAACACATTAATCAAACTCGACCAAGCCAATTAGATTGTCTTTAAAATAGAATAAATAATTTATTATTGATTGAAAGGTTGATATTCACAAAAAATATGGATTTTGTGATTGAGAATCTTTTAATCCATCTTATAAAAATTATAATTATTTATGTAGATATGTGGTCATTCAAAGGAGAACTTTGTTACTCATCTATAATGGGTTTTGGAGTTGTCATCATTCAAAGAGTTTAGTTGTGAATGGACATTATAAAATGAGACTAGATAAGGAGGATTGATTGACGGACAAGGAAGGGATTAGTCATCTTGTTCCACTCATTCATTGATAGTTACCAAAGGTATGGCAACAAAATGATGCATAAATATTTTTTTATTTTTTTGGGGTTTTGAAGATAGAGGGGATTATAGAGAGATTACGAGAAAAATTGGCTATAATTCCTTTTGCAAAATGGAGAAATCAAGGTACTGAGCAAGCCATTGCTACAACTAGATGTTTGCTGGAGTTTTTTGTGGGCTATGGACTTTAGTGGAAATCCATTTTGAGCCCCCAAGCCTTATTTTCTACTTATGTGCTGCTTTAGGAGTCTTTATTTTATTTTTAGTCCATAGGTAATGTTCATAAGTCGAACAAAGCTATAGGAGAACCAAGACCTTATGCATGAGAATGTGGTCCATTTTGAGACTATTTTTGTTGCTTTAAGAGTCAGATATTGATCTATAGGAACCTACACTTTAGATAATAGCCTTTTGGGAGTCGTGAGTATGTGCATGTTGTGTATGCATGTATGGATGTATAAACAGAATGTGAACTGATAGAGGGTCTACTCTCTAGCTTTTAAGCGATAAAGAAAGTAAGGAAAGAAACTAAATTAGGAAATTAAATTGTATAGAATTAAAGTAACTTGAAGCTACTAACTAGGAGTTCAAGGAGTAAACACCCCAATTTGAATGGGCTCTTACTCAAAAAAATCTGTCAACGAGTTTAAAAATCTTAAATCCCCGAAAATTGACATTTTGATCAAATCAAAAGGTCTTAAGACCTCTAAAGATCTCATAGACCCACAATAAGGCCTTATAAACACCCCACCTTCTCAACCTTTCACTCCTATAATCCAAAACTCGAGTAAATTCTAAACCCACCTAAGGCTAATCGATTTCCAACCCACTAAATCCTATTTTAGCCTCACCTTAAAACAAACCTAACCCTAGCCAATGTATTAACCAAATCTAAACTTAAGCCTTACAACCCAACTCTAGCCCAAACCTTAGACTCAAGCCAATTCTAAAACCTAAGCCCTCACCAAGTCAAAAGCCTAAACCAATAAAATCCAAACCTAAAATTTATACCCATACCCATGATCACCATGTAGACACCCCATTTTTGCATCCGCCTGATTAATCAAGTCGTCAACCCGATCGCAAAGGTTCCCAATGATGGATGTCTATTCCAATGCTTTATTTTGTTACCAGATATGTTTCAGAAATCTGGATGAGGTATCTCGAACTGACAAAACTTAGAAACCACGCTACGCTAGGAAAATACGACCCCAGAAACATAGAAATCATCATCTTGCAAATCAAAAAGAAGCTTCACGATAAAAATCACTAAAAATGATTAAATTATCAAAATAACCCTAACCTCAAAATAACCCTAGAGCCTACGTTACGCTTAGAAAAACTCTCTCGAACACATAAAATAACAAATCGGAACCAAATAAATCATTTCACCAATTTTAACAGAATTTGACAAAATTATGAAAATGCCCCTCATAAAGTTCACAATAATTTCACATAAAAATTTTCATAAATGACACAAACCAACATTCTCATTGAATTCCTTACGAAAAACTGATTCTAAAACATCCTAGAACATTAAAAACCGACTTGAAACGTGAAAAGTCCTCTCCGGGGGTAAAACGGTAATTTCACAATTTTCATAATTAAAAAATTCGAAATTAATAAATAAAACATTAAATAATTAAAGTGAAACATTAATGAAATTAATTTAAAAAGTTGAACCTAAAGAATCGATTAATTGGACTCAGGCAAAATTGTTGAGGGTTCGTGGGATATTTCTTTAAGGACCCCTCCATTTGGGGGTCCAAAGAATTAAAGATATTTTAGAGGGGGGTTCTCCAAAAATTAAAAGTAAATCAAGCAAGACTGAAGTCAAGGTATTAAAGTCAATCAAGTGAGACTGAAGTCAAAATTAAAGTCAATCAAGCAAGACTGAAGTCAAGGTACTAATCGAGTCAATCTCATAAGACTAAGGTCAAAACCCTAAATCAAAACCCTAATCTAAACTAATCAAGTCAATCTCATAAGACTAAGGTCAAAACCCTAAATCAAAATCCTAATCTAAAACTAATCAAGTCAATCTCATAAGACTAAAGTCAAAACCCTAAAACCCTAAAGACTAAGTCAAAACCCTAATTGAAACCCTAAAAGAAACCCTAATCAAACCCTAAATGCTTCTAAAAACTTTATAAAGAGGTGCTCACACCCTATTTTGGTATCAAAGAAGAAACCCTAGAAAAAGTAGGTGAAGAAGCCTCCACAACCTCCCCAAAACCCTAATTTTGGAGCCCCAACTCCTTCCCAAACACCCCTACTCCGATTTTAGCCTAAAAAACACCCAAAAACCTCTCAAAAACATCCCAAAAATCCACAACAAATTCGAAGCACCCAGATCCAAGAAGGAGATACCTTACTCGGAGATCAGAAATTAGATCCGGAGATAGAACGAAGTAAGGAACACGGTACAAGGAGCCATTTTCACCAGATCTGAGGGAATACCACTTTTGCAGATCAAAGGTAAGTTTATTTTTATTTTTTTTTTTATTTTTTTTAATCTAGGTTTATCATTAGCGATGTAGATCTATTTGGGATAAGTAGAGACCGGCATTGGCCGGGCGGGGTTGGTGCCTAACACCTTCCAACCCCGTAACATGATCCCCGAATTCAGATTTTCTGTAGTAGATTAGTTTTTTTTTATCCATTTTAGAGTCAGTTTGGTTCCTAGACCACAGTAACTAGGTGGCGACTCCCAAACCTCAAGGGTCAAAAGCGGATCCGCGCACCCCGCGGATCGAGGGCGCTTTTAGTGGCGACTCCACTGGGGACCTTCGAGGATCAAACTTGAAAAGCCCCAAGTATGGGATACGTCGCTAATAGGACCTTTTTATTTGATTTAGTTGATTATTTGTTTATTGTATTTTATTTATTTATGTTTTTTTTTATTATTTTTTTTTTGTTATTCTTTTGGCTTAATCATAGATCACATGATTCAATCTTAAATATCCTAATCCGGTATATCATTTTTTTATGGTTCAATCGAAGTCATTCGGAATGACCCTAAATAATGCGAGATTTCAAAGGAATAATCTTATTGAGGATGAGATAATGGTTTTCGGACCATGATTTTTTTACGCACGTAATTATATTTCGATTCAAATTTTAGGTGTGTGTTTGATTTGATATTTAAAAAATAGTGTTTTTTTTAATGGTTAGGCGTTGCACCCTTCGACAACACTTTGTTTTTTTTTTAAAAATTTATTTTTAGCATGCTGTCCATTGACAGCAAGAAAAAATATCAAAATTTTTTTCTTTTTTTCTGTTGAAGGCAAAGCGTGCTGAAGGGCTTGGTGTGTCGTAAATAACGTGGCGTTTTTCAATTTGCACACTAACTTACCAATAAAAGAGTGCTGGTACGTGTGGTGTGCCATAAAAAATTTCTGTTTTTTTCCCGTTCACACCACCAATACATGAGGAGGTGTGTTGGTGTGCGTTGAATAAAATCTAATTCTTTCTATGCGCACATCGTCTTCTCCAAGAAGAGAAAACGCTGGTTAATATAGAGGCCGATGAGGTCTCTCTGTCCAACCATTTGAAACCAGCAAAATCAACGAAAAAAATCGATTTTTTTTACCCATATCATCTTCTCAAATCGTTTTCTTCCTAACCCCATCGTCTACAATAGACGAATCTGTTAGAGCTGTTCGATTTCAGACCCAAAAATCATTGTGATGAAGAGTCATAAAACTTCGAATCGACAAACCCCTTTGAAGTTCATTCGAACAAGAACGAGTTAACCATACTCTTCATTCGGCTATCAAAGACAATGAGGGACTGGTTCAGATCTGAATCTGATCGGTTTAGTCTCTCCATTCTCTCAGTCCGATTGATTTAGAGTCACTAATGATCTAAAAAAATCTGCGATTTCTTCTGAGAGAAAATGAGACACGCAGCATGATTCATCTACGAAGCTATATTTGCGATCTCGCCCCAAAGAGCTGGAGTTTTTTCTGTTTTGTTTCTTTTTTTTAAATAAAAGAAGAACACTGATTCGACCGAGATTTTATGTAGATTCAAACTTCACACATTGCTGCTGGTTCTCGTTGATCTTGTTGACTTTATGTTCTTCAACTCTCATTTATCAGATCGGTTTTACGAACGTGAACCCAACTGTAGAAGCTTTGATTTTCTGGGTTTATTTTTCTTTTTAGATGCTTTTAAACAGAAAATCAGAGAGGTGTAGGAAACCTACTGGATTTGAGCTTTTGATTTTTTGTTTCGAATTACAGAGAACATCGATCTATGATTGAGATTGAATCACGATAGTTCTTGGTTTCGAATCAGCAACATCAATCCGTTTGATTTCAGACATTTATCAATTTTTCATGTTTATTTTTTTTAACTTTTGGGGATCAAAACCGATGGATCAGACGAGAAATCACAATTAAATAAGCACATTTTCATGGAATATTTGCTTCATTTAACTGATGAAGAATGTGGTTGTTTAAGTTTATCCCAAACTCTTATTAGCACATCAATATTCATTTGTAACACACCACTCCATACGCGGGCAATTATTTTTTCCTAAAGGATTGATGTGTTATAAATTAATAATGAGTTGCTAATATACCTCAATGTTGTTCTAACTGTTGGCAACCCACACACCAATTATTCTAATGACACCTTGATGATTTACGTGGAAATTTGGGTGACACTAGTAAGAGATGGTTTGTCAACAACGATCCATTTGTTGGCTAAATTTTTATTGGGATTTTGTTTTTGATTTTAAAAAAAAAAAAAAAAATGGGTATTTGATTTTAAAATCTCCATCCTGACGAATATCCAGTCATCCTCAATACAATATGATTTGAAATTCTGAATTATTTTGGGCCATTCGAAATAACCTTCGATTGAAATACACAAGGAAATAATGTTGGATTAAATGCTTGCTATATGCTTGATATGCTCATCTTTAATCATGTGATTTGAATGATGATGATCTTGATTAAATATTCATATGATTTGAATGGTGTCGATCTTGATTGAATGTTCACATAATCCGATGTATGATGGTATGATCAGGCCCATGGGCCCATTTATTTGAAAAAAGCCCCGGGCACACCCCACCCTGTTGCACACACCACATGCACGTTTACCGCTTTACTCACTTACACGTCCCATTTAGCCAACGTGGCACTAGTGCGTGGCCCGGTCTCTTCGGAGATGCGACGTCATTCATGAAACCCACAACTCCAGTCACGTACCTTAGGGTATATCAAACTGGGGGCATCAATACCATCTGATCAGGTGATTCTGAGAAGTATGTTGATGCACCCAGGCTGGAGCGACCTGAGCCTTTGACCTATTGTAAGCCACACAGTCACATGTCCCGATTGCCAACGTAGTACTAGTACGTGGTCGGTCCCCTCGTGGGATGCCAAACCATTTATGAAAGCTACAACCCTTGACTCGTACCCGTAGGTATAAAAGATAATCTAAGTGTATCAATTGCACTTCTTGGTCAAAACCGATGCCTAAGCAGATCTTGCCCCGCTGTACCCTACTGTACGAGGGGGATAGACTACGTCTATTCTAGACGAGAGGTATTTAAGTGGGCCCTTGCTCAGCATTGTGCGCCACCTCTCAACTGGAGATCAAACTGGCTGTTTTTGACTTCAGAGAAGTGAATTGAGGTTTTAGATTATCACCTATACGGTATATCAAACCAAGTCACCACGTATCGAAAGGTATATAGGTGTGCTTGGGCAAGGGTGGCCAGATAAAAATGCATTGCACGTAGTAAGCTTAGAGTCTAGAAACCTTCCCAGTAGGTCACGACTCGAACTTATCGTGGGTGTTCCCGGGTTGTTTATTGAATGGAGCCTATTGATTGATGAATGTATGTGAGTGATGAAATGGATGTATGTGAATGATGAGATCAAGAATGTATGATTGTCCTCAAGGATAAAAAATGTTGTTTTTGAAAATCAAAATGGGTGCACCGACCCAATAAAAAATTCATCTCTTGCAAATGACCCAGCCCAACTCGATCCAACAATCCTGATGGACCGGGCCATTTAAATCGAAATAAAAATCAAATTTTCAAAGAAGAAAAATAGTTTACAAAGGGAAAGTATTTTCCAGAAAAAATATTTTCCAAAAAAAAATGTTATTCTCTAAAAAGAAAAAATGTTTTCTAAGAAAAAACGTTTTCCAAAAAATATTTTCCATAAAAACAAGATTTCCAAGAGAAGATACTTTCCAAATAAAAAACTATTTTTCAGAGAAAAAATATTTTTCGGAAAAAATGTTTTCCAAAGAAAAGAAAATGAAGGAAAAATGATTTACAAAAGATATATATTTGCATGAAAAATTATTGAAATATGTTTGAAGTTGTTATTCAATGAAAACATTATTTGTCAATATTTTTCAAGAGTGCAGTAAAATTATTTTCTTCTGAATAATCATTAAATGGATGAACTTTTTAATGGATTGGTGCACAGAATTCAATAAAATCTCAGGATTCATTTTAAAATGTTATCAAGGGGGTGACACTGAAATTGGTTAAATTCACCTTCAAAGAGGTTAAGGGTTATCATTGTATCTAAGCTCAATCGTCTATCGTCTAGCTAGGGTTGTAAATCCGGTCAGTTAGAGTAAAACGTCAATATCAAGTCAACATTCAGAAATGACCTCAAAATTTCTCAATATCATCCAGTTGTTCTTTGAAAATCATAGTGCTTCAATCCTACCGGTTGTAAGCAATGTCTCAGTTCTCATCAAGCCGTTTGGGTAGTCTTGAGTTTCATGAGTCATTTGGGTTAACTCGAGTCCTTTTTCCTAGCAAGGTCTTGTCCTCCTTAGATTGAGTCTACTCTTTCTTATTGAGTCAAGTTAGTTCGTCGAGTCTATAGAGGTGTTTATCGCCCCTTCTGAATTTGATTGGATAAAAGAAATTTTTGAATACCTTGAGCGCATTAACGAGTTAACTAATAACTGGCTTCAAAGAGAAATTCCTCTAATAAGGAACCCCCTCCTGAGCAAGAAGATAAGAGTCGGGCTCAAGAAAACAAAGGTCATTGACCTCGGAAGAAAAATAAATTCCTAAAGAGATTCAAATAGAAACCATCTTATCTCTAGAGGAACATAAGGGGATAATGAATTGACTCAGAAATTTCAAAAGACTTGTTCGTGTGATCATATGAGGGTATGCTAGGTACAAGCTTGGGTGTTGTTCAACATGGAATGGATACTCGTCTATATCAATGGAATCAAAGAAGATGTTATAAAAATGTATCAGTGCTATCCTCACTACATCTTGAGTTTCAAATCATATATTATCAGTCGATATGGGAGTACCTTTTGAACTGATCTCTGATAATGGGTCGTACTTCAAAGCATAAATCATTACTCTGAGTTCAAAGTTGAAGATCCGGAATCACAAATCATCCCCCTACCGTCCTCAGATTAATGGAACGGTTGAAGTAGTTAGTAAGAGTATCAAGACTATCATCAGGAAAATGAGTCAATCACATCGAGATTGGTCAAAAAAAAATTATCATTCACGCTGTGGACATATTGAACTCTAATTCAATCCTCTAGTGGAGCTACTCCCTACTCCTTAGTGTATGGCATGGAAGCAGTCTTGCCAGTTGAAATGGAAATTTCGTCTCTCAGGGTCTTGTCAGAAAATCATTTGTTAGAAACAGATTGGGTTCATCAGCAGTATGAAGAATTAAACTTGATCAAAGAAAATGAGTTAAAGCCTTGTACCATGTGCAAACTTATCTAAGAAGAGTCACCCGGTTATTTGACAAGAAGGTCAAAGCTCATCATTTATAAGTCAAAGATTTAACTATCAGACTTCAAAGAAAATTGAACACTCCTCCTCGATTATAGGAGAAAGTCTAAATTGGGAAAATTCATTCATTAAGGAAATACTGTCTGGAAAAGTCGTCAGACTTCAAGATCATGATGGAGGTGAACTACCAGAACCAACCAACCTTGACCAGATCAAGCGGTACTACATTTAAGGAGGCCATCTTTGACCGAATCAATTCTCCTGTTACCCAGTTCAATATATCCTTTCTCAACCCCTTTGCAACCTTTTTCAAAAAGAAAAATATGCCTTTTTCTTTCTTAGCCCGATCACCTAACCTAGGGGAGGGAAGTTTCGAACTACGTTTTGGTCTGATCCCAAAATTTTGGGGTACGTAGGCAACCTGAGAAGTCACTTCAGGCCCGACCACATCAAAATAAAAAAATCTAGTTCCCCACACAATAAAAAATTAAGAAAAAAATTCAAAAGAAAAAGAAATCCAAAATGGGGAAGAAAATTTAAGGTAAAAGAAAACAATTGAAAAGAAAATGCCACACAAGGGGCATTTGGGTTGTTGAGCCTCAAAATTCCTTTCTTTTTATACCCAATCCTAAGCCTACCCATGAAAGTCCTCCTAAGTACCGTGCGAAAAGTCAAGGAAGATAGCAAAGCATGATCAGGCAGCAACTCCAGAAGTTCAGAGACAAAAAATAAATAAATAAATAAAAAGATAAAAAAATGATGAAGCCTGCTAAGTTGAAAATCCGAAAAGGGCGACTTAGGCAAAAATTAAGGCAAGCTCGCAAGGTTGAAAATCTGAAAGGACAACTTTGGCAACAATTAGAGCAAAGAAAAAAAAAGAAGAGCTCGCTAGATCGAAAACCTGAAAAGGCGATCTAGGCAAAAGTTAGAGCAACAAAGAAAAACAGAAGAAAATCCCAAGTGAGAGCAGTTCGAGCTGAAACATCAGAAATTCGAATAATCAAGTTCAATACTCAGCTTAAACCTGACATAGATTCAGAAGCCACAAGTATCTTGTCTACGATCGATCTGAAAATTCTTACTTCCCCAAGTGAACCAATGGAGAGAATGATGAATTCTATGATGAGTCTCAAAAGGAAATATTTTGTTCTCTTGAGCCTGACTCAAAATCTTTAATAAAATTAAAAGTTGGATCTTTATTGCGCTTGTGGTAATCAAATATTTCAAACCTTCATACAAGGGGCATTTTTTTTTTCCTCTAGATATGTAATTTCCCCCCTTATACTAGGGCATTTTTTAATGATGTGTTCAATGCCATGTTTATTGTCAAACTAGGGACATTTTGTTCTTGAGCAATGTTAATCCTAAAAAAATAATGAGAACTCCAAACTTAAGGTTACCCTCTTGATAACAGTTCTTCAAAAAACTCTTAAGGTTCAAAAGAAATAAAAACTCAGGTTTTAAATTCATAAAACTTTTGGATAAATCCTTGAGGTTCAAACAAAAGCACTTCGGATCTCCCATTTGACTGCGTCCAGAGATCAACTAATATGGTATTCCCGGATCCGATCATTCCTAGATTCGATCATTTCTCTTCTAGATTCAGTATCTTCCAGATTTATTCAATTCACTCTGATCAGTCTTTTCCAAATTCATTCATTCTTTCTCAAAAGTCCTTCATTCCTTTGCCAATTTTGCTCAGTTGCCGCCAAGGGTTTTCTTGGAATTATGCTCAGATACCGCCGAGGGTTTTCTCGGAATTATGCTCAGATGCCGCCAAGGGTTTTCTTGGAATTATGCTCAGATGCCGCCAAGGGTTTTCTTGGAATTATGCTCAGATGCCGCCAAGGGTTTTCTTGGAATTATGCTCAGATGCCGCCGAGGGTTTTCTCGGAATTATGCTCAGATGCCGCCAAGGGTTTTCTTGGAATTATGCTCAGATGCCGCCGAGGGTTTTCTCGGAACTATGCTCAGATGCCGCCAAGGGTTTTCTTGGAATTATGCTCAGATGCCGCCAAGGGTTTTCTTGGAATTATGCTCAGATGCCGCCGAGGGTTTTCTCGGAACTATGCTCAGATGCCGCCAAGGGTTTTCTTGGAATTATGCTCAGATGCCTCCCAGGGTTTTCTTGGAACTATGCTCAGATGCCGCCAAGGGTTTTCTTAGAATTATGCTCAGATGCCGCCGAGGGTTTTCTCGGAACTATGCTCAGATACCGCCAAGGGTTTTCTTGGAATTATGCTCAGATGCCGCGAGGGTTTTCTTGGAACTATGCTCAGATGCCGCCAAGGGTTTTCTTGGAATTATGCTCAGATGCCGCCGAGGGCTTTCTCGGAATTATGCTCAGACACCGCCAAGGGTTTTCTTGGAATTATGCTCAGACGCCGCCGAGGGCTTTCTCGGAATTATGCTCAGACACCGCCAAGGGTTTTCTTGGAATTATGCTCAGATACCGCCGAGGGTTTTCTCGGAATTATGCTCAGATGCCGCCAAGGGTTTTCTTGGAATTGTGCTCAGATGCCGCCGAGGGTTTTCTCGGAACTATGCTCAGATGCCGCCAAGGGTTTTCTTGGAATTATGCTCAGATGCCGCCGAGGGTTTTCTCGGAATTATGCTCAGATACTGCCAAGGGTTTTCTTGGAATTATGCTTAGATGCCGCCGAGGGTTTTCTTGGAACTATGCTCAGATGTCGCCAAGGGTTTTCTTGGAATTATGCTCAGATGCCGCCGAGGGTTTTCTCGGAACTATGCTCAGATGCTGCCAAGGGTTTTCTTGGAATTATGCTCAGATGCCGTCGAGGGTTTTCTCGGAACTATGCTCAGACGCCGCCAAGGGTTTTCTTGGAATTATGCTCAGATGCCGCCGAGGGTTTTCTCGGAACTATGCTCAGATGCCACCGAGGGCTTTCTCGGAACTATGCTCAGATACCGCCAAGGGTTTTCTTGGAATTATACTCAGTTTATATTTACTTTATGCTCAGATTTGACTCATTTCCAACTCAAACTCTTTGAAATATATCTCAGATTTTGAGCCCACACACTTGCACAGTTGTTATGTCAGTCAAGGAGAATTTTTTTAAAATTCAAGGATCTGACACTGCCAGTGAGAGCTCGCGCTCAAGGACCTGACATTTTTTTAGTTCGAGGAGAGTTTTACGCTCAATGATCCGAATACCCCGACGAATTGTTAAATCAGGCTGCAAAATGAACTGTCACTAGCTTTGGCATTCGGATATCGCACTATCTACCAAGATAGATTTGCTATCTAGTTTGCTTCAACCCTCTGCCAAAGAGGGGCATCTGTAGACACCCCATTTTTGCATCCGCCTGATTAATCAAGTCGTCAACCCGATCGCAAAGGTTCCCAATGATGGATGTCTATTCCAATGCTTTATTTTGTTACCAGATATGTTTCAGAAATCTGGATGAGGTATCTCGAACTGACAAAACTTAGAAACCACGCTACGCTAGGAAAATACGACCCCAGAAACATAGAAATCATCATCTTGCAAACCAAAAAGAAGCTTCACGATAAAAATCACTAAAAATGATTAAATTATCAAAATAACCCTAACCTCAAAATAACCCTAGAGCCTACGTTACGCTTAGGAAAACTCTCTCGAACACATAAAATAACAAATCGGAACCAAATAAATCATTTCACCAATTTTAACAGAATTTGACAAAATTATGAAAATGCCCCTCATAAAGTTCACAATAATTTCACATAAAAATTTTCATAAATGACACAAACCAACATTCTTATTGAATTCCTTACGAAAAACTGATTCTAAAACATCCTAGAACATTAAAAACCGACTTGAAACGTGAAAAGTCCTCTCCGGGGGCAAAACGGTAATTTCACAATTTTCATAATTAAAAAATTCGAAATTAATAAATAAAACATTAAATAATTAAAGTGAAACATTAATGAAATTAATTTAAAAAGTTGAACCTAAAGAATCGATTAATTGGACTCTCAGGCAAAATTATTGAGGGTTCGTGGGATATTTCTTTAAGGACCCCTCCATTTGGGGGTCCAAAGAATTAAAGATATTTTAGAGGGGGGTTCTCCAAAAATTAAAAGTAAATCAAGCAAGACTGAAGTCAAGGTATTAAAGTCAATCAAGTGAGACTGAAGTCAAAATTAAAGTCAATCAAGCAAGACTAAAGTCAAGGTACTAATCGAGTCAATCTCATAAGACTAAGGTCAAAACCCTAAATCAAAACCCTAATCTAAACTAATCAAGTCAATCTCATAAGACTAAGGTCAAAACCCTAAATCAAAATCCTAATCTAAAACTAATCAAGTCAATCTCATAAGACTAAAGTCAAAACCCTAAAACCCTAAAGACTAAGTCAAAACCCTAATTGAAACCCTAAAAGAAACCCTAATCAAACCCTAAATGCTTCTAAAAACTTTATAAAGAGGTGCTCACACCCTATTTTGGTATCAAAGAAGAAACCCTAGAAAAAGTAGGTGAAGAAGCCTCCACAACCTCCCCAAAACCCTAATTTTGGAGCCCCAACTCCTTCCCTAACACCCCTACTCCGATTTTAGCCTAAAAAACACCCAAAAACCTCTAAAAAACATCCCAAAAATCCACAACAAATTCGAAGCACCCAGATCCAAGAAGGAGATACCTTACCTCGGAGATCAGAAATCAGATCCGGAGATAGAACGAAGTAAGGAACACGGTACAAGGAGCCATTTTCACCAGATCTGAGGGAATACCACTTTTGCAGATCAAAGGTAAGTTTATTTTTATTTTTTATTTTTATTTTTTTAATCTAGGTTTATCATTAGCGATGTAGATCTATTTGGGATAAGTAGAGACCGGCATTGGCCGGGCGGGGTTGGTGCCTAACACCTTCCAACCCCGTAACATGATCCCCGAATTCAGATTTTCTGTAGTAGATTAGTTTTTTTATCCATTTTAGAGTCAGTTTGGTTCCTAGACCACAATAACTAGGTGGCGACTCCCAAACCTCAAGGGTCAAAAGCGGATCCGTGCACCCCGCGGATCGAGGGCACTTTCACACCACCAATCAAGGTCCATACAATTCTTGATTATCAAGGGGGATACTTGTCACCATCACAACCCAGCTCCCAAAATCATTGTACCCAAGCTCATCATCACTCCTAAAAGCTAGACAACCCATAGCACAATCCACATCTCACGTCATAACCTAATCTCATCACCTTCTCCTCAAAACACTCCATAAGTCATCTCCATACCTACCATACTCCTTCTCTTTAATCAACTCACCTAATACACACACTCGCACCTTTTGGACATTTATCACCATCTCCTTTACCCTCCTAAAAACTAACCACCCAATCCCTTAAACAAACCACTATTTTAACCAAACACCCACACCCCTTAATCCCACCTAATTGTAGACACCCCATTTTTGCATCTGCCTGATTAATCAACTCATCAACCCGATCGCAACGATTCTCAATGATGGATGTTTATTCCATTGCTTTATTTTGTTACTAGATATGTTTCAGAAATTCGGATGAGGTATTTCGAACTGACAAAACCTTAGAAACCATACTACGCTAGAAAAATATGACCTCAGAAACATAGAAATCATCATTTTTCAAACAGAAAGAAGCTTCACGATAAAAATCACTAAAAATTAATCAAATTACCAAAATACCCCTAACCTTAAAATAACCCTAGAGCCTACATTACACTTAGAAAAACCCATTCAAATACATAAGATAACAAATCGAAATCAAAATAAATTATTTCGCCAATTTTCACAAAATTTGATAAAATTACAAAAATGCCCCTCATAAAGTTCACGACCATTTCACACATTTTTTTTAAAATGACACAAACCAATATTCTCATTGAGTTCCTTATGAAAAATTGATTCTAAAACATCTTGGAATATAAAAAATCGACTTAAAACGCATAAAATCCTCTCCGAGGGCAAAACGATAATTTCACAATTTTCATAATAAAAAATTTCGAAATTAATAAATAAAATATTAAATAATTAAAGTGAGATATTAATGAAATTAATTTAAAATTTTGAACTAAAACAATCGATCAATCGGGCTCTCAGGCAAAATTGTTGAGGGTTCGCAAGATATTTCTTTAAGGACCTCTCCATTTGGGGGTCCAAAGAATTAAAGATATAATAGAGGAGGATTCTCCAAAAAATTAAAGTCAATCAAGTAAGACTAAAGTTAAGATATTAAAGTCAATCAAGTAAGACTAAAGTCAAAATCAAAGTCAATTAAGTAAGACCAAAGTCAAGATATTAAAGTTAATCAAATGAGACTAAAGTCAAAATCTTAAAGTCAATCAAATAAAATCAAAAGTCAAAACCCTAATAGAGTTCTAATTAAATAATAACTCTATTTAATAGAGTTCTAATTAAAATACAACTCTACCTAAAACAATTCTAATTAAAATATAACTTTACTTAAAATAATTCCAACTAAAATACAACTCTAACTAAAAAAACTCTAATTAAACACTAATTCTATCTAAATCAACCCTTAAAAAAAATCTATAAATAGAGGTCCTCACACCCTATTTTCGTATCAAATCAAAAATCCTAAGAGAAGTAGGTCAAAAAGCTTCCCTAACCTCCCATAAACCGTAATTTTGAAGTCCCAACTCCTTACCTAACACCCATACTTCGATTTTAGCTTGAAAAACACCTAGAACCCCTTCAAAAACACCCCAAAATTCATAACAAATTCGAAGAATCCAGATTTAAGAAAGAGATACCTCAACTTGGATATCAAAAATCAGATCCGGTGAGAGAACGAAGCGAGGAATACTATACAAGAAGTTATTCTATCAGATCTGAGAAAAAAGAAAATCGTTGCGTTCGGAAAAGGTAAGTATTTTTATTTTTTTATTGGTCAGGTTTTTTTAGCAATGTAGTTCTACTCGGGAATTAGTAGAGACCGGTGTTTGCTGGGCGGGGTTGGTGCCTAACACCTTCCAACCCCGTAACGTGATCCCTAGACCCGTATTTTTCTTTCGTATATTAGTTTATTTACCTTTTAGAGTCAATGTTCGGTTCCTAGACCGTAATAACTAAGTGGCGACTCCCAAACCTCAAGGATCAAAAGCGGATCCGCGCACCCCACAGATCGAGGGCGCTTTCAGTGACGACTCTATTGGGGACAATTGAGGATCAAACTTGAAAAACCCCTAAGTATGGGAGCATTGTTAAAACGACCTAGATTGTTTTTATTTATTTATTTATTTATTTATGTTTTTGTTTATCTGTTTATTTTATTTATTTACTTTTTTTATTATTTTTTGTTCGATTATTGATCATACGTTTGGACTTTGAATATTTGGCATACTTGTTTTTATGGTTCAATCAAGAGTCACTTAGGGTGACTATAAATAATGCTAAATCTCAAAGGGATAATTTTACCAAGGACGGAATATTGATTATTGGACTATGGACACTAAAAAAAAAAGAGGATTTTTTACCTTTTTATTCGTTTTTTAGGTGTATGTCGACTTGTTTTTGGGATATCAAAAGATTCTCTTTTTTAATTTGTTAGTTTTATGTGTTCAATTCTTTTAAATAGGCAAGTTGTGCTAACAGAAAAAAAGATGATGAAAAAAATAATAATAAAAATAAAATAAAATAAAAAAAGGTTTGTTTTTTTAAAGGTGTTGTTAGTCGACAGCACGTTTTGAATTGGATTTAGAATGATGTGCCCTTAGTAAAAATTTGACTTTAATCGCTAAACCCTTAATGAATTTAGAGAAAGGATGGTGTGCCGCTAGCAAGAAGAGGAAATTCCTCTTCCCATCTTCTTCTCCACATTAAAAAAAAAAACAGCAAGAGAGAGACGTCTCTCTCTCATTGCTCTCTCTCTCTCTCTCTCTCTCTTCTATTTCTCTGTCATCTTAGATTCAGATTTACCTCTTCCCATGATTTGCTGCAGATTTTCTCTCCTATTTCCAAAGAAAGCTAGAAAATTCTCTTGCACTTGATCTCCTTTTCCATTCATTTCTTTGTAAGATTTCCATCTCGATTTGTCTCCCTGATCCGTTAGAGTTCTTGATCGATAAGGAAACATGAACCAGTCAACCACGACTTCCATTGAATCCGTCCAATGTTACGGGAGTAAGAAAACTATAGTTGCAGTGATGCACTGCAAGCGTGGCTGAGGTTTGATCACGATCAACGGTTGCCCAATCAGGCTCATCGAACCAGATATCCTTTGTTTTAAAACCTCTCTTGCAATCTCTCTTTCTCTCGCCTATGATTTCTCCACTAAGATCAGATGGCGCTAAAGAAGAAAAGGCTCTTTTTCTTTCTTACAAACCTGTTAAATTTGTTGTAGACAAACATTAAAAAAAAAAAAAGAAATGGAATGGTGAATAATATTAAGGATTAATGTGTTACTTGCGCGGAAAGCGATCAGGGAATTGATGGTAAGAGGTTTGATCAGGATGGTTTCAGCCCATACAAGCTAGCAGATTTACATGAGGACAACTAATGCTTAGTGTCCTCATCTCAGTAACTCTTGTTTATTTTTATCTTGTATGAACTAGTTGTTTTATCTATGGGTAAAGTATTTTGATTTTAATGTTATGTTCTGGGCTTCTGGTTATCTTTTGATAAAAAAATATATATATAAAAAAAAAAATACAAAGAAAAAAAATCAAAGTATACCTGAGGAGATTATTGAGAAGCCTTTTATCGAGGACAGTCCTCGATGTTCTGATTTTCAAGCCAAAGGTGCCGTCCTTTGCACAACCTGCCCTGATTCGGGTTTACATGTTGATCCTATATTGGAGAGGTAAGGAATCATAGTCAAAGTTTGATGCCTAGGTCATGGAGCCTTCTATTTTTTTTAAAAATTTGGGGTGCAGAAGAACCAATCAAAGTTTGGTAATTTTCAGAATTACCTTTAGTTCCTATCTCTCAGAAGAATATCTAGTGAACAGTGGACATTTTCTATGTTGCTGTCATAGTGCTATCTTGTTCGTTTCTGAATTGAAGTTCTAAG
This sequence comes from Akebia trifoliata, assembly GCF_017979445.1. NCBI lineage: Eukaryota > Viridiplantae > Streptophyta > Magnoliopsida > Ranunculales > Lardizabalaceae > Akebia > Akebia trifoliata. Next base: position 8,456 of record NW_028237691.1, on the reverse strand, counting down.
TTATTTTTATTATTTTGAATTCGTCATAGACATGGCTATCTAACTCTTTTGATTGAAGATTGAAACAGTGTATCATGATTCTCATGTTTATAGATTTAAATGGAGAAAAATACTGATTTCATGGGTTATAGACTCGCGTGTTAGCACAATAAATTTCTAAGAAAGTCTTGCTTCGGAGATCCTTTATTGCAATTTTTTATCATAAAGATTTATCCATTTTATTGAGTTTGTACACAAGAAACAGATCATGGCGAGGGGCCCACATTAGTTTAACCAACGGCCTTTGTATGTTTGTTATCCAACAAACTTTGAATAGGACCAGAACCCATATCTTTAAAGAATCCATTTGATTCTGTTGACATGTAAAATGTGTGGTGGCAATTTTTGTTTAAGATTAGTAAAGGTTTCAGCAATAAATTTGTTGAATCCAAAGGGATTTTCTTTTCTCACTAATTTAGTAAGGTTTCTTCCTTACTAAGGGTCATTGACCTCGCCACGTGGCACGCAAAAAAAAAAATCCAATGTCACGTGTACGCGGCGGACAACATTCTATGTTTTTTAGAAGTTTTTACTCTTTTAAAAAAAAATTAAGTTTCATCTTGAACTTTGATTTGAAATTTCATAGTAACTCATTTTCAAAACCTTGGATCGAAGCCAAAATTTTTTTTATTTTCGAATCTAAAATTTTTCCATCAAAATCTATAAGGTTGTGACATTGGATTGTCAACATGATGAACCACGTGAATTCAATAACCCTTAGTAAAGTTTCAAATCTTACTTAGTTGGTAAAGATAACCTAAGTTCTTACTCACAAAATTGGTTCAATAGCAAATTACTAAAATAATGGAATTTTTGTGCTAAAAAAGCAACAAGTCCACCCGATAAAAATATATATATATATATTGTTTGTGGTTATTGTACTCATATTTGATTGATAATTTATATTTTTTTTTAGGGCGGTCATAATTGATTGATCATCCTATTCTCTTTTGTACTACCTTGATTGCTTGCCTATCTATATGCCATGATCTTGATTAATATATATTTTGATGTGCATGCCTTAATCTTGATTTTGATGCTTTGGATATTTATGTTGTATGATCACATTTTCTAATATCCATATTTTGAGGGTTTAATTGGACCCATGGACCCATTTGTTTGAAAAAAGGCATCGGGCACACCCCACCCTGTTTTGCACACACCACATGCACATTTATTGTTTTGCACACTTGCACGTCCCATACAGCCAATGTGGCACTAGTGCGTGGTCCGGTCTCTTCGGAAATGCGACGTCATTCATGAAAACCACAACTCCAGTCACGTACCTTAGGGTATATCAAATTGGGGCATCGATATCGTCTAATCAAGTAATTCTGAGAAGTATATTGATGCACCCAGGCTGGAGTGACCTGAGCCTTTGACCTATTGTGAGCCACACAATCACATGTCCTGATTGCTAACGTAGTATTAGTACGTGGTCGGTCCCCTCGTAGGATGCCAAACCATTTATGAAAGCTACAACTCTTGACTCGTACCCATAGGTATGTAAAAGATAATCTAAGTATATCAATTGCACTTCTTGGTCAAAATCGGTGCCTAAGCAAGATCTTACCCCGCTGTACCCTACTGTACGAGGGGGATAGACTACGTCTATTCTATACGAGAGATATTTAAGTGTGCCCTTGCTCAGCATTGTGCTCCACCTCTCAACTGGAGATCAAATTGACTATTTTTTACTTCAGAGAAATGGGTTGAGATTTTTGATTATCACCTATACGGTATATCAAACCAAGTCACCATGTATCGAGAGGTATATAGGTGTATTTGGACAAGGGTGGCCAGATAAAAATGCATTGCACGCAGTAAGCTTAAAGTCTAGAAACCTTCCCTGTAGGTCACGATTCGAACTTATCGTGGGTGTTCCCGGGTTATTCATTGAATGGAATCTTATGAGACTTTGCGATTGATATGAATGTATGTGAATGATGAGATCAGAGTGTATAATTGTCCTCAAGGATCAAAAATTTTATTTTTAAAAATTAAATTGGGTGCACCGACCCAATAAAGAATCCATTTCTTGCAAAAATTCAATAATGACCCAGTCCATCTCGATCCAACAATCATGATGTACCAGGCCATTTAAATCAAAATGGAAATCAAATCTTCAAAGAAGAAAAATGGTTCATAAATGGAAAATATTTTTCAAGAGAATATTTTCCAGAAAAAATGTTTTCCAAAGGAAGTGTTCTCTAGCAAAAATATTTTTTAAGAAAAATTATTTTTCAAAAAATATTTTTAATAAGAACAAGATTTTCCAAGAGAAAATGTTTTCCAGATAAAAAAATATTTTTCAGAGAAAAAATATTTTCCAAAAGAAAAAAAATGAAGTAAAAATGATTTACAAAATATCTATTTTTGTATGGAAAATTTTTGAAGTATGTTTTTTACCAAAAATCTATTTTTGTATGGACCTTGTAAAATTATCAAAATATGTTTTTCTAAAAAGAAAATTATTGCAAAAAATCATAATTGTGGAGATTGTTATTCAATAAAAATATTATTTTCAAGATTGCAATAAAATTATTTTCCTTCTAGATAATCATTGAATAGACGAATTGTTTAATGGATTGGTATACATAATTCAATAAAATCTCAGGGTTCATTTAAAATGTTATCAAGGGGGTAATACTGGAACTAGTTAAATTCACCTTCAATGAGGTTTAAGGGTTATCATTGTACCTAAGCTCAATCATCCATCGTCTAGCTAGGGTTGTAAATCTGGTCAATTAGAGTAAACATCAATATCAAGTCAACAGTCAGAAATGACCTCAAAATTTCTCAACATTGTCCAGTTCTTCTTTGAAGATCATAGTGCTTCAACCCTGTCGGTTGCAAGCAATGTCTTAGTCCTCAGTCCTAATCAAGCCCGGTGTGGGTAGTTGTCTTTAGTTTTCATGAGTCATTTGGGTTAGCTTAAGTCTTTTTTTTAGTAAGGTCATGTCTTCTTTAGATTGAGTGTACTCTTTCCTATTAAGTCAAGTTAGTTCGTCAAGTCTATAGAGGTGTCTATTGCCCCATCTGAAATTGATCGGATAAAGAAAATTTTTGAATACCTCGAGTGCATTAACGAATTAACTAATAATTTGATAGATTTCTTTTTTGAACAAAAAGATAAGAGTTGGGTTCAACCTTTAATCGAGAAAGGAAAGGTCTTTGACCTCGGAACAGAAAATAATTCCTAAAGAGATTCAAATAAAAACCATCCTATCCCTAGAGGAACACGAGAGGATAATGAATTTACTCAGAAATTTCAAAAGACTTGTTCGCGTGATCCAATGAGGATGTGTTAGGTGCAAGCTTGGGTGTTGTTCAACACAGAATAGATACTCGCTTGATGAGATGAAAATATCGATAGAGATGTTATAAAATATATCAGTGTTATCCTCACTACATATTGAGTTCACATATTATCAGTCAATATGGGGGTACCATTTGAACTGATATCTGATAATGGGTCGTACTTCAAAGCTTAAGTCATTATTCTGTGTACAAAGTTCAAGATCTGGCGTCACCCTACCGTCTTTAGATTAATAGAGCGGTTGAAACAGCTCGTAAGAGTCTCAAGATAATTATCGTGAAAATGTGTCAATTACACCAAGATTAGTCAGAAAAGCTACCATTCACACTATGGGGGTGTCGTACTTCAATACAGTCTTCCACTAGAGTCACTCTAATGTATGATATAAAAGCAATTTTACCAGTTAAAAGGAAAAATCCTGGAAGTTAATTGTTAGAAACAGATTGGGTCTGTCAATGGAGAGGAGTCATTCACATGTTTGACAAGAAAGTCAAAGTTCATCACTTATAAGTCAGGGATCTAACCATCAGACTACCAAAAAAATTTTTGAGCACTCTTCCTCGATCATAGGAGGAAGTTTGAATCTAATTGAAGAGATTAAATCATTAAAGAAATATTACCCGAAAAAACTGTCAGACTTCAAGATCATAATGAAATCGAATTACCAGAACCAACCAACTTTGACCAGATCAAATGGTACTACATTTAAGGAAGTCATCTTTGACCGAATCGATTTTCCTGCTACCTAGTTCAATATCTCCTTTCTCAGCCCTTTGCATCCTTTTCAAAAAAAATGATGTCTTTTTCTTTCTCAGCCCGTTCACTTAACCTAGGGGAGGGAAAAATTCGAACTACGTTTTGGTCTGATCACAAAATTCTGGGGTAGGTAGGCAACCTGAGAAGTTACTTCAGGCCCGACCACATCAAAATAAAAAAATAGATTCCCCGACAAAGAAAAAATCTAAAAAGAAAAAATTCAAAAGAAAAAGAAATATCATCCAAAATGGGGAAGAAAATTAAAATTTTTTTTTAAATGAAATGCCACACAAGGGGCATTTGGGTTTTTGAGCTTCAAAATTCCTTTCTTTTTATATCTAATCCTAAGCTTACCTATAGAAGTCCTCCTAAGTACCGTACGAAAAGTTAAGGAAGATAGTTAAACATGATCAGACAGCAACTCTAGAAGATCGGAAGAGAAGAAAAAGATAAAAAAGATAAAAAAGAAAAAAAAATGATGAAGCCTGCTAAGTTGAAAACCCGAAAAGGGTGACTTAGGCAAAAAATTAAGGCAAGCTCGCAAGGTTGAAAATCCGAAAGGAAAACTTTGGCAACAATCAGAGCAAAGACAAAAGAAAGCTCGCTAGATTGAAAACCTGAAAAGTAGGCAAAAGTTAGAGCAAGCTCGCTAGATTGAAAATCTAAAAAGGCGATCTAGGCAAAAGTTATAGCAACAAAGCAAAACAGAAGAAAAGCTAAAAGCGGTCCGATCTGTAATATCTGAAGTTCGAATAATCAAGTTCAATACTTAAACCAGGCACAGACTCACAAGCCACAAGTATTTCATCTTTGATTGATCTGAAAAGTTTCATGTCACTAAGCAAACTGACGGGGAGAAAGAAAATATTCTATGATGAATTTCATAAAGAAATATTTTGTTCTAATTTTTCTGAGCCTGACTTAAAATCTTCAATATAAAAAGTTAAAATTAAAAGTTAAATCTTTATTACGCTTGTGGTAATCAAGGATTTCAAACTTTCATAACAAGGGCACTTCCTTTTTCTAAAGAGTATAGTTTCCCCCTTTACACTAGGGGCATTTATTTTCAAATTATGTTCAATTATCCCTAGTGTAATATTCCCTGTCAAACTAGGGGTATTTTTTTTTCTGATGCCTAGTCAATTTCAACCCCAAAGGATAATGTTAACTTTGAATTAAAGGTTACCCTCTTGATAGCAATTTTGAAAACTCCTCAGATTCAAAAAGAGTTAAAATGTTTACCGGACCTTTATAAAATTCAATTTTTTATTTTAAAAAAAATCAAATACGGTATAAATCCCCCATTTATCCCTAAAAAATTAGTTCACTACTCTTTCACCCTGGGTAAGTAGAGTAGGACTCCCAAAAAATTAGTTCATTACTCTTTTACTCCGAGTAGGTAGGTAGAGTAGAACTTTCTCAAAAAAAAAAAAAAATAATTCATTACTCTTTCACTCCGAGTAGGTAGAGTAGAACTTCCTAAAAAAATTAGTTCATTACTCTTTCACTCCGAGTAGGTAGAGTAGAACTTCTCAAAAAAAATTAGTTCATTACTCTTTCACCCTGGGCAAGTAGAGTAGGACTCTCAAAAAAATTAGTTCATTACTCTTTCACTCCGAGTAGGTAGAGTAGAATTTTCCAAAAAAATTAGTTTATTACTCTTTCACCCTAGGCAGGTAGAGTAGGACTCTTAAAAAGTTTAGTTCATTACTCTTTCACTCTGAGTAGGTAGAGTAGAACTTCCCAAAAAATTAGTTCATTACTCTTTCACCCTGGGCAGGTAGAGTAGGACTCCCAAAAAAAAAAATAGTTAATTACTCTTTCACTCCGAGTAGGTAGAGTAGAACTTCTCAAAAAAATTAGTTCATTACTCTTTCACCCTGGGCAGGTAGAGTAGGACTTTCAAAAAGCTTAGTTCATTACTCTTTCACTCCGAGTAGGTATAGTAAAACTTCCCAAAAAAATTAGTTCATTGCTCTTTCACCCTGGGCAGGTAGAGTAGGACTCCCAAAAAAAAATTAGTTCATTACTTTTTCACTCCAAGTAAGTAGAGTAAAACTTCCCAAAAAAAATTAGTTCATTACTCTTTCACCCTGGACAGGTAGAGTAGGACTCCCAAAAAAAATTAGTTCATTACTCTTTCACTCTGAGTAGGTAGAGTAGAACTTTCCAAAAAAAAATCAGTTCATTATTTTTTCATCCTGGGTAGGTAGAGTAGGACTCCAAAAAAAATTAGTTCATTACTCTTTTACTCCGAGTAGGTAGAGTAGAACTTCCCAAAAAAATTAGCTTATTACTCTTTCACCTAGGGTAAGTAGAGTAAGACATTCAATTTTGCTCAGATGCCGCCAAGGGTTATCTTGGATTTTGCTCAGTTGCCGCCAAGGGTTATCTTGGATTTTGCTCAGATGCCGCCAAGGGTTATTTTGGATTTTGCTCAGATGCCGCCAAGGGTTATCTTGGATTTTGCTTAGTTGCCACCAAGGGTCATCTTGGATTATGCTCAGTTATGCTCAATTTATGCTCAGTCTATGCTCAGTTTTATGTTCAAATTATTTTCAGATTTTACTCAGTTCCAACTTAAACTCTTTGAAATTTATCTTAGAATTTAAGTGCACACACTTGCACAGTTGTTACAACAGTCAAGGAAAATTTTCTAAAATTAAAGGATTTGACATTGCCAGTGAGAGCTTGCGCTCAAGGACCTAACATTTTTTAAATTCGGGGAGAGCTTTACCCTCAAGGATCCGAACACCCCGACGAATTGCTAAATCAGGCTGTAAAATGAACTGTCACTAGCTTTGGCATTCGGATATCGTACTATCTACCAAAATAGATTTGCTATCTAGTTTACTTCAACCCTATGCCAAAGAGGGGCATCTGTAGACACCCCATTTTTGCATCCGCTTGATTAATTAACTAGTCAACCCGATCGCAATGATTCCTAATGATGGATGTTTATTCCATTACTTTATTTTGTTACCAGATATGTTTCAGAAATCCGGATGAGGTATTTCGAACTGACAAAACCTTAGAAACCATACTACACTAGGAAAATATGACCTCAGAAACATAGAAATCATCATTTTTTAAATAAAAATAAGCTTCACGATAAAAATCACTAAAAATTAATCAAATTACCAAAATACCCCTAACCTTAAATAACCCTAGAGCCTACATTACGCTTAGAAAAATCCATTCAAAAACATATAAAATAACAAATCGAAACCAAAATAAATTATTTCGCTAATTTTCACAAAATTACGAGAATGCCCCTCATAAAGTTCACGACCATTTCACACAATTTTTTTTTAAATGACACAAACCAACATTCCCATTGAATTCCTTACAAAAAATCGATTCTAAAACATCCTGGAACATAAAAAATCAACTTAAAACGCGAAAAGTCATCTCTGGGGGTAAAACGATAATTTCACAATTTTCATAATTTAAAATTTTGAAATTAATAAATAAAATATTAAATAATTAAAGTGAGACATTAATAAAATAATTTAAAATTTTGAACTAAAACAATCGATCAATCGAGCTCTCAGGCAAAATTGTTGAGAGTTCGCAAGATATTTCTTTAAGGACCTCTCCATTTGGGGGTCCAAAGAATTAAAGATATAATAGAGGGGGATTCTCCAAAAAATTAAAGTCAATCAAGTAAGACTAAAGTCAAAATCAAGTCAATTAAGTAAGACCAAAGTCAAGATATTAAAGTTAATCAAATGAGACTAAAGTCAAAATCTTAAAGTCCAATCAATAAATCCAAAAGTCAAAACCCTAATAGAGTCTAAGTAAATAATAACTCTATTAATAGAGTTCTAATTAAAAATACAACTCTACCTAAAACAATTCTAATTAAAATATAACTCTACTTAAAACAATTTTAACTAAAATACAATTCTAACTAAAAGAACTCTAATTAAACACTAATTCTATCTAAATCAACATTTAAAAAAATCTATAAATAGAGGTCCTCACACCCTATTTTCGTATCAAATAAAAAATCCTAAGAGAAGTGGGTCAAAAAACTTTCCTAGCCTCCCATAAACCCTAATTTTGAAGTCCCAACTCCTTACCTAACACTCATACTTCGATTTTAGTTTGAAAAACACCTAGAAGCCCTTCAAAAACACCCCAAAATTCATAACAAATTCGAAGAATCTAGATCTAAGAAAGAGATACCTCAACTTGGAGATCAAAAATCAGATCCGGTGAGAGAACGAAGCGAGGAATATTGTACAAGAAGTTTCTTTATCAGATCTGAGGGAAAAGAAAATCGTTGCGTTCGAAAAATGTAAGTATTTTTTATTTTTTATTGGTCAGGTCTTTTTAG